>NC_056523.1:320688561-320705531 GCF_019175285.1 Sceloporus undulatus
AGAGTATTCAGCCAGATTTGTGGCACTGAATTGGGGATACCACTTGTTTTTCTGAGAGGCTCCTCATGTTTTACAGCTACGTGGCAGGTAGGTACACACATAATAGCTGTGCATATTGAATTCAATCAGTGCAGTTGGATTTCACTAAATTTTAAAAAAATGAGCTTACAAATCCCAGCGGATACCAAGGGACCACTGTATTTTAAAAAATTGATGTTAAATTTCTTCTGTTTTAATTTGCTTCAGTGAGCATATGGAAATTGATTATTAGGCCAAATCAAAACCAAAAATAAAACCAATACAAATGTGGTTGGAACAATCCACAATGAATGGCATGAAGTAATCAGTGCAGTGTGTTTTTATATATGAAGCCGTTACATTGTGACCACCATAAAGCAATGAAAAATGAATAAAAGCTTAATTAATGTTGACTGCATCAAGGCATAATAGATGGTAAACAGAATGTAAGAGAATGCATATTAAACCCTAACATGTTCTTGCACCACCTCCAGTCCATGTCATTTAAGCATTCTACATTCCTAGCTGTAAGAGAAATGCATACCCTCCACCATTTCACAGATGGAAATCAGGATGTATTTGCCCAAGCAACATCAGAGGATGGTCAAGATGGCAAAAGTTATAAATGAGGAAGAACACACAAGCTAGGAGTGGCTGCAACAATTTGCTTTGGCCTGAGCCTACTGGGAAAGACAAGATTCCACCTCATCCTCTTCTCTCCCTCCTGCTGAGCTGAATGAAAACAATTATTTATCAATTAATTAACATATTTATTTTTCTCTCAATGTTAGAGGGATGAATAACATTCATAAGAGGAGAGTGTTTTTCCACTGTTTGGAAAAAAATGTTATGATGTTTTATGCATACAAGAAACTAAAATGAGAGAAAATGGAATAAAGTATTTGAGAAATTCCAATTTAGGCTGCATTTTCTGTTCATCTGAAGTTAAGAAAAGGAAACGAGGAGTAACAATATATTTAAATAAAAAATATGAGGCAAAAGAGATATTTTCTGATAAAAAAGGAAGCTATGTAGCAGTAGAAATAGATACAAACAACAGAAAGATAAAAATATATTTATCCATCAAAACCAGATGATTTAAAAGCAGTTAAAATACTTTTACACAGTACAGCCATCAGACAAGTGTATCCTGACCAAAATCACTTAGGCCCAAAGGCTTCAAATAAAAAGCCAAGCCTTCACTTGATGCAGAAATGAATCTAATGTTGCAAAGCATACCTTTAGGGGAGGGAATTCCACACAACTGGGGTGCCACTGCAGAGAAGGCCCTCTCTGGAATGGAGTCATTGGACAGACTTGGTTTCCTGATAGACAATCATGGTTCGGGCTGACTGTGAGGAGTAGCTATAAAAGGGAGGAGAGTTCTGTTCTGGGGAGTTCAGGAGAACGCAGCGGAGAGTGCCAGCTGAGGACCAGTTCAGTGGGAGATGAGAGGGAAATTTAAAAGAGCTGAAAAGAGTTGAAAGGAGTTGAAGGGAATTGAGTTGAGGGAAGGATACTGAATGAATGAGAAAGTGTAGTGGAGATTGTAAAGAGGAAACTGGGAAATGCCTGCTGTTACATTATTTTAACCATACCACCTTTGAACTATTCTACCTTGTTAAATGTTATCCAGTGAAGTCACTATTAATTTGTTAAAACAGAAGCCCCTGTCTGAATGAATTCTAAAACATTTAGGCACATGCAAACACACTACCTAAGCTATTAAACTTATAAGAGGAAGACACTTGGGACCCTAGCCCTTATACATTTACAGAAAGTGTATAAAGAGTGGACACTGGGCAGGTGTCATTGGCAAGGGGCCCTCTGTATGTTAAGAGGTCAGACATAACCTCAAGGCATAGAAAGGAGGCATTGCTTCACATGCTCCCATGACCTCCCACAATGTAGGGAGACAAAGGGGCTCAACAGATGGCCCAAAAGCAGTGGCTTCCCACTGCCCTTTCAATACTGGATCAGGGCCACAGCAACCGCATGCCACAGCCCCAATCTGACACTTTGCCAACATTAAAAAGAATGGCAAAATGCCGCTCCTTTTAGCACTGGCAAAAAGGTGCCCTTGCTCCCATGGCAACAGCTTTTCAGAGCTCATTTGGCACAGTGTGTCTAAATGCTGCACCAAAGGAGCTCTGTGATGCCCCCGCCAAGTGGTTGGGCACACAGCATGATGCCAGCATCAGAGCATGTGGTGTACGGATGCTACACCCCCACTCTGTCCTGAGGCCAGCATTAAATGCCGGTCTGTTTATCCCCAACTTCTTTTTATACCCATCCACTTCCTTGATTAAGGGACAACCAGTTCAGACAATCATAAGATCAGAAGGTTGGCAGTTGAAGGCCCAAGTGCTGCATGATGGGGTGCACTCCTGTCACTAGTTCCAGCTTCTGCCAACTTAGCAGTTTGAAAGCATGCAAATACAAGTATATAAATAGGTACCACCTCGGTAGGAAGGTATCAGCATTCCGTGCACCTTGGTGCTTAGTCACGCTGCCCACATGACCAGGGACTGGGAGTCATCTTTAACAATGCTAGCTCTTCAGTTTAGTAACAGAGATGAGCACTGTTCCCTACAGTCGAGTACAACTAAACATTCATGTCAAGGGGAAATCTTTAACTTTCAATCAATTTTATTTATGGTCTTTGACCAAAATATCTCAAAAATATGTTAGTATTAACCAGTAAAAACAAACATACAAATATACCTAAGTAAAATCAGCTAAAATGCAAATGTGTGTATAGACAGGCAGCACCCCACACACCAAGATGCAGGGAGCTATTTTCTAGCATCCCACTTTCAACATATAACAAAACGTCTGGTCCTGGCTAATTTGTCTGTGTGTAGCAATGACAGCTGCACATAACCAAGGCATGACCTCAGTTATTTGAAATTCTTCATCCTCAAGCAGTAATGTCAAGTAATGATCAGCTGGTCTTCCTGGGAATTTTTGTAGCTTAAAGAGGAGCGCACACCTTGATAGAATAGGCAGTGCAATATGATGTGCACAAGTAATTCAACTGAAATATCAGAACATAAATATGTCTGATTCTCATAAGGGAGCTTCTTATATTTTCCTTCCAAAACAGCAGAAAGGAGGATGTTAAAAAAGGCTGCAGTGAAAGCTGCCCTGTGTTTGGGTTCTGTTAGCTTAGCCAAATAGATTGACCTAGCAAAAGTCACTTCCAAACTTCCTAAAACTGGGAAACCTTTACCTTTACTTTTTTACTTCCCCTTTCCTCCTTGAGTTCAGTATAGATGGAGGTTTTTGTTTTTTGTTAGCAACACCAGCGTTGGAAAGATGGTGAACCAGGACTGGATGTTGGGGAGTATCACATAACCCATACTTTTCAACTCTCCCGATTTGGCAGGGACAGTACCAATGAATCTGGTGTCATTCCACTTTCAACAGCAATTGTGCAATAAAGTGTGAGTTGGGAAATGATGGGATTATGATCTAGCCCAGTGGTCCCCAAACATTGGTCCTCCAGATGTTTTGGACTTTGCCTCCCAGAATTCCTGACTGTTAGCTAAGCTGGCTGGGACTTCTGGAAGTTGAACTCCAAAACACATGGTGGACCAAAGTTTGGGAACCACTACTGGTTGCCATAAGTCCTGGTGCCTGCCTACAACAGGTAAACACCACCTTCTGGGATCCCTTACAGTTACTGAGCAAATGTGAGCAGCAAAACTGAGAAAAGGGGAAAGCAGAGCAGCCTTCCTCACCAGTTTCCCTTAGCATGTTAAAAAAGCACATACAGTGGGCCCTCAGTTTCCACTGTGGTTTAGTTCCAGGACCTCCTATCGATATCAAAATCTGTGGATGCTTCAGTCCTACTAAACACACAGGTATAGTATATAAATAGGCAAAATCAATGTTTGTTTTGAGGGGGCATTTGTTTGGAGGAGATGCCATTTTCATGACATCGATGGTGGAATCCATGAATGCAGAATCTGTGGATACACAGGGCTGACTGTATAATAAGTTTGGCCACAAAAATGGAAATCATAAGAAAAGTGGAGGCTCATGAAAGAAAAAGTCTTCCAAAAGCTTTTTGTATGCTTGTGAAAGGCTTTCCTGACCTGGTTGTTTCATTTCCCCTGTGTATATTACTAGCTTCAGATAAAAAGTTGCTGAAAAATGTTGAAATGTGTCTATATTTTTTTGTGGTGTAGAAACCTATCTCTATTATTTCCATATTATTTCTCCCTCTGGTACCTTACCTTTTTTAACTGTTAAAGAAATTAAGTCCAAGAACACATCTATTATGTTAACTGAGATACATCTATAGTCTGTTTAGTATATGTCACAATACAAAACCAGAAGTACAATAGTTGTTGTTATTATTATTATTACATGTATTTGTGTAGCACCATAGGCTTTACATAGCACTTTACAAAGGAGAGAAAACATCAATCCAAAAGAGAAACAAAAGCCTGCCTATGGCGCACAATGTAAAACAACAAACGAGATTATAAAATTAATAAAATATTACTATAACAAAGTTAAAACAATACTATAAAAGTGTAAATTAATACAAATAATATGACTGTTTATGAAATCAAGACAAAAGTTGGAAGGCTTCCCTGAATAGAATAGAATAGAATAGTCTTTAATTTGGCCTAAATCTAAACAGGCCAAAACGCTGTGTCCACCAAACTCTCCAGGACAATAATCCCTCCTTCTGATTCTCAGTACTGTAAGCAATCCTGACACATCCAATTGTACAATATGGTATTATTTTCCGTTCCTTCGTGTCCTTGTTAACTTACATTACCTGCTGAATGCTAATTGCCTCTGAGTATTGTGCTGTTGGAAATGGTGGCTCATGCAACCACTCAGCAGAAAAATAACTGAATTGTTAGGAAGGTTTGGAAGAAAGATTCACCACACAAGGGAAATTTTTTAGACGACCCTATAAGTAATCCTGACAATGAGTTTATTATTTCAGTTTTCAAGGATTACACTGTTTGATTTGACCTGTTGTTTCTGCATTAGAAAAAGCAGTATGCATTTCTTTGGGCCAATATAATTAAGGACACAAAATTCTGAGCTCAGGATAAATGGTATATCCTACATTCTTGCAAATGCGCATACCATATTTTTAATAAATAAATTTAGTTTATATTCAGCAGGCAGGAAGGAATTTTCTCAGCTTCGAGTTTCAAGGTCAAATTTGATGTAGGGATGGGGAGCATGTGGTGCTCCAGATGTTGATCTACAACTCTATGATCCCTCACCATTGGCTTTGCAGGCTGGGACAAATGGGAGATACAGGCCAACCATATCTGGAGGGCCACATGTGTCCCCACCTTTATTCTTTTGTCTACTCTAGCTATCTGGTACTCTCTGGATGGAGTCTAGTGCTGACAGAACAACATCTGTGTGGGTCATATGTTCCTCAGCCACAGTTTACTGTATGGGAGTCTGTAGAACTTGGAAGTGCTAGATGTGTTAAAGATGTGCTAGATGTGTTAAAGATTGTTTATACCTTGGCTCAGTCATAAATAATAATTAAAAAAGACTCTAGCCAAGAAATCCAATGAAGGCTACAATTTGGAAGGGCAGGTATGGAAACTAGAAAAGATTCTCAAATATAAATACTTAATATTAAATACTAATGTCAGGATCGCTCATGCAATAGTACAGGTTGAGTCTACCTTATTTGGAATTTTGTAATCTGAAATATTCCAAAATTCAAAATGATCCATATGGGTGGCTGAGATAGTGGCACCTTTGCTTTCTGATCATTCAGTGTACACAGACTTTGTTTCATGAACAAAACTATTCTATATACTCAACTATAAATTGGTCTTATCTATAAGTTGAGGGATTGGTTTCATGTTTAGACTTAAACAGTTAGTTACATGTTTAGACTTGGGTCCCATCTCCAATACATCTTATTATGTATATGCAAATATACCAAAATCCAAAAGACTCCAAATTCCAAAACATTTCTGGTCCCATGCATTTTGGATAAGGGAGATTCAGTCTGTTTTTCCAATATGTTTGCATGATTTTGTAAGTTAGATAGTGAAGAAAGCTGACAGGAAGAAAATAAACACATTTGAAATGTGATGCTAGAGTATAATTTTATGGATAACATGGACAGCCCAAAAGACAAATCAGTAGATCTGAGAACAAATCAATCCTGAACTCTCACCAGAAGCCAAAATAACTAAACAGAGGCTATCATATTTTGGATGCTTCATGAGATGACATGACTCATTGGAAAATACAATAATGTTCAATAAAGTGAAAGAGAGTAAGGAAAAAGACAACCAGATTATTGGCAGATTAACTCAATCAAAGAGGTCACATCCCTGATTTTAAAAGAGCTGTACATGGCTATTGATGACATGGGCTCTTGGAGGTCTCTCCATAAGTTGAAGTTGACACCAAATACAGTTGGCTCTCCATATCCACAGATTCTTCATTCATGGATTCAACCATCCATGTCTTGAAAATATTTTAAAAATATATAAATACCAAAAGGCGAAGCCTAATTTTGCCATTTTATATAAGGGTCACAATTTTACTATGCCATTGTATTTATTGGATGTGAGCATCCACTGATTTGATATCCAGAGGGAGTCCTGGAACCAAACTCCAGCAGATATCAAGAGCCCACTGTAACATGAAGGCATGTTACTCTGTATCAGAAAGAGCAGCAACTGTCTCATGGCACCCTAAAAACCTTAGGTTAGTCTACATGTAAGTGTACTATGCTAATCGGTGCACATTTTTGCACATTTACACATTCGTATCAATGCTTAGTTGTCTTTACTTTCCTGTGCAAATTCACATCTGTTCACATCAATTCATCCTCCCTCTTTCCAAAAATGCATAGCCATTTGAATGCACATGAAGCTGACACACAGCTACAATGCAATAATGCACACTTTTGCAGATTTCAGCAGTAAAAACCATGAAGCCTTTTTTTGGTGGAGTTCAAGGAGTTTTCCACCCTGCCTCCCACAAAAGGCCCAAACTTGTGCAAATCATGTGTGGCTGGATCACATGCTATTTGACTGGAGTGAGGAATATTTTAATTATGTAGACTAGCAGTAAGACCTAAATCCAGGGCCCTGAATTTGGAAGACCTGAGTAGGGCAGTGGATAGCAGGATATTTAGGAGTTTGTCATTCATAGGGTCACTATAAATCAAAGTCAGCTTGGTAGCAATTAAGAACAATTAGATCTATGCCTATGAAACGTAGTATAGTATGAGCTTTTATGGACACTGTCTCCTTCACCACTTTTACCCCAAAAGATGTGGGGGATTTGAGGTCCCTACCAACACTGAGAGTGTCATATTGACATTTGGGAGAATTTATTAGATCAACAGAGTTGTGTAAATTTAGCTCTGTATAAAGTTACAACGCTATATAAATAAAGCATAATAATAATAATAATAATAATAATAATAATAATAATAATGGAGGCCTGCAAGAGGTTGAGTAACTTTAAGGATCTTATATACCTATGCATACTAGTACTAACTGCAGAGAGACTCCAGTGTTGGTGACTAAAAAGAGTTTTTATTTAGAAATGTGCAAAGGTGCATGCAAACACACAAAACCAATGCAACTTTAAGAACCACAGAGAGTTAAACAGGGGGAAAAAGTGTGAAAGGTTGGATAGCAAGAAACTGTAAGTTAGAGGGACTGATGATTATCAGTAGTGAGGAGAGGGTTTCATGGAAGAAGGAGAGTGGCTCAGGTGGGGGCTGAGGGCTATACAGAGAGCGGAGCTCTGGTCTGTGTGACAGAGCCTTGGTCTGTAACAGCAAATAGTCCATCTGTAGGGCCAAAATTTATACAGTGGAAACTTGCCTTACGCAGGGATCCGTTCTGGACCCCCCCCCCGCATAAGGCGAATTCCGCCTATGCTCGAGCCCCATTGCGGCGGCGCACGCGTGACACAGGCGCGCACCCCATTCATTTGAATGGGACGCACCACCCCTTGCACCTTGCACGTTCTCCGCGGCTTGAGTGTGTACGCTCAAGTTCACGTATAGCACGCCCGCATATAACGCAGGCGCACTGTACCTGATTTACTAGCCCAAAGGGGTGCTTGGTGCTATCCTGCTGTGTAACAAAGATCTGATCGTCTTCCCAGGGAATTGATTGATTGATTGAAATTTTATTTATATACCGCCGTTCCTATGATCACGGCGGTTTACGAAACAAAATGAAAAACAGAGTCCTCTGGGCTGCTCCTGCCCAGGCGAGCCGGCTTTATGGAGGCCGCTTTCACCGGCCCCTCCCCCTGGAAAAACGCCGCTCCGGCGGCAAGGAAGAGTCTCTCTGGGCCGCTCCTGCCCAGGTGGAAAGTGGGCGGGCGGGCAGTTAGGGAGGGAGGAGCCTCTGTCTTCAGGCCGGCCCCTGATGGTACTGGGCCAGCCTTCTCTCTCCCTCAGAGGCCGAACGATGACAGTTGGGGAGGGAGGAGCCTCTTTCTTCAGGCCGGCCCCTGATGGTACTGGGCTAGCCTTCTCTCTCCCTCAGAGGCCGAACGATGACAGTTGGGGAGGGAGGAGCCTCTTTCTTCAGACTGGCCCCTGATGGTACTGGGCCAGCCTTCTCTCTCCCTCAGAGGCCGAACGATTGACAATGGGATTCCAGACCGACTGATGAATTAACTTCAGAGTAACAAAACACTGATTCGATTTGAGACAGCCTATGGATGGTTGGATAGAAAGAGGTGAACAGGTATCCAGCCCAAGGTGAGATGGAAATATCGTCTTTAACTTTTGCTTGGTCCCTACTGTGAGAAGATATGTGAAAAGCTGGTTTCCAATCGGAAACTTCCTAGTGTTCCAAAGCTAACATTGACCTCTTAAAAACATGGCTGTCTCATGGTATCAAAATATTAAAATATGAAACCCATATTCAGTATGAGGTGTGTGTAGGCTATGCTAACATCAGACTGTCCTCTGTATGCATGTTCACACATATGTGGAGACACGAAGCTTTGGGGTAGCATTATATACAACCCCTGAGTCTAAACACATTAATATGGACTCCCCTCAAATTAATCTATGCAAGAATGTTAGGAAATGACATGTATGTGGGCGCAAGATAGAGCTGTAGCGGAACCTATTACAGTTCCAGTGGCAGCTGACACTTGAATTATGGAATGTTGATGCTGTCAGTCCTTCTGAGAGAGACTGTCAGTTATGACAGTTGGTGTCAGAGTAACTGCCTCTCTGTTTTTGTTGTTATGTTTGTTTGGTGGGCAAAGTAATTTATTTATTAAAGTAACTTATTTATTAAAGCCCTCGTGTAGAGTGAAGGCTTGAAGTGCTCTTGTCCTTATTTCTCAAGCTGGGAGTTTAAGGCCATCTGCAGTGGTGAAGGATTATTTTCCTTCTTGGCCTGAAAACCTTTGCAGACATCTCTTCAGATTCCTTCTCCTTGGCATCCTGTCGACGTGGTTCAACTCTGTAGGTGGTCGTGGTGGACACAGCGCGTCTTTCCACGCCCTAACAAAGGAGACAATGAATGAAAATAAGTAACAAGACAATGAGAACTAAAATTTTTAATGCATAATGACAATTGTTGTTCGTTTGTCTAGAAATCCTGTACCAGATACGAGATACCCGCATTTTAGACATAATTTACATGTATTTTTATACTATTATATTGTTATATGTATTGTTGTATTGTTGTGCTGTGCAATGACCTTTGGTCAAAAGCAATAAAATTTGAATTTGAATTTGGCAATGAGAACTGGCTATTATTATAGATTCATCAAGGTACCTGCAACAATATTTTGCAGTATATCTCCTCTACACTTAATTGAATTCATATATGTGGGACTTCAGCTAGCTTAGAACAGGAAAGGAAAAAGTGGGCAAAATACTTGCTTATTGAAATAGAACACAATATTGAAAGGCTCTAGTTCAGAGCTGGGATGCTGAGCCCTTCATTTCCATACAGCTGAATGTGGCAAAATTGTTTTTCTCGATTATACTTCCAAGCATCTGAGGAACTCTGGGAATAGTGGTTCAAATGAATTTTCCCTTCAGTCCCCAAATTTCTAGCATTGCAGTAATTTAAAACTTAAATTGGGCATATAGAAGTTCAGTTTAGGCACTTGAAGAAAAGGGGCAGGCCAAGGAACCAAGGCATCAAATAGGATAGTTCTAGGTATGAATGATGTTCTGTGTCTCACTCTTTGCATTGCTAAAAATAAATTGGAGGCTGAAGGAAATTTTCATTTTGGGGATGGAGCAAGTGTGTGGGGGTACACACCACACTGGATGACACCCCAAAGGAGAGGTGACACCTGATTGGGCCCTCCTCCTCCTCCTTCAGTGTACGAATGGCAAAAGCATGCCCTTCCTGGCTGCTCCATCACCAAGCTTTCTCCCTTGGTGGGAAGCCTAATGACAGAGCAGCAGGAGCAGCAAATGTGTGCCCTTCCCAGTAACATCCTCTGCACTGGGTGACATCCTAGCTAGTGATGCCACTGGGGTAGAGAATACTGATTTGGGTGGGCAATGCCCTCATTTTGCCTCAAAGCAACAATGCCTCTGATGGTATTCACACTGGATTCTGTGGCTTGTAATGCAGCGTGGTGTAGTGGTTTGAGTGTTGGACCAAGACTCTGGGTCTGAATCCTGGTTTGGCCGTGGAAACCCCCAGTGTGATTTTGGGCAAGTCACACTCTCTTAGCCTCTGTGGAAGGCATTGGTAAACCCCTTCTGGACAGATCCTGCCTAGAAAGTGTTGGATGGGTCCACAATACTCTGAGAGCAACCTGGAGTATTCTAGCCCCAGAGCTGCCCTGATGTTCTCCTGTTACATGGGACCCTTCATTGTGACACTGGGCAACTGTTTGCTTCTGCATCTTACTGTGCTGCTGGGCACAACTACTGCTGTAAAAAAAAAGTCACACACTATGAGGTCAGAATGATATGCCCAGTTCAGTCACATGGCTGGGTACTTCATTCTAACCTCAGAGTGAGTGACTCCCTGTGGCAGTGGCCATGGAGGGAAGCACAGCAGGATGTTTTGTAAACAGCCACACAGCATTACAATGGAGGACTCTGGGTTTTCCAGGAATATCCGGAGCAAATAGTGAATTTTATTAAACTGTTTAAGGGAAATATGGAGTAGGTTTGATGCTGAAATGACTGCATATCATCTGGATTGTCAGCAACAGAACAGGGATTAGGCTGTCTATCTTCTGGACTCCCTGCTGTGGGAATGGGGGAAGACATTTTATTAAGCCCATGCAGACAGGGCCCCTGTGACAGGTCTGGCCCTAGGTTCACCATGAGTTGGAAATTAATTGAAGAGTAGTTTTTCCAAACTGTCACCATGCACACACTTTTTGGGTTATCTGGACCTGTTTGATGTGAATCTAAGTTGCCATTTTGTACCTCTGCAACTTGACCCAGGGACCTAGCCAAGGGGGGGGGGGTCCTTGGGGTCCGGATCCCCCCTTCCATTAGATAAAATGAATGGTATGTGCCACTGCGCCACTGCACCCAAGCCCCTTTATAATGGTGGTACTTA
Source organism: Sceloporus undulatus (assembly GCF_019175285.1). Taxonomy (NCBI): domain Eukaryota; kingdom Metazoa; phylum Chordata; class Lepidosauria; order Squamata; family Phrynosomatidae; genus Sceloporus; species Sceloporus undulatus. The sequence continues at coordinate 320,700,126 of NC_056523.1, forward strand.
GTTTGGACCCCCCCCTTCCCAAAATCCTGGCTACGTCCCTGCTTGACCTGTGCAAGTTGGCCAAAAACAAGAACCACAAACCATGTCAAGCAGGGACTGAGTAGTATGGCTACGAGAAGGATGACAACCAGCCTGTATACTTGTCTTCTTGAAGGGAAAAGAAATAATGATTCAGGGTGATAAGAATATTTGACATCTCAAGGACAGCTGTGAGAGAAGGCTAAAGAGCTCTGCCACTATCAATTATTGGACTTGGTGCTTGGAACCACATCTTACAACGATTTCCTCATCAGAACCACGATTAACTAAAGGTGCAAGAGCTATGGATTTGTCCTTGTCACTTGAAGGGTATAAATGGAGCCAGGCTGGTGAGAAACAAGACTGTTTGAGTTAATTATTTTGATTTCTCTACGCTTTTTTTTCCTTTTGCAGTTGAGAGTTTTTTTTTTAAAAAAGTCTCTTAATTAAAAACGAAAGACAAATTAAATATGCTCATCACATAAACAATGTGCTCGTTTAAAAGATAACCCAGAAAAACCATCCACTTTGCCTTTTAGGCTAATATAATTTTCAGCAGATAATCTTGCAATTTATTATCAAGAGAAAGAGAAGAAGAGAATGAGAGAGAGCAAATCACTCCCCTCCAACAAAGAACATTTTGGGAACATGGGGGAGGGGGGTATTTTCAAGTTTCTCATCAGCCAGGAGGAAGCCCCCTGCAATTCACCACCAACCTTTCACTTCCCAGTTTTCACAATGCCTTTCCTGGGTTTAAAACAGTTCATGAGCATGCCAAGAAGGTCCCTATGGAAGAGTTGGAGGGGTATTGTGAGATTAAAATAAAACAAAATAAAATAAAATATTGGCAGGGGAGAATGGGCCAGCATGCCATATATGACAGTATTATATTAATATCTATTCACTTTGAGACATGATTTCTTGCTAGTGTTAGTTGCCCTCAAGTTAACTTCAACTCATGGTGACCCTGTGAATGAAACATCACCAACAACCCATCTCCTTCACTACTCTTTTCAGGTTCTGCAAACACATTCCCATGACTTCCATTATTGACTCTATCCATCTGTGGCCTTCCTCTTTTTCTGCTGCCTTTGACCTTTCCCAGCTTTATTATCTTTTCAAATGAGTTGTGCCTTCTCAGGATGTGCAACAGCCACATCTTCACTTCTAAGGAGAAGTCTCTACTGTTGTTGATGTTATGTATCTTTATTTTGGGTCTGACTTTTAGTGACCTTAAGGTGATCCTATCATGAGATTTTCTAGGCAATATTTATTCAGAGAGGGTTTGCCTTCCTCATAGTTTTCTGAGGCTGAGAAAGTGTGACTTGTCACCCATTGGGTTTCCATGGCCAAGCAGGGATCTGAACCCTGATCTCTAGAATATAGGCACCTTCTCTGGTTTTTGAACTGGTAAGTCTAATATAAAGTTCAATTCCACTGTTGTACTCCTATTTTTAGTATGGGTTTAGTTTTCTCTGTTTTTTTAAAAAAAAAAATATGTGGTTTTTCTCTGTAATAAAAATATTTTAAAAAATATTAATTTAATCATAACATTTTTGTGACATCTAAAATGCAGTTGCTGAGGTGGGCACCATTGTGCTTCTTAATGGAAACATCACCCCTGCTCTCTACCCACCTAATGCTGACCTTGGTGAGATCCTCTTCCCAACAGAACATCAATTCCACAAACCTTTCACACATTTTAACTCTTGTTCCCACTGAGGTAAGCAGAATTAAGAAGATGCAAGAGCCAGGGTTCAGCTGTTTGTTGTCAGATGTAACATGCATGACTAGGAAGTGGTGTCACTACCCTTGGTGTTCCCTGGTGTAAAGGGGCTTTCAGCAGTGGGCAGCATTGTCTTGCTTGCCTCTTCCCCACTGACCACTGCTTGGCCAGTCCTTCCAAGGGCTGCTGGGTAGTAGCAGTGGCAGATTCCCTGACACTCCTCCTGCTACCTCACTTGTTCTCTTGGTTGCCTTGCTGCCCACCCAGAGTGGCCGAGGGACAGTCAGGCAAGAGAGACGGCGAGAGGATGGGGCAGCCAATAAAGCCAACGTGGTTCTATGCTGCACCAATAGAAGCATAGTGTCTAAATCAAGGGAAGGAATAGTACCATTTGTTGGAGAATAAGCCAAAAGTAAAAATGTCCAGATGTGGGAAAGAATGACAAAGGTAACTATGGGTCACTTGAAGCTTGGTAACCAAGTAATTGGATTCAGCTGGATCAAGACATGTGATGTCACTGCAAAGTCATCACATGTTGGAAAGCACTACAAAGTGTTGCAAAATTACTGTAAATATGCATAATCATCTTGTTTGGGGGGCAAGAAATAAGGTGACACAGCAGAAAGAGGCTGGACTTAGTGGCCACATGGCACAAGTGTATATATGAGACAAGCCTCAGAAGACAGTGTGGGTTGATGGTTGTTTGGTGATGGATGTATAGTGAAAGTAGCTTTGTATTTTGTAAATATAGCAACTGAAGATTAAAGACCCTTTTTGAAGAGACATCTGTTTAAGTCTGCTTTATCAGCTTCAAGAAGGAACGGAGGAGATTCCTGAACAGCAACACAGCTCTGTGACATATTACTTGGTGGCTATCCTGGTGTGAAGCTTCAATGTCAATCTACGCAGGCTGAGCAAACCACGCTAACACCATTCTACTCTGCTTTGGTCAGGCATCACCTGGAATATTGTGTCTAGTTCTGAACACTACATGTGTTCAAGAGTGACATTGTCAAACTGGACTGTGTCTAGAGGAGGGCAACCGAAATAGTGAAAGGTCTGGAAACCATGCCCTGTGAGTAGTGGCTTAGAGAGTTGGGTATGTTTAGTCTGGAGAAGAAAAGATTAAGAGGTGACATGATAGCCCTGTTTAAATATTTGAAGGGGTGTCATACTGAGGATGGAGCAAGCTTGTTTTCTGCTGTTGCTTCTCTGAACAATAGCAATAGATTCAGATGACAGGAAAAGAGATTCCACCTAAACATTAGAAGGAACTTCTTGACAATGGAGTTTATCACACAGGAGGAATTTCTCTTAATTTGAATGAAAAGAAAGTGGGGCCAGAACACATTCACTTGAATTCACTAGTCCAACAAATTTACGTGAATTCGAATTGTATTCGAACTGACTTCCCATTGCCCAAAAATAGCTTACCATTGCCCGAAATTGCGTGTGGTAGTCTATCACGCAATAACGTGAAACCCCATGATTGTGTTCGGATTGCCATTGGATTATACTTCCAATTTCCCTTGTCTGATAAACTCCAAGAAGAGCTGTTTGACAGTGGAACACACTCCCTTGGAGGGTGGTGGAGTCTCCTTCTTCAGAGGTTTTTAAACTGGATGGCCATCTGTTGGGGGTACTTTGTGTATTCCTACATGGCAGAATGGGGTTAGACTGGGTGGCCCTTGTGGACTCTTCCAACTCTATGATTCTGTTTTTCTATCAGAGGATTTTATTGGCATGTTTCTTCAGAGGGGGTTTGCCATTGTCATCCTCTGAGGCTGAGAATGTGTGACTTTTCCAGTCACCCAGTGGGTTTTCATGACCAAACTGGGATTCAAACTCTGCTCTCCAAAGTCATAGTCCATTGGAAAACAATTGCCAGCCTTGAACATCTGATTGTCTGAGAAGCATTGCTATATAAAACTGCCAGATCTCCCATGCCAGCTTGGGTAGCTGGAATAAGATGAAGATAAAAGAGTGATAAATAACATTTCACAAGAGCTTTGTGAGGGCATTGCTGAGCTGACCTCTTCTTCCCTTTTCTTTCACACAATGCCTTCCATTCTGTGTACGTGTATGTTTATGGCAACCCCATTATTTTCCTAGGATTTTCTTAAGCAAGGAATACTCAGAGGTGGTTATGCCAGTTTCTTCCCTTGAAATATAGCCTACAGACCTGGTATTCATTGGTGGTCTCCCATCCAAATACTAACCAGGGCTGACCCTACTTAAATTTCAAGATCAGACTGGATCTGGTTCTTCTATTCTATTCTATTCTATTCTGGTTTATAGAATACAAGAATTCTCTGCCTGCAGAATATCAGAGATCTTCCTTTGTAGGATTTGACAAATTGTTCAATATGTTTTGTGTCACATAACAGATTTTAGCAGTAATACATTTTGCAGCAGCCACTTCCATAGCAAAACAAAAATAAAAAAGTAACTAAAAAGTACAAAGTGCTTCATTTAATTGCACCCTGACATGAAGATAAACAGATTTTATTATTAGATCAAGTGTTAGTAAACTGGGTAGATTATGAGAGCAATCCCTGCGCTGTTAGCTATGCTTCTGCGGTTCACTTGACTCTTTTCATATAAACAGATTCTAAATATGGCATTTACTACTTGAGTGCTTTTTAAAAATATATGTTTGATGTATCAAAGGCAACACTAATGCAAGTCTACAACCTGTCTGCTCCCTAAATTGTCTGGCTTCTGAGCTGGGTAGTCTGTTTCCAGAAATGCATATTTTATGGATTTATGATTGGATCAGGCCTCCATGTGCCAAAGATATTTCAGACCTGAGGCATGTTTTGCACATTCAATGTGCATCAATCTAAACAGTCTTTCATCTATATATTTTAAAGAGTAAAAAACCCCCACTATTTTTAAAAAAATCATAATTAAGTGGCTTCATAGCATCAAAGGATGCTCTTACACATGTTCACTAAATGGACATAACTAGAGCAAACATATATATAGGACTGTCCCCTGGGTCATAGTTCGCTTGCCATAAGATACTGGTAGCTGATTATTAAAAAGGAAACAGATAAATTTATAGATGTGTCTATCAGTGTCTGTAAGCAATTATTCAAACCTCCATGTTCAGGGGCAATACGCATCTGAATCAGTTGCTGGAAACTATCCATGGGAGAGGGCATGTTTGTTGTTGTTGTATGCTTTCAAGTTGTTTCTGACATAATGGCATCCCTATCATGGGATCATCTTGAGTAGATTTGTTCAGAGGGGGTTGCCATTGCCTTCTTCTGAGGCTGAGAGAGTATGACTTGCCCGAAGTCACCCAGTGGATTTTCATGGGCGAGGGAGAGTTGAACCCTAGTCTCCCAAAGTTCTAGTCCAACACTCCAACCACTGCCCAACACTAACTCTCAGAAAAGAGCTACTGCTTTCACATAGAGTTGGTTTTGGACTACTATTCCTAGAATATCTCATCCAGCACAAACAATGGCCATATTGACTAGGTGATTCCAGATGTAATCCAAAAAATAAAACATTTCCAAGCTCTCCCTTCATCCACTGCCCCCTCAGAGATCTCCCACAGTCATCTTGCTATCCATTATGGCAAGCTGAATGATATACAGTTGGCCTTCCACATTTGCAACTTCGGCTTTTACGGATTTGATTATTTGTGGATT
>NC_056523.1:320705556-320736056 GCF_019175285.1 Sceloporus undulatus
GGGATTTGATTATATGTTCTTCTCTAGTCTTCCAGCGTAATTCTGCCAGAAGTTGAGCATGAGTTGTGCTGGAGAACCTAGAGATTCCTAGGAAAACACTTCTCTGGGCATTTGTCTGTCCTCTGCAGGATTCTATGATCAGCTTTGGCAAATGTTGACACAGAGCTGCATTGGAGGGCCTGGAGTTCTAGAGAGGTGTTCTTTTACATAAAAAGAAAATGCTTTTTTATTGCAGTTTTTCCACATTCACAAGTAGGGTTGCCATAACTCCAGACCTCCAAAATGGGGAAATGTGGACAAAATTTGCAATGTAGGACACAGAAAACAACTGTTCCTACATTTGAAAATTTTGTCCTACATTTTCCGCGGAGGGGAGCGGAGGCCAAGCGGTGAGGGAAAGCCTCCACTTAAGGAAGGGCTCGCCGCGATCAGAGGCTGACTCTCGAATTGCATAAACCATATTTAAAATATAATAATATTAATATTAATACTAATAAATAATAACAACACAATAACAATTCTAGTTTATCCTGCTTTCTGTTACAAATAACTGAAGCCTTTCAAACACCCGCTTCCCAAGCTGGCATGGAGATCTGGCAGTTTTACAGCGGGGTTGCTCTGAAACCCCGCTGTATTTTGTGGACGAAGAGCCAGACATTTGCTAGCTTTTGTGCAGAACAGCAGATACCATAGCAGCCTATTTTTCCAGCCTCTTACTCCAAAGGCTAGGAGACAAACCAATGGATTGAAATTCCACCTAAACATTAAATATCCCTAGGGTTTAGCAGGACATGGGTGGAGCCTTCTCAGTGGCTACTCCCAGGCTGTGGAATTCTTCTTCTATCAGAGGTCTAGCTGGCTACCTCTCTGTTCTCTTCCTGCTGCGATAACACCCTTTTATTTAGGCAGGCCTTTGTGCGTAAATTATGTGGCAGAAGGTGTTTGAAAGCCTTCAGTTATTTGTAACAGAGAAGCAGGATATAACTAGAATTGTTATTGTTGTTGTTGTTGTTTTTTATATTATTAATATTATTATATTTTAAATATGGTTTATGCTAATTTCGAGAGTCAGCATGGTATAGCGGTTTGAGTGATCTGGAGACCCGGGTTTGAATCTCTGCTCAACCATGGAAACCCAGTGGGCAAGTCACACTCTCTTAGCTTCAGGGGAGGCAAAGGCAAACCCCCTCTGAATTAATCTTGGCAAGAAAACCCTGTGATAGGTTTACCTTAGGGTCACCATAGTTGGAAGTAACTTCAAGGCACATAACAACATGCTGTTCTTAACCACATGATTTAAAATAGATTGTTTGTTTAATTGTTTGGGACTTTAAAAATATTTTTATTATTGTCATTTGCAATGTACATGACACCTAGCTGAAGTAATCATAGTAATAATGATAACAACAACACACAGTGTAGCCAAGGGTCGTGGGAATTTTATTATGTTGTTAATTAGCTCAAATATTGCAAGAGGGTGCCGGCCACAAGCCTCCGAATCGCTCTCCCGGTTATACGATTAGACCAGGGGATCCCAAAAATAGGCTGGACGGATTTAATAAAGTATGTCTAATATAAATAGGGGAAAAACACATGCGCTGCGCATACACTCGCACAAACACTCGGACCAGGAAATCGGTTGGAAAATGGAACAGTTTCAGGCTTACAGGTGATGCTTATCAAATGTAGATCCTCCGGGGAGCGAATGGAGTGGTGGTTGACAGTGGACGCCTGCTCGCAACCTGGTTTTGAGCAAGATGCCGGCTACAAAACGAGGTCTACGACGTGGAGTAGTAGCCTTGCAATGGCGCGCTGAGCAGCAAAGGGGGACCTTTTAGGCCAAATCTGGCCTGAGGGCAGAGAGTTTTTGGTGATTGAACAAAGGTGTTTAATTTGCTTCTTTCACTGGAGTCTGGGTCTGTATATCTATGACTTAGTTGTTTGAACATCAGATTGAGGAGGGGGTGATTGCTCAGAAGGCAAACATTGCTCTCTCTGGTGACGATTCCTTCATGCGACTTCCCAGCCCTCTGAGACGTAAGGTGAATCCTTTAGGAGAGGTGTACATGCTTATCGCTTGCCCTGATGGAGGACAGGCTTTGGGTTGGCCAGGGGTCATCCAAGGTTATCATGGATTCAAAATTAATGAAACCAGCATGGTAACATTCCCCCCCTCGGAATTACGCAGACTCTCAGGCGAGGGATGTATTTTCCGATTACCTGCCATAAATTGGGGGTGTGAATTGGGGAGGGCTCCTATTGGGGGAAGCATCTCGGTTGTAAGGCCTGTTTGAGTGAAGGGATTTTGGGGCACAACCGCACATATTCATAAGCATATAAATCATAACAAATGGGACTATAGCAATGTGGGAAAAAGCCTACAATAGGCAGAAATCAAAAGGTATAGCAATATATATTACATGATCCAACGTGGAGCAATCAATATGTAGTAGAAAAGCAACACTGAAGAAATGATCCAATGACTGAAAAAGAGAATGAATGTGAATGAGTCCAAACAGTTGGTGGTTTGTATATGGAATGACAGAGTCTGTTAGGTTTTGTCCAGCGGGAGCCAGATGGCTCAGTATGGATAGGAGAAGTGGGCAGAGTATATTGTCCTGTAAGAAACAGTTTGGATTTTTCTGGAACAGATTATGAATGTCTTTATGATATGCCTGAGAGCGGCACTTGATGTATCTATTGGGCAGTAAGGTCGGTGGATGCCTGCAAGAAACAATTTTCTTTGCAACAATTCTTTGGCTAGAATGAGCCATAATCCGTATGTGGATTTGTCATGGTGAGTGGCTAAATGTCAGAGACGGCAGTTAGGTCCAGTGGCAGATGGTCCCTCTGGCAGGACTCTGGTGTCTAGCCCAATTCCTTTGGATAGACCGCCTCAAGGAACGGGCGGTGGCGGGTGTGTGAGAGCTTCATTTGGGGCCGGCGGCATGTGGAGCCACTGGATCGGACTGGAGGCGAGTAGCACCGGCGGGTCTCGGGCGCGCCTCTGGAGACACCGTGCGGGGCTGCTGGTGTGGGAGTCCTCTTTCTGGAGGGGGACACGATGCTGGGGCGGTGTGGCACACCTTGTGCATGCTCGGTGGACAGCTGGTGGGGTCCTGGTCTGGTCCCGGAACGCTAGGGGGCTACTTCCCCATGACAGCGGAGGGATCAGCAGGGAAGAGCTGAGTCAGGATTGGTTATTTGGTCACATGGCGGAAAGGAGCGATGATTGCTGGCCCAGTTTGGGCAATGAGCGACGGGGCCATGAGAAGAGGGTTTTAGCATGCTGGAAATTATGTAAATTAGGTCTTAATTTGGGCTTTGGTGCCTTTAACGCAATTAGCCATTTGTCGGCTTTGGGAGACCTAGTTCTGGGTAGCCCAGAATGGAGAACGTCTGGGTGCCGGGTTTTTAGAAGAGGATTTATGTCACCTGTCCAAAAAGATAGGGGGATTGGGAGGTCCCTGGGCTTTGAGAGCAGATGGGTTGTCGTTGTCTGGGCCCCGTTAAAAGGGACATACCAGGTGCTCCCTGGAGTTTATCCTTGGCGGGCGTAAAACGGTCCAGTGACTCATTTGGAGGCGCTCCTCTGTGGCGCGCGATAAGCATCTCATGAGATGTTCCATTGCGTGATCAGCAAGATCATGCCCCAAATATGCCTGGCAGGCATCGCCAAGGATAATCGCCCACACACAAAACGGGGCGGGGGAACTTCCCCCGCTCAAATTCTGTTAAAAAAAAAAAAAAGAAAAGGAAGAGTACCCCCCCTGTATCCTCTTAGTGTTTCTTTCAGTTTGTGGAAGGGGAGGAGGGTTTGCCCATGAGCATGCAGGCGGAGTTATTTTAGTGCAAGGGAAGGGGGTGGGCGAGGGGCTGCCCATGAATGATTTTGCTGCTGTTTATTATGCATGTCGGGGTCCTTGGAGCTTTTTTAGCGCTGTTTTACAACCATTTATGTGGCGGTGTCATGCCATTGCATTGGAAGGGGTCAATGTGCAATCATGCCCTTGTCCGAATGAAGCCGAGTTGTTATTTTTTTTATGTTTTTTTTTACCTATGGAAAGTGGTCAGCATAGTGAGGCTCCAAATTTGTAGCTGTAAATTAGCTCTACGAGCTTCCCTGTGAAGGGAACTTGTGGGGAGGTGGTGAGTTGCTTGGCTTGGCTCATGGGCAAACTAAGGCGGCGAGGGCGTCTACCACCTCTGATTGTTTTGCACCACTGCCAAGGATAGCAATCGTCTCCTCCAACAATAGAGTGGGGGTTTTCCCCCGCGGACTTTTGGTGTCAAAATTAGTACGGCGGTAGTAAGCCTAATAGCGGAGCGCGACTGTGTTGGAGAAGGGGTGTAGGTCTAACCCTTTAATGGCTCGGAGTTCTCCATTGTTTTCTCACCCCAATTAGGTGGGCTCCCGATTACCGTAATGACCTGTATGACTATTATATTGTTGTGGTTGGTGAATATTAGGATGGCTGTCCCTGGCGGACAGTCCCAGTCCCCCACCATGACGTTTGGTTTTTTTTATCTTGGTGATTTAAGGACTGTTTTGCCCTGAGGTTACCGTCAATTTGATGTGTCTCATTGCTCAATTTGTTTTGGCGGCCTCGCTTAAATTGGTAAGCAAGCGTCAGCCATTTGGAGACGCAATTCATCTCGAGTGGAAGCCTTAACAGTTTATGATCCACATGATATATGGTCTCGCTGGTGTATTCTCTGACAGCTCGGAAGTAAACCTGGCGAGGCAGTCTCTTACATGCCCCGGCAAAAAAAGGTACTTGATCTATCTATGTCTATGCTATTCTTGGGGGAGATGGGTATGTGGACAGGGGTACTAGGCAAAAGCAATCTGGGTCATCTGTACCATAACAGTCCGTGGGGGGATTACATGTTTTGGACGTCTGCATGGGGTTCTTCTTGCCGCCATAGCATGCATCCACTGCCTGGTTTAACACACCCAGCAAGTGTAAGGTGGGTGCCGTTGGACCAATGTAATGCTTGTCCGGAATCATTGTTGGATTCTCCCGCAAGGGGTAAGCCAGGGTTTGGAGACGGGTGAACTATTTGGGGGTCAACCCTCTCATGAATATTGCCAACGTCAGAATGTTTGCCACCGGGCTCCTGTGACTGTCATTAAGTCGCGGGGTATTGAATGAGTCGGGTACCTAACCTTTAGCAATCCCAAACTTGGGTGAATTAACTTTCACAAAGTGCTGTATTAAGTGTAGCAAAGCCATGAGGCTGTTCTGTATTGTGTGCCTGGAGGCTATGGATAAATTTAAATGCTTATTTTGAAGAGACCGCCCGGGTCAATGATGATTCTTTTTCTACCCCTACCCTGGGCAGGATGTGTCCAATTATGTCTTGCCTTGTTCCACATTGGTTAACCTGAGCAATGGAGACCCTGCTTCTTTAGTTTTTTGAGCCCTAGCCAGTTTGTTTTGCCATGTTTTGTGCCTATGGCATTTAGTACTCCTTCTCTACACGAGGCCCCCAGGACAGTGCCGCCAGTCCGTTTGCATCGACAGTGGATTGGGTTCAGCTGCCACTTTTCTCTTGTGTTCCATTTGTGCCAAGCGGTTTTTATATGGGCACAAGAGGTGGATAGCTCTAGCTACATTTACTGCTGTGAATTTAAGGATAAATTGGTGCGATGGTGGTCTCCGGTAGGCATAGCCAGCACATCTCTCCTGGACTAGGTTTTCCTAATACAGGGGGGTTTTCTTGAGGTGGCGGGGGTATATGGATGTAGGGGCACTCTATGTTATGGCACCCAGCACTGCATCTGTGGGGTCCGGGTCAGTTTGCACAAGAAAGTCTAGTTTCCAGTCATGTAGGACGCATTGCTTGTTCTGGGAGAGGGTTTATAGAATGAGGCGGGAACCTTGCAAGTGGAGGTCGAACCGAGGGGTTCCAAATCCTGTGGAGGGGGAGGCGCCCGCGTCGGCCCACCATGTATGTCCTGGGACCGAATATAATGCTTCGGACTTTATGGTTGTTGATTTCGTAACATAACTGGTTTATTTTAGGGGTAGTTTTTGTCATACAACGCGGCTCGTCCATGGCATCCAGGACTCGTAATCCCGGGTAGGGTGGTGCCCACTGACAATGCCTCAGTTAATTCCCACGTTGTTCAAAGTTGTAGGGTAGGTAGTGAGGGCCGACTTGCCTAGCATATAAGGAACCAAGGGTCATGGCACGCATCTCGTGTCCTGTAGGGAAACGAATGGTTTTGAGTGACGGTCCTATCCTTTACCTCCATCTCAACAGAAGTCTCAGAAGTCAATTGGTGGGAGACGGCCACCCTGATGGCTCTCACGGGCGGTCCCCTTTCATTCCTTCAGCTGAGAGGAGTGGAAGTATTAAGCTGTCTCCTGCTGTTTGGATGCACACTGATATACTGCTGGGAGACCCTTCAGTGACTTACGGGCCCAAACCCATTAGCGACAGGGCATGTTTATGTTGGAGAATTCCTGACTGAAGCTGTCCTGGACCCATGTTGGGGTTTCGCACCCACCCTAACTTGCGTCATGTCTGCATGTTTTTGCCGAGGTTTTGGCGACCTGTTTGTGATGTGCTCGGCTCTGAGGAGAGTCCGGATTCCATTCGTGTTCGTAGAACCGTTCTAGCTCTGAGGCAGGGTGGTTGTTTATCAAGGGACTCAGATGGCCATTTTCCTCCCGGTCATGACCTGGTGCGGCGTGAAGCCGTGGTGCCACCGTGCCTCGGAAGGCCATGAGATTTGGGGAGTTTGGCACCCAATCTTTCCAAGGCCTTTACCACTTTGCGTAGCGCCCTTAGGGTCCATTAGGCGTTTCGACCCCCCCTCTCTGTGGGTGGTACGAATATGGACTTCTGCCGGATGCTAAGCTCGGCAGAGCTCCTTCATGACCTCCCGGTTGAAGTGGGCCCGATCGTGGTCTAGTTCGCGCACCATCCCAACCGTGATGGACTTGAGTGAAGGTTTTGGCCGTGGTTGCCGCGTGTTGTCTTTGTGGGGAAAGCTTCTACCCATTTTACTGAAGGGGTCATAATGGTAGGCAGAATTTGTTGTGTCTGGCGGGGTGGTCAGGGGCCTATGAAGTCAATCTGGAGCCGGGTCCCAGGGCCATTATGCGCTGGTGCCTCATAGTGTCTTGGGACCGCTAGGATCCGCATTAACCATGGCGGGGAAAACAGTTTATCCACCCATGGTCTACTTCCTTCTCATTTTAGCCACCATCCTGCCTCCCTTACCGTTTCTGGTCTTGTTTGCCTCTGGCCCGATCCAGTATGAACTGTTGAGATCTTCCTCTGATGTCAGGGGCAAATCCGGGGTTTTCTTCGCTATTCTATGCCCACCACCTCTTTCCTTCTCTTCTATCTTGTATCGGCCGGGGGTCCCTGCCTACAAGCCAGTCCTTATCTTCGTCTCCCTTCTTTGTTCGGCCAAGTCAAGGGGAGGGGATTAACGGATTTTTCGCTGACGTTGATTGGGTGTAGTGGGTGTAGCGTTCTGGCAGCCGGGCTGCTCCAGCTAGGATCGGTTGGTTATTCCATTTGCCACCTTCTTGTGTTTCCCTTCTGATCCCTTTATGAGGAAACTTGGGTGTTCCGCTGTGCGATCCAGGATTAGGTCTGTACTGTTTCAGATCTGTGTGTGCTTACTGGTTTGTCGTCATTGGTCTTCATTCCTATTTATCCATATTGGAAGCCAATCTGTGGCGGGCTCACGACCACTGGGAGTTGTGTAAATGGCTAGGGGGTGTCATGGGCCTCAAAAGTAGGATCCAGCATCGCAGTTACTTTCAGCTGCTTGGCTGGAATGGGGGCGGCATGCCTTGTAGTATGTGGGAGTCATGACCTGTGGCCCATATCCCGTGTACGGGTGCCCTGGCAGTATGAGGATCCATCAAAACCGCAGTGGAACCTTCCTAGAGCTGTGGATAGGGTTCCCCGGGGTGACTGGCCTGTGTGGTAGCGATGGGTGCAGTGGACATTCTGGGCAGATCCGTGAATGACCCCAGGGGCGGAGGCTCGCTCGCTGCCGCTGGTAGCTCACTTTTTTACAACCTAATGTCCATTGCAATCTGGCTTGTGTACTTGGCCCCTGAATTTTTCCGATGGATGTATTAGGGGGTATGTGGGTCTGCAATCACTGCGCCTCCTATTAAATTCCCATTTTGGTCAGGCCACACGTGGCCAAGCAAGTTTTCACACGCCAAATTGACTTCGGTGGGAGAGGTTTCGGGAACATAGGCTACGGCTCTTGGGTTGCCGTTCCGGAGCTGAGAGAGTTAGCTCCGATGTGGCATCGAACGCTAGCTGGATGTAAAATGGTTGGCTCACATTGGATGTACCAGGGCTGGACTTTTTGGCAGGCCTGTTTTAGTGCGAATGCTTTTTCCTGTTGGGCCCCCATTCCCAGCGCTTCCTTCTTTAGGAGGGCTAACAGCGGCTGGTTTAGGGGGAATGCCTCAATGAATTCCCATAAAAATTGAGGTCCCAGTAGGGCCGCGTGAGGAACATCGTGGGGGCAGGAGTTTTCCAATGGTCTCACTCTCGGAATCGGGGGTCCTGCAATTGTTCTGCGATTGGGCCAAGGTATTTACTAGTCTGAACTAACTGGGCCTTGTCTCGGTTTAGCCTTGAACCAGTTTTTCCCTAATGAGGTCTAGCACCTCCTGGTTACTCAGCGTCTTTCCGGGGTGTTGAATGGATCAGAATGTCGTCCACATGGACAGCACATGGCTCGTGAGTGGGGCGCGCTGGTCCACATTTTGACGACATGGGCATGCATACTGGGGCTTGAGTGAAACCTTGGGGCGCGCTTAAAGCATCTGGGTCCCCCTGAACTCAAAGGCGAATTTATAGTAGCGCTTTCATGAGGGAAGGAGTGATGCGTTTACCGTCAATTACACGTAGAATTTGGCTCAGCGGCAATGCGGCCAGGATCTCATTGTATTTGCCACCACCGGAGCTACGGAGGGTGACTTGCTTTAGGGCCTAAAATTACAGTCATTCTCATTGACGCCATCACTTTTAGCACGGCACAGAGGAGCATTGCATATGGACTGCATAGGCAGAATTACGTCCATTTGAGTAGTCCTTCTATGGTTTTGCATGCCCCTTCTGCTTTCTAGGGTATCGGTATTGTTTTTTGTGGAGGGGATCCTTCCCTCGTTGAGTACACAGCTCCTTTAACGGTGCCGCATTCCAATTTGTCCGAAATTCAGACTCGGGGAATTTTGTACCCATGGTCTGTGGTATGGGGAAAAGGGGCATTGGGCTTTTGAGGGCGGCACTCTGTGTGGCCGAAATTTGGAGGGGTCCTCTTCAGCTGCCAGGGACATGGCCAGTCCGTGTCATTTTGGCGTTTTAAAAATCCTATTCCAAATTTCCGTCATCCTCCTTGGTTTCACAAGCCTGATGTTGTTAGGAGGGGCCCAAGCTGTAGTGGAATGTTACTCCATATCGCAGCCTGCCTGGCCCTTTCCAATCCGTGAGCTCTAGCAGGTGAGGTTCGGTCCCGGTTTTGCGCTAGATTCGGGGTGTATGGTGTTTTACGCGGCTCAGAGTCTACAAGCTGTGCGGGAGTGACGGGCCTGGCCTACCCCTTTTATAAGGCCGTCCCCAAAGGTCCGGAGTTAGTTTGGCATCCGTGTGCAGGCGGGTTTTGGTGGATGGGGGAGAGACTTGGGAGATCGGGACACTTTCGGTTGTGTGCTTTCTGAGTCGGTTTGTAATTGGGGCTTTGATCGGCCGTCCGTTTAGGCTGGCAGGCGTGTTTAGCCCGTGGGATCCTAGTCCTGCCATGTCCCTGAGTTTTAGGGGTCCCGGGCTGTCCTAGCCTGACCTCCTGTTGTCGGTCGACCAATTCTGACATTCCGTGCCTTTTTAGCTAGAAGTAACACTAATTGTTTGTGGAGTTGTGATCTATAGAGTCCTTGAGAAGCCCACTCTGGACCCGTGCCACACTCATTCTGTGGTTGGGGGACGTCTGCTTCTCCTTTTTCTGGCTTTTTTGGGGGGGTGGCCCTCGGTAGTCTTTCTGTAATGGTCGGCTTTCTCTGGCCATTACTGCCTGTCTTTTGGTTCGTGGCGGGGGTTGTGATGGGGGCCATGTGCGGTACGTCACCGCGTGGATGGTCTCCTCTTTCCCCTTTTCGACCCTGTCTTAGCGGCTGCTGGTTCCTAGGTTTAGGTCCCTTCTGCCCTTGCGGTCCAGAGGTGGAACTTCCGATTATCCAGAACAGTTTCCACTGATGTTGTGCAACTGTGGGAAGTGGAGCCCATGTATGTTTTTAGCTGATATTGTAGCCCTGCTACACTCAGAAATTAAATCGTGATTGTCAAGGACGGCTTTTCCCTTTCGGCGTTGGGTCTTCTGCCCGCTGATCCAATATCGTTTTCTTGCCACGTAGGCATCGGGGGCTCATTCGGCCTGTCTCTAACTGGTATTTGGTTCGCAGCGCGCCCTGGCCATAAACACTCGCCACCTTTGTCACCACTCGCTAATGTCACATTGGCAGATCCAGTTGGCGGCAGCCTCAAGTCCCGTGTATGCCGGATTATGCAAATCCTAGTATTGTTCAAGTCTTCCCTTTTGCCTGGGGTATGAGACGTACGCATTGGTCATCATTGGACTCCATTTGTTGCGTCTAACCTTCCTAATGTCTGCAATGGCTCGGACTCGTCATGGACCAGGAGACGGTCTCGAACGGTTTTGGTTACAGTCCGTCATAGTTTGTTTCCTTGGTCTCCACATGCGCGGGTCTTTACGGCCTCAAGGCGCTATTTCTCAGAGGTGATGACGGGAGGACGGGAAGTTGATTCCTCCCTTCTACTTTCTTCCCACTGGGGGTAAATGGCGGCGGGGTTCGGGCCTCCTGGAACGTGTCGGGGTTTCCCTCCTTCCCATCTACCGCTTTTGATTATGGGGTTAGTGGATACACAAGCTGGAGCAGCAGCGGGCTTTGAGCCCTGATCTGCTTCTCGCATTTGTTGTGATCTGCCCTGGGGTTTCTTAACTTGCGAGCAACAAATTCAGCTGCCAATTTTCCTGTTTTTAGCTTCTCTTCCAGGTTTTGTTGTGTTGTTTTTAACATGCTCTTTTCCATTATGCAGTGTCCAACTGCGAGCTGCTCTTCCTTGCCCTAATGGTCAGGCATTCTCGGCCCCTTTTCCTGTATCTGGGCGACCGATTCATTAACAATTTTGGCTGGTCTCCTCCTGGCGGCCAATTTATTGTCTTCCCTAGTGGATTCGTTGGGCTAGGGTCCAGATCCCCCTGCTGCCCATCTGTCCTTCTCTGCCTTGGAAACCTTTTTGAGTCCCTTCCTTTCTGTTTGGAGGTTGTATACTTGTAACCGGCGTTCCAAAAGGATCCTCGGTTTGACAGGCCCTTGCTTTCCGGGATAGGTCCTTCAAGGATCCATTTTTGCAACCGATCCTGAGGCTGTTTCTGCCTTGATTAGTTTCGTTGCTATGGATGTATGTCCATGTTAAGTCCTAGGTGGGAGAGTTATGGAAAGGGGCCGTTTTCCCACTCAACCTGGTGCACCCTCTCTGTCCTACAGCGCGTGCCGGGAGCGGGCAGGTGCCGCCAAAACCGGGAAAAACCCGGTTGCAGCCGGATTATGGCAACCCTATTCACAAGGGTCCTTCACCCCTAACTCCAGCGAATGTGGAGGAACCACTGTATTTTGTGGACGAAAGAGCCAGACATTTGCTAGCTGTTAGTGCAGAACAGCAGATACAAATAGCAGCCTATTTTTCCAGCCTCTTACTCCAAAGGCTAGGAGACAAACCAATGGATTGAAATTCCACCTAAACATTAAATATCCCTAGGGTTTAGCAGGACATGGGTGAGAGCCTTCTCAGTGGCTACTCCCAGGCTGTGGAATTCTTCTTCTATCAGAGGTCTAGCTGGCTACCTCTCTGTTCTCTTCCTGCTGATCGATAACAACCTTTTTATTTAGGCAGGCCTTTGGTGCGTAAATTATGTGGCAGAAGGGTGTTTGAAAGCCTTCAGTTATTTGTAACAGAGAAGCAGGATATAACTAGAATTGTTATTGTTGTTGTTGTTGTTGTTGTTAATATTAATATTATTATATTTTAAATATGGTTTATGCTAATTTCGAGAGTCAGCATGGTATAGCGGTTTGAGTGATCTGGAGACCCGGGTTTGAATCTCTGCTCAACCATGGAAACCCAGTGGAGCAAGTCACACTCTCTTAGCTTCAGAGGGAGGCAAAGGCAAACCCCCTCTGAATTAATCTTGGCAAGAAAACCCTGTGATAGGTTTACCTTAGGGTCACCATAGGTTGGAAGTAACTTCAAGGCACATAACAACATGCTGTTCTTAACCACATGATTTTAAAATAGAATTGTTTGTTTAATTGTTTGGGACTTTAAAAATATTTTTATTATTGTCATTTGCAATGTACATGACACCTAGCTGAAGTAATCATAGTAATAATGATAACAACAACAACAACAGTGACTAAACAATATTAAAACAAACTTTTAAAAATAACCTTTAAAATTGTCACCAACATATAACATATAACTAATCTTTTCAGACTAGGGTTAGGTGAACACTCAGTTTCCCTCCTTTCCTTGAATGTGTATGAATTATTTACCCTTCTGCTGAAATGTTTAATTAGCAACTGTTCATAAATCCTTTTCCTTCTACAGAATCATAATCTCAGTCTTGGAAAGTCGCTATTATGAATTTCCCCCATTTATTATCCCATAATGGTATATAACACATTTCCAGTCTTCTTTATATTTTCTCAATGATTTGTTATCTAACATAATCATTATCTTATCCATTTCTGCCATTTCATATCATTTTAAACCCCAGTCTTTTTCTGAGGGTATCTCTCAATTTTTCAGTTTTTTTGGCATATATAGTCACTTCTCCATTTTCATGGACTCCGAATCTGTGTCCCTCACCCATTCGCGGGTGGCAAATGGAGGAGGACAAAATGGGGTGTGCGCCCATGGCATGCTTGTAGGCACATGCCACCATTCAAGCCAATGGATCCCCCACAAAAATGGAGGGGCTACTATATTATTCTTGCTACTGAATAATACAATTCAGAACCTTCTCTCCATTTGAGTGTCTAAAGGGTGCAGCATGTTCAACAAATATATCTCTGTTTTATCACATAGATCATTTCTAAAGTCTTTACTATGGATGACTGTGGGTTGTTTTTTTTTTAAAATAACACTTTTGTAAAATAAGATATTAACTGAATTTTGTTTTAAATTATTGTAAATCACTCTGGTTCCATGTTGGGAGAAAGGCAGGGTATAAATAAAAATAGAATAAAATAAAATAAAGAAAAGTGATTTTCAAAGGCTAAAAAAGGTTAAACAATTTAAAAGAGACAGATTTAAATTGGCTGAAATAACAATAATTTAAAATCACACTTATCTTCAGATTTATGACAGAGGAAGAGTAGGATGGAAGTGTAATAACTAGTATAATGTTTTGTGCAGAAACCTGGTGGATTCCTTGGAGACTGATTAATCCCCCCACTTTTCTTTTCCTGGATCTTCAATTTTAATACAGGAAGAAAACATGCTGGACAGCTACCAGAAGTATAGGAAACTGTTGTATGTTATCTACATTATAAGGTTATTGTGAAATCCAGTCATTCTGAAAGGATTCTATTTAATTTTTAGCAATAACTTGTCTAGCCATAATCTATAACTGAAGCATCTTTTTTACGGTTCCCTGTCTTCATAATTTGAAAGATATTACCGCTTTCAGACTCCTTTGTTCAGGTGACAGCTCAAGCTGAGTAAATCATTCATAACACATTCTCTATCAGATGGATGGCGGTTCTCTTTTTCCGTGCACTGCACCGTTTACCATTTTTATTGCATTTATTAATATAATAACTCAAAGCCAGACAGCCTTCTTTAAACACACACACAGACATACACACTGCAGAGCAGAGCTCAGAATTACCTGGGCGTATTTTCTATCAAGGCAGTAATGCTACTGATTAATATTTATACAGAAATTTGACAATAAACAGTATGTTACGCTTTCTAATATTTTTGTTTAATGGGGGAGGGAATTACACTCAGGTTTTACACAGACACAATGAGACTTGGACAATTTTTAATTCCATTTTGATTTGAATAATTCCAGTCCATGTATCCTTTCAGCATGGCGTAGTGGTTTGAGTGTTGGAATATGACTCTGGAGACCAGGGTTCGATTCCCAGCTCATCCATGAAATCCACTGGGTGACTTGATCAAGTAACATGTTCTCCGCCTCAGGAGAAAGCAGTGGCAAACCTCCTCTGAACAAATCTCTGATTTATAGTTTGTTCTGGGACCAGAGCTCTCTGAGAGAGAAGGCTAAATTTCTCACAAATCTATAAATCCCAGAATTCCATAGCATTGAGCCATGGTAGTTAAACTAGTGTCAAACTTAATTTCTATCATGGCACTAGTGTCACTATTGTGAGTGAGTAGCAATTGTAAATACAGAACAGTTACCTAGATTTACTTATTCGTAACTTTTTCCTGTTTACAACCACTTAGTCACAAGTGTAACACAATTGCCCATATTGTAACCCCAATTCCCAATCTACCTTACTAGCATCAGCTCCATGAAGGGTGACCAGATGACCTCCTTTTTCAGGACATGTCCTGCTTTTCAATCTTCTGTTGAGGAGGAATTCCAAAATGTCCTCCATTTTGAGGATGACTAAGAAGCATGAATTTATAATAATATTAGTGTCTTTAGCTTTTATTTTGTAATATCCTTCATTTTTCTTGAATGCCCTATATTTTGCGGTGCCTTGTCCTTCTTTGCATTTATGATATCTGGTCAGCATGGGGAGAAGGAAGTCCACTATACCAGTCACTGCATCATGGGTGGATGATATTTCCATCAATTTTGGGGTGGAGGTGGGCCAGGAGGGGTTGTTTACTTCATCGTACCCTAAGGACAGCAGATCCTGTCTGATCTTGGAAGCTAAGCAGGGTCAGCCCTGGTTAGTATAATGGGCCCTTGCTATCCACTAGGATTTATTCCAGGACACCCTCCACCATGGGTACCAAACTCCATGGATGCTCAAGCCCATTAAATACTGTGGAGTAGTAAAATGGCATCCCTTGTATAAAATGGCAAAATCAAGGTTTGTTTTTGGGAACTAAACAATTTTTTTTCCAAGGTGTGGATGGTTGAATCCGTGAATGCAGAATCTGTGGATACAGAGAACTGACTATACTAGGATGGGAGACTGCCAATGAATATCAGGTGTTGTAAGCTATATTTTAGAGGAAGGAATTGGCAAAACTGTGAGTATTCTTTGCCTAAGAAAACCCTGTGAAATTGATGCAGTTGCTATAAGTCGACAGCGACTCAAAGGTATACTTAACTACATAGCTCATACAAAATACTGCCCAAAATCTCTTTTCTTCTCAGCAAGCAACGTGAAGCAGGAGTCAATTACAATATAACTGCAATGGAATTAGAACAACCTTCCCCAGTCTGATTCCTTCCAAATGTGTCAGACTCAAACTCACATCAGGCCACATCAGCTCCCAGTCAGCATTAGGATGACAGGAAATATAATCCAACACATCTGGATGACATCAGTTTGAGGAAGGCTGAATGAGAGTAGGTGAAGTGGAAAACTCAACCCATGGTGCCATTGTCAAGTGGCATCAGCATTAGGCAAAAGGTTTGGCTGCTCTTCCCAGTAGCCTGAATCAGTACAACTAGTGGTAAGAAATGCTAGGAACAGGAATCCAACATCTAGACAAGTGCATTTTGCCCACCTTTGAGCTATAGCCAGTGGTAGCTCATGGCTTCTATGTTAGTGAATCTGCTCTAGATCTTGGTCCAGACTTTAAAAGCGGTATTCAAAGTACAAAAATCCTGACTCCCAGATAGGTTAAGCAACATACATAACTCTCCTAAAGATCAGAGCAAAACTCTGGATGGATTCAGTGTCAAACTGACATGAGCTACCAGCCACTATTGGTTATGGTCTTTCCAACATGCTGTCCCACTAGGGTTGTCAAGTGGTCCTTTTTAGAAGGGATATCCCCAGTTTAAATGTTTAAAAGCTTTTTTAAAATGTAGACTGAATGAGATCTGTCCTCCAATCCTATATTTTGGAGTGTTAGCCCTTCATAATGACAGAAGTGTGTACATCATGTAATTTATGTGGACAATATGTTAATTTTTCAGAAAAACACACTGTGGCTCAGATCCAGGTTATTTGAAGGATTGTACAGTGGGCCTTCTGCATTTGCTGAGGTTAGGGATGCAGGAGCCCTGTGAATGTGGGAAAACTGCAAATAAAAAACACTCTTTTTTTAACTTGAGAGAACACCTCTCTAGGAATCTCTACGCCCTCCAGTACAGTTGTACAGTCAACAGCCACCAGAAGGTGACCAGTACAACTTCTGGCAGAAGTTGGCTATAGAGTCAAGTTGGAGGACCTAGAGATTTCTAGAGAGAACATATTAATCAAATCCACAAATAACCAAATCCACAAAAGTCAAAGCCACAAATGTGGAGGGCTCAATGTATTCTTATTTATGAACCTGCCTATACTTTGAGATCTGCTGGGGAGGCCCTTCTTTCTGCCCCATTACCCTCAAGATACATCTGGTGGGAGCACAAGAAAAGGCTTTCTCCATGGCTGCCACAAGCTCTGGAACTCCCTTCCCAGAGAAGTTTGATTGTCCTCTTCCCTGCTCTCTTTTCACAGACAAGTAGAAACTTTTCTGTTTCCACACACGTTTGGTGATTGATTATATTAGGCCCATTTCATCTACACAATGTGCTGGATCTTGCAAATTGTTGTGCTGGGGTGGGTGGGTGTACAGTATGTGTGCATGAGTGTGTGTATGCATGTTTAATGGTCTGTGTTATAATCTGGTTTTAATTTTTTTTTATTACTTAGGAACAAAACAGACCGCCCCTTTGTACCGATGTCCAGATAGCTTCAGAGCGCTGTGTTTTGATGCCACATGCTCTGAAACTGCCCAGAAGCCATTTTTAGCTGCCCAGCTGCCCACATATGAGCTGGCTTCTGGGCATCTTGGGGGCATGGCAGTTACATGCTGCAAGTCCCCAACACACCGGGCCGCTGCAGCTTCCTTGATCCGGATTTATTGGGGGCGGTTTCAAGCTGCCTGTTTGGGGCAGTCTGTTTCACCCCTTAATCTCTTTATAATTTTTGTATTTTGCAAAAATTTAACTATGTATTTTTAATATGTTGTAATCCACTTTGAGTCTGAAACTGGGGGAAGGTTGGGATAGAAATAATAATAACAGCAGCAAAATTAACTGCAATCAATACTTTCATTTGTTTTTTTAGACAGAACATGAAATTATTAAGCACTGCATGTCATGAGTTTCTTTCCTTTGTATTTTGAAAACTTGACAACATTAACTGCCACCCCTAATCTTTGCTTCATATTTTCCTGAGCTCACTTCTTCTAAAAAACTTAAATATCACCAGATTCTCTTCCTGTGAAATCTTTGCTTTGACCCACTAACAGATGTACAGTAGCATGGCTTATAGACCTTAAGTCCCTAAAACTGATGCCCAAATGCCCTCTAGTGGATGCTTCAGAGATCATTGGAGATTCTGTATTCAGTGCTAATAGTACAAATTCTACAAACCTGTCAAATTGTTTTCTGCTTATGTGTCCTTCAAGTGTTTTCTGACTTATAGCAACCCTAAGGTGAAACTATCATGGGGTTTTCTTGCAAGATTTGTTTAGAGGGGGTCTGCTTTTGCCTTTCCCTGAGGCTGAGAGAGTGTGACTTGCCCAGGAATCACCCATTGGGTTTCATGGCCAAGCGTGAAATTGAATCTTGGTCTCCTGAGTCATAATACAGTGCTCAAACCACTGCACCACGTTGATCCTTGCCAAGTTGTTTAGCCTGTTTAAATTATTACATACTGTTTTGTATTATTAAAATTGTTTAAACGGATTTTATTGTAGAGATTATATGATGCTGGGCAGAATATAAATACTTTAATAAATTAAACAAATAAATGTGAAGACTGGGTCATTTTAAAGGAAAGACAACCGTGAGGGGCAAAGCAAGATAGTTACTGTAATATTTGATTAGCAAGACCAGACCTGAGAGAAAAGGTTCGGTATACAGAATGGCCAAAGTCTTTGCCATCTCTGCCATGGACTCACAAGATGGTCTTAGGCAAGCTGCTCTCTCAGTCTCAGTACTACTGAGATAGTTCACAGATTTCTTATAAGGCAAGGGTAGTCAAGCTTAGAAGTTTAAAATAAAAGGACTAGGCCAGTTCTCAAAAGGACTACATCAGTTCTTCCCAGCAATCAGAAGCAATGTGCTTGAATGTTTTCACACAGGAGTAGAACTTTATTTCTCTTTTTTTTTTGTGTGTGTGATTTTTGCCCAAAAATGTTGCCAATTTTTTTTTAAAAAAAATAAATTTCCTTCCTGTTGTTATTGTGTGCCTTCAAGTAATTACTGACTTATTGAGACTCTAAGGCAAACCTATCATGGGATTTTCTTGGCCACATTTGTTAAGAGGAAGTTTGCCATTGCCTTCTCCCAAGGTTGAGAGCATGTGACTTGCCCAAAGTCTCTTGGGTTTCATGGCCAATCTTGGACTCAGACCCTGGTCTGCAGCGTTATAGTCCAACACTCAAACCATGCAATGCTGTCTCTCCTCTTAACATCCACATCCATATTTTCAACTCTTGCACCCCAAGGGAAGCACTGATATCCAGAATGGGTTATAGCTCACTGATGATGTGTTAATTGTTCTCTGCTGGGATTTGTTGGTGACACCTCTAGGGCCCATCCACATTTCACGTTTATAGTGTTATCATTCCACATTAACTGCCACAATTCCATCCTGATGTATCCTGGGGCTCTGGCTGAGATTTCTAAATGCTTTTCCCTAAACTGCAACTCCCAGGATTTGCCTAGGATTCTATAGGATGAAACTATGGTGGTTAAAGTGCAATAATAGTTCTATAACTGGACAGTGGTGTTCTATCATTTTGTCTATTGAACCCATCTTTCAATAGATGGCTACTGAGTACCAGTTATGCCTTGTCTGTCTGTCTGTCTGTCTATTCATTTAATCTTATTGGATTGCTTCTAATGAAGTGGGGTGCAGTCCATGAATGTTATGCCAAATTAAACCTAATAGTCCTGAAAGTGTAAAAAATAGTGATGTGTTTTGTTGAAACTACAGACAAAGGGCACATTTAAAAAGACTAGAAAGTCCCAGATCTTGTTCCTGTTCTTCCAGATTTTATTTTAGAGATCCTTTTTTCTGTCAGCACCTGGTATGATCAGTTACTTTTTATACCAGATCCCCAGGTTGGTTTATTTTAACTCAAACTGGGAAGAACAGAAACAAACTCTGGGCCTTTTCAATCCATCTGGATGTGTTCCAATGTGGCTACTGTCCTAGAAATCTCAATATCATAATTTGTGAACTGCCTGTAAAATCAACGAGTCTCTGCTTTGCAAATCTGCACAGATTTAGTTCCATCAGAGGGCTTGGTTGTAAACAGCACTATACATGATGTGTTGTGGTGTAAGCATTATGTAAGACACACTGGTGTCTTGATATAATGTGGAGCTGATATTATGTAATAGTGCAGTGGTGTCAAGAAAGTGAACCATTTTGATGGAATATGCTCAGAGTGCATCTATACTGTAGAAATAATGCCGTTTGACATCACTTTGACTGGCATGGCTCCATCCTGCAGAATCCTGGGATTTGTAGTTTTGTGAGGGACCAACATTCTTTAGTAGAAAAAGCTAAAGACTTTGTAAAACTACAGATCCCAAGATTCCATAGGATGGAAGTACAGCAGCACTTAAAATACAGCACTTTAAAGTGGTGTCAAACTGCATTATAGATCCACTCCCAATTTTCTTTATCCACTCTCAGTTTCCTTATCAGCTTACCTATCTGCCTTATTGCAACAGCAGACATTATGATAGTTGTCCAGCCTCTTTTTGAAGACATCCAGAGAAAGAGACCCATGACCTCTTTAGGTAATTGAGTCCATTGCTGAACTGGTCTTAACTTCAAGAAGTTCCTTCTAATGTCCCGTTGAAATCTACCCTCCATGACATTGCCCCACTCAATCCAGCCACTTCTCTAGAAAGCCTCAAAGGGACAACAATGGGCCCTTATCACATGTGGGGGGTTTGCAGCTCAGATCTGCAGTCACTCCTGTTCTAGCAACATGAAACGGGATGATGGGATAGGTGGCAGGGTGAAAGAGAGGGGCAGATCGGGGTGTAGGAGCAATTGGGGATGAAGGACGCAGGGGGCCAAGCGGGGGCGACATTGGAGTGATCTGCCACACCAGACCAATTTGAAGTGAAATCAAAGTGAGCTTAGAAGCAGATTTTGGTGAATTCACTTGTTTCCAAATTCATCAAAATGAGGAGTCATTTTGGAATCACTGTGGAAGCGCCACAGAAGGAGTGGACATAAAAAGGAATCATGTGTGATAACACATTCACATTATGACGTGGATTTGCATCATTGGAACCAGTCACGTCGGATCTGAGCTGCAAAAAGCTCCAAAAACGTCAGTGTAATAAACACCATAGGCTCCTCTTCTGCAGGTCAGGTAATAGGAGGACACACCAATGAAAAAATAACAGTAAAGCAAACATGCCCAACAGCTTTTACTTTAGTCTTTTCTATTTTCAGTTGTTGTTTTCAGTTGAAGGTCTGCTGGAGCAAACAAGCTCAACTAAATTTGAGATTAACACATGCACAAATAAGGACACATATATAACAACATCTAGATTATCAGCTGACAGAGAATGAAGGGAAAAATCAATTTATTTTTCATTGTGAGATAAACGATGTTATTATTTGTATGGTAAATACCAAAAACCTTTAGCTAGGAAGGAAGGAATGTGTTATGGATGAGTCATCATTTGTTAAATGTTCAGTGTTCAATGTTTAATGTTAAATGTCAAGGTGAATGTGTGAAAAGAATGTACTGATAGGTCTTTTCTTTTATATTGTTATATAAAATATTTTTTAAAATAATAAATAAATAAATATCCCCTCCCAAAAATATAAATTCCAAAAAGCGGATCTTGATTTTGCCATTTTATATAAGGAATGCCATTTTACTCTGCCATTGTATTTAATGGGGCTTGAGCATCCACAGATTTTGATATTTACTGTGGGTCTTGGAACCAAACGCCAGCTGATTTTTTTCCCTAGCTGTAACAACAGTTTCTTCTTTTTCTACCATGTGAGAATTGGAAGAAAATGTTGCAGGTGAGTGTTCCTCTTCAAGGACCTTGCTAGCCAGCCATGCCCTCTTCAGAGATACTCTATTCCATTTTCTCCCCTAGTCTAGTGACTCTTATATGAATTCTCTTGGCCAACATGTATTTCAAAAACTGACCACAAGGAGATGCAAGAACCAGCTAAAAGTGGTTCTCCAACTTTGGTCCTCCTAAACTTTTAGATTCCAATTTCCAGAAGCCCCAGCTAGCTTGGGCAACAGTCAGGAATTCTAGGAGATGAAGTCCAAAAGTCTAGAGGATCAAAGTTTGGCAACCACCTAATATTTTGTTGTTGTTGTTGTTGTGTACCTTCAAGTTGTTTCTTATGGCAACCCTAAGGCAAACCTGTCACACGGTTTTCTGGGGCTGAAAGCATGTAAGTTGCCCATGGTCATCCAGTGAGTTTCCATGGCCGAGCAGAGAATCAAACTCTGATCTCCAGAGCTGTAGTCCAACTCTCAAACTACTACGTATACTACTCTGGCTCTTGCTCAGTGTTTTACTGTTTCCATAAAAGAGGAGAGAGCAGAAGATAGATTAGAAGCTGTGGTACATTTCTGGGTGTTCTGCAATGTATGGCAAGGAATTCTGACACCCAGATGTTTACAACAGTAAGACAAAAAGATGATACCCACCTAAAATAGGCTGCAGAGATAAAGAAAACTTAGGATAACCAGAAAGGGACTTGTGTGAAAGGACAAATCAGGACTGGTCCTCCCATGAGGCAGAGTGAGGCAACTGCCTCAGGTGGGAGGTACTGGGATATGTTGTGAGTTCTTCCTCCTAGTATTCCCCTCTACTGGAGGATAAAACAGTCTGGGTATACCACAAGAACCACCCTGAGCCCTGAAATTGTCAGGGGTGCTGAAGGATGCCACCCTTCCAATTTCAACGCCTCTCAGTGATGATACATGGAGTGAGTTGTGGGTGCTGCCTCAGGCAGCAAAATGTCTTGGGATTGCATGGAGCTTGGCTTCACTTCTTGTATGGAAAAGAAATTCTCCACAGATTCATGGATTCAGAACAGCACTCTGTTCTTTCCTTCTAAGAATAGCAGTAGTAGGCTACTCCACACACTGGATGTCTACTCCACCTGGTTATACGAATATGATACCATTTTAATTGTCATGGCCCAGCCTGTGAAATCCTGGGATTTTTAGTTCGGAGATACTTAACCTTCTTTGCTAGAGTACTTTAGTGCTCTCTAGGCCAGGATACTAGAGCACTTGGTATCAAACCAAATTATTCTAGTTTTCAAACCAAATTACAAATCCCAGCCTTCTGCAGGATGTTAGAACCATGGCAGTTGAAGTGTTATGAAAATATTGCAATGCTCTAGCATAGATATGCTCTTGGTATCTGCTGGGGTTTGGTTCAAGGAACCTCTGTGGATGGAAAAATCCGTGGATACTCATGTCCCATTAATTAAAATAGGGCAGTAAAGTGGTGTCCCTTATATAAAATGGCCAAATCAAGATTTGATTTTTGGAATGTATATATATTAAAAATATTTGCAATGCTTGAATCTGTGGATAAAAGGTCAGTGGATACAGAGGGCTGACTGTATGTGTACATTTCCTATGGAGACAGGGCCAGCCCTGCAGGGTGAGATGATTTCCTCAGAAAGAGACACTAGATGGTAGCAGTAGCATCTTTTTAGCTATTCTGCCTGGACTCCCTGGTTGGATACTGCTCTTTAAGGACAGACAGCATTATGTCGTCTAACCTTCCTTGAGTCCTTAAATTAATCTCCTGCCTCAGGTGCAGTGCAGCATATTATCCTGAAGTGAGTTTCAGCTACCAGTCCAGGGGGCTTCTGCACTTGTAATAGGGACAGGGCCAAAGATTGACCTTAGCTTTAGATAGCAAGATATCTTTGCCTGTCTTGAATGTATGGTTTTGACTTTACTACAATATCTTTTGCACATGTAGATCCTATCCCAAAATGCATGGGCTTCATTTTTCCAATAAGGAATGAACAAAATCCAATTTTGAGCAAATTGATTCATCCTCATCTTCCTTCTTCTACCTGAATGTAACTCGTCAATTTTGACATAATGGCACACAAGCTAACAGGTTTCATTCTCTTTTTCACCTATTTCAGGAATAGATATTACCCTCCCAGATTTCATACAATTTGTTCTTGGTACCATAATAATTTAAGAGATATTCATGTTAATTCAGTGGCATATTATTTGTATAATAAACTGACAAAAATTGCAAGTGACTGCAATGGTAGCTTTAGTTTTGATTGCTGTCTGGTTGTATCTGGCACCTGGGCTTACCATTTACCAAGATACCTATTCCTGTCTGATCTTGGAAGCTAAGCAGGGTCTGTTGTTGTTGTTGTTGTTGTTGTTATGTGCCTTCAAGTCATTTCTGACTTATGGTGACCCTAAGGCGAACCTATCATGGGATTTTCTTGGAAAGTTTCTTCTGAGGGTGTGTGCATGTGCCATTGCCCTCCTCTGTGGCTGAGAGAGTGTGACTTTCCCAAGGTCACCTAGTGGGTTTATATGGCTGAGCTAGTATTCAAACCCTGGTCTCCAGAGTTCAACACTGAAACCATTACACTATGCTGGCTGTCACCAGCATGATCACCCCTGGTTAATACTTGAATAAATGAATACCAGGTGAGTATTCATTGTTTTTTTTAAAAAACCTATGAAATTAAGAGGGTCATCATAAATTAACAGCTGACCTGAAGGCATGTACACAAATATCTGTTACCTGTGAGACCCAGCATAGTGTATTAGTTTGAGGAGTGGACCATGACATTGGAGACCAGGCTTTGAATCCCCTCTCAGCTATGGAAACCCAGTGGCTGACCTTGGGCAAGTCAAACTCTCTTGGTCTCAGAGAGAAGTAAAGGAACTCCCCTCAAACAAACCTTTCCAAGAAAACCCTGTGATAGGTTCACCTTAGGGTTCCCATAAATCAGAAACAACTTGAAGGCACACAACATCTGGTACTTATGAGCATTGGTACCTGTGGGTTCATGAGAAGGGGCTATTCAGAATGTATGGGTTGGTTGTATCCATACACCAGGGTGGGAATCATCCCAAGGTCCTTGGGCTCTTTATTGATATAAGTTGCTCCACAGAATTAAATGGATCTACTCTAAGAACAGTCAGGCTTGGATACAACACTTTCCTCTGAGCACTTGTTTTCCCCTTCCCCATTTCAATTTTCATCTTAAATATTAAAAAGATTTTCCTTCACTCCCACCTATTAAAATATTCTATTAATATACTGTGGACTCTTGGCATCCAGTGGGGTTTGGTTCCAGGACTCTCTGTGGATGACAAAATCTGTGGATACTCAAGTCCCATTATATACAGTGGTGCAGTAAAATGGCATCCCTAACATTAAATGGCAAAATTAAGGTTTGCTTGTTGGTTTTGGTTTTTGGGTGTGTTTTTGTGGGGGGGGGGGGGTATTTTCCTCTATGGATGGTTGAATCCATGGATGCAGAATCTGTAGGTATGGAGGGCCAACTGCATATATTAATGGTATATGTATATTACTGTTTGAAAAGCCAATAACTTCAGTGAAACACGTGCTTGGCCTCCTTTAGGAAAAAGAAAGGCTCAAAAGTCTGCTCTCCTTGTTCCTTTCCTCCCTTCACTCCATTCCTCCCTCTCCATCCTAGGCCAGCTATTCTGATAGCAAGTGATGTGTTTCGAGATTAAAAAAATCAATTCAGGTAAGGTAAGAACAAAGGGCTCAATGACTGCTGTGAAATAGCCCAGAAGGCAGCAAAGAAACACACCCAGTTACCCTCAATCTTTGTTTTAGTGTGATCAGCAGAGATGATTACTACAGCATGCTGTTTTTAATGAGTACTGGCCTCTCCTTTCCTAGGCTGCTCTATGTATTTTGGTTGCTACCTGGTACATCCTTGTATAGACACAGATAATGGTAGCCTATGACTCTCAAGAGCCAGCTACTCAGTTCAGGACCAGCTGGCCAGCCACATCTCTATAAACAGCCAATCACTACAAAATGCCCTAATAATGTGCCCCTTTCACTGTCTCTAGATCCTGTATCATCCTCTCCAAAGACTCAAAATAGTGGGGAAAATCACTTTTGTCTTCATCAAAAAGGTGAGGACATGGTCAACACCAATCTGTATGATGCTAATGTGGCCCTCTGAACTTTTGCATCTGTTCTGTTTCGGTGCCAACACAAGCCCAGGTCCCTGAAAGAGAGAGTACAGGAGACTACAGAACATGGGAAGATCATAGCAGTGTAGTCAGGCCAGTCTGAGTCAAACACAGTCAAGCAATTGATCCAAACAACAGTCCAAAAGGGAGATCCAAAAGTGTAGTCTTTAAATCAAGCAAGGGCTGAGGTTATCAGAAACAGAAACCAGCAATTTGGAACACAAGCCAGGAATGTTGCCTCCACCAGATAAGCTGGTTGTGAGCAACAGTTTCTCGAGGGAGGTGCTGGAATTTATGGTCTGTTGTAGCATGCTACTATTCCTGATTAATGGTGCTTGGTTCATAAACGCTTCAACCTCTTTAGCCCCTCCTTTTCTCTCCTTCATTCTGCTATGGTAGCAGGTGCTGTTTGCTCAGTGTTGTGCTGTTCAGACATGGCCATGCCTTCTGCCTTGCTAGCGTGGCACTCTGTCTCACGCATTTGCTCCTCTGCCTAGCTATCTCAGTTGAGGTTCTGGGGGTATGGAACAATAGCATCCCACATCTTTGCAAAATAATGGTCTGATGTTCACTGAGATTTCATCTGATTTCCTGAGACCTGCCAACCTTCTGTGAAGCTGTTGCATGAGCAGAAGATATTGTTCTGTTGAATGTATTACTGTCCAGGTGAGAAGAATAACAAATGAAGGAGTAGAGCTTACCAGCTTCCTCTTTTTACATGATCAGAATGACCTTGTATTGAAGAACAATAGAATTACAGTTGCTCCAAAATGCTGACCCCATGGAGTCCCTTCTGCTTTGTTGTTGTCTTTTTTAAAGTTGCCCTAAGCCAGGGATGGAACATGTGCAGTCCTCTGGTTATTGCTGGGCTGTAACTCCCATCAGCTATGGCCAGCATGCTGGGCATTGTAGTTCCACACCATCTGGAAGGCTGCACGATTCTCACCCCTGAATTAAGCTGAAAATTGTTCCCTTTCAATGGGTGTTTGATGTTTAATGATCTCTTGCTGTTCGTCTTATATACTATATTTTAAATGGTTGTTTTCTGGTATATTTATGAGAGAATTTTTAATGTGCATTTTTGCTTTCTGCTGTGTATTTTCATTCCAGGTTCCTCAAAAATGTCATAAAGCTGCTAATTGTCAGCGAGTACCCTTACTGGCAGAAGTGTGGCCTATAAATTCCTTCCTTTCATCCTTTCCCTTGACACTTGTGACTAAGACACTGAGCTACAAAATGGAAAATCTGCTGTTCAGATCTCAAGCCTGCTGTCAAAGAAGACTTGTCCCCCTTTGCTGTCCCATTTCAGGCAGAACATAGAAGTAAGTGGGGTTCCAAGGGAAAAGACCAAGCAGTACGTAACCTATGCCAGCAAGCTTCAAATACAGAACCATTATTTCTGATCAAGGTAATTCACAGCCATGGTCAAAGAAAGCCTAAGGAAGAGTGTGGAAAATTTATTTTGGGGGGGCTACAACTTCCAGAGTCTCCTACTCAGCATGGCCACTGAGTTATTCCAGGAACTGTAATGCAAAAACGTGTATTCATTTATTTGTTTTATTTATATGCTGCCTTTCTTCCAACTTGGATTCAAGGCAGCTCAAAAAATATTAATCAATACTTTCAAGTGTTGGTCAAAGGATGGAAATCCTATGGCCCAGTGGGGGTTTGTGTGGTCCTTGGTAACTCTGGAGCACCACCTTCAACAGCAGTTTTTTAAAAAAAACAAAACAAAACAAAAACAAAAACAAAATAGGCAATCATAGTTGCATGGAACCCTTAGTAATAATAATAATAGTAGTAATAATATAAAATTTTATTTCTATCCCACCTCTTCAGTAAGTTTGAGGCGGCTTACAGCAATAATAAAATTCATACAATATACAAATAAATCCCACTATCCCCCCTTTCCTTCAGTAAACAACATAATAGTTGCAACCAAACAATAATAAAATACAATTTAAATCATTAAAACAGTCAGAGACAGGAAAACAGGGCATTCTCGGGTAATCTGTAGGATGGTCCATATCAGTGGGGTGATCGAGTGAATTACTCAGGAAAGGCCTGAGACGGTTAGCCTTTTTGAAGTTGTCAAGATTGGTAATGAGTTGGATCTCCTCCAACAGGCCATTCCTTAATTTGGGAACGGCAGATGAAAAGGCCCTTTTGGATAAATTGCTTGCTGAAACATTTTTGTTGTATATGATCCACAACATTTTTGTGGTATAGGAACCTATCTCTATTTTTCCATGTTATTTTTGGTACCCAGTTTTCTGTTAAACAAGTAATGTCCAGAAACACATCCACTTGGTTAACTGAGGTATACCTGTAATAATTACAATTTCCTGCTGAAACATTTGTTGCAGTTAATGTACAGATAAAAAGAGATTTTAGTTCCGCACTGATCTGAACCATTTTATTGCTTTCTTGGTTTTGAAATAACAAATTACAGTGGATCCTTGGTATCTGCTGGGGTTTGGTTCCAAGACACACTGTGGATACCAAAATCCGTAGATGCTCAAGTCCTATTAAATAAAATGGCATAGTAAAATGGTGTCCCTTAATTTAAAAAATGGCAAAATCAAGGCTTGCTTTTTGGAATTTACATTTTTAAGAATGTTTTCAAGCCATGGATGGTTTAATCTGTGGATAAAGAATCCATGGATATAAAGGGCTGAGTGTGTACAGTTAGCACAACCATTTGATATAGAAACAGTTGAGTGTAACATAGCCCAAAAAACCCACAAAAAACTATGTCACCAGAATAGTGTACAAGCTGGAAAAGTCAAAGTCTGATTTTGCATGCAAGTGACACTGGTAGGGGAGGGTTCATATGCAGGTGCTTTTGCTACCTAAATGTCATCCTAGACAGGGCTCAGATGGGGGAGATGGTGGGATTGTACAGAAGCTATGCCATGGATACAAGGAATAGTCACATAACAGGCAGGGCCCTTGGGCTGAAACAAGCTGCACAGCGGTTATTCCCAGATGGCAAGTGGTCCATGGAAAACTGTCTGCATTGCCAGTTCTTCTGATTTTATTGCAAGCATCATCATCACATTTTGAGCTTGTTCATAATGTCCCAGCTATTGGTGTTAGGAATTTCCGCTCAGTTTGTGTGTTTAAATGCAGTTTTTGAACACCCAAAAAACCTCTAGGTCAGAAGGAAAAGTTTGCAGATGAAATTTAAAACACTAACGGAAAACTAAAGGCTTTAGAAATAGCATCAACATGAAAAGGGGGAGGTGGAAAGTAAAATCACAGAAGGCATTTTTCTACTTTATTCTGTAATGGTTTAGTACAAGCTTTTGAATGAAAAAGCAATGTAATATAACTGCAGTACTTATTTCACCCTTTTTCTAACGTAAATGCAATTGAATTAGGTTTTTTTTAATAGCTGATTAATAATTAAATAAATGCATTAAACCTTTTTGCTTATCTTTCCAAAGAGTCAGCATGCTATAGTGGTTTGAATGTTGGACTAGGACTCTGGGAGTCCAGGATTCAAATCCCCATTGGCCATGGAAACTGACTGGCACCTGAAGCAGATGGGCCAAAAGTGCCGGCTTTGGCCCACATTGGGGGCATGGCATTTACATGATGCACACCCCAATGGATGGAAGCCACAGTGATCCCGCCCCAACCTGGAAGAACTGGCACAAAAAGGAGTGGTGAAAAGCCGCTCCTTGCTGATGGCTGGGTTGAGGACCGCATTGGTGGCCCAGATTGGGGCTGGGCATGTGTGGTTGCTGCAGCCTCAGTGCGATCACCGCTGGCGGGACCATGCACCACTTTTTCGGGCTCATCTGCATGAACCTTGGTGACTTTGGGCAAGGATCAGACACACTCTCTTTGGATATGTCTACACAGACAATTTGCATCAGTTCCCTCCTGCCTTTGCATCACCCTGTACATATGGGCCAGGGCTAAAGACCCGATTCAACTGCAGACTGTCTTCATGAGGGAACACCAGTTCTTCATTGAATCTGCCTTAACTCTGTTGGGGAAAAAACTCTCACAGTTTTCTCCAGATTTTCTGGAAAAATCCAGAGCACTTTGGAGTGATGTGGGTGCCTGTCTACACATATGTCCCACTGTGCTGAGTTGCTCCCTCAGGGGTTACACTGAAGTCCCCAGCCATTGAATGATGCTGGGCACCTTGTTTTCTTTTCCCTCTCCCCCACCATTCTTTGGCACTTTTATTCAGAATATTTTGCCCCCACCTCCAATTTTTAATGCCACATATGGCAAGGAATGATTACAGTCAACAATTTATTAAAACATTTTGTTCTCTGCAACACAGATCCCTTTGATCAATGACCCATTTCATGTGCTTTTTCCACTCTCATCACAGGACTGGGGAGACTTCAGAGGGAGCGATTCTAACCAGTGGTGGTGGCAGCGGCACAGTGGGATGTATGCTGGCATAGTGGGAAGGGCAGTTCTGCAGTGAATCTGGACCTTCCTTACAGCGAAATAAAAATACCCCTTACCATTTGCTCTGGATCTTCTCAGAAAATTGGAGTACTCCAGAATGCCAGACAGCTGTTTACAAACCATCACACTGTGCCATCACATGCCACTGGAGTCACAACTTGGTGCCCAACCATGTGATCAATGTTGGTATCTCAGTTGTGACCTCAGAGGGAATGACTCACACTGGTGGCTGCAGTGGCGAGTGACAAAACAGAACATATGTGCAGACAACCACTGACATCTCTGTGGATTGTCTAGATAAAAGGGGGGTGGAATTTAGTGTAGAATTTGGGGGGGGGCACACTACCTCTCGAGTATCCTGGAGTATTCTTGCCAGGATAGATCCACCCTTAGTCTAAGAAGAAAGCAAAAGCTAACCACTTCTGAAGAAATCTTACCAAGAAAACTTAATGTCTTAGGGTGGCAATAAGTCAGAAAGGACTTGAAGGCATGGAACAGGGGTCGGCAACCTCCGGCCAGTGGGCCGGATGCGGCCTGCAGAGCCCTTTCGGCCGGCCCCTGCCTGCCCCTGCCGCCGCCGATTGCGGCTTTTC
>NC_056523.1:320741056-320853527 GCF_019175285.1 Sceloporus undulatus
TCAATGCCCAAATGTGCTGTAGTGTGTTTTGGGATGGGGAGGGGGATGGTTTGGCCAGAAAGGGAAGTACATTTGTGCCATCTGTCTAGGAATAATGCCCAAATGTCCTCCATTTTGATCATGCCTAAGAAACATGCATTTATATTAACATTTTTTAAAAAAAAGTCCAATTTTTTCGTGTGTCCTCCATTTTTAAAATGTCCTACATTTGAAAATTTTGCCCTACATTTGTCCTGGTTTGGAGGTCCTGACTTATGGCAACCCTAGCCTTGAGGTCTCTTCCAACTCAGATTCTATGATTCTAGCTTTTGACTTTCCCCCATCTGCAACAGCAGTGTACCTCCTCTTCCAAAGTCACCCAACAAAAAATCTACTGAAAATGTGGGGGTGTTTCAAAAGGAATTTGCTATGTGCCTGCTGTGCAGAGGAAGAATGCAGGCAACATTCCTTTGGGGACAGTACAATATTAAAACAAAACATCTGTGGCCCAAATCCATTTGTTCGCTCCTACTAAAACAGAATCAAAGATCTAGTTGGGACTAAAATGTGGATTTAGGTCTATGTGGCAGAACTGCAGGCTTGTCTGCACGTAAATGTTTTATGTGAATTGTGTGTTTTCACACTTTCACATTGATACTTCTCTTCACTTTCCTCCACAAATTGCATCTGTTTAACTTCCCTTTCTGCCAAAAATGTACAGCCATTCAAATCTATGTGCATTTCTGAAAATTTCCAGGGATACTACAGTAAAAACCACCAAGCCTTTTTCTGTGGAATTTAAGGAGTTTTTCGGAAACCTGCTGTGCAAAAAGCCATTATCAACTGCATGGACAGAGCCAACCTTCAATGCATATTTTGGTTTTTGATGTGTTTTAATTTTTTTTTATTTTGAGAATGTATTTTAACTAAGTGTAATTTTATACTTGTGTTGTTCTCCTGCCTTGATCCATAGGGAGAGGCAGGATATAATAATAATAATAATAATAATAATAATAATAATAATAATAATAATAATAATAATAATAATGCCTGAGAGGGTGGTGGGACAGAGAGATGGACCTCTCTGGAAGATTGCAACACTAGTGGGCTCATAAGGGGATATACGGTCCTTCAACTAACCTGCACCCAAGTCATATAGGGTTTTACAGGTCAAAATCAGCACTTTGAATTGTGTCTGGAAATGGACCAGCAACCAATGGAGCTATTTCAGCAAGGGAATTTTATGCTTCCTGTAGCCAGTTCCAGTTAACAACCTGGCTGCAGCTTTTTGGGCCAACTGAAGTTTCTGAGCGCTTTTCAAAGGCAGCCCCACATACAACACATTATAGTAATCCAAATGGGAAGTAACTGAGGCAAGCTGGAGCATGTCCAGAGGAGGGTGACCAAAATGGTGAAGGGTCTGGAAACCGTGTCTTATGAGGAGAGACTTAGGAAGCTGTGTACAGTATGTTTAGCTTGGAGAAGAGATGGTTAAGAGGTGATATGACAGCCCTGTTTAAATATCTGAAGGGGTGTCATATTGAGGATGGAGCAAGCTTGTTTTCTGCTGCTCCGTCCAGAGAATGGCAAGCTACAGGAAAAGAGATTTCACCAAAATATTAGTAGGAAGTTCTTGAGAGTAAAAGCTGTTTGACAGTGGAACACACTCCCTTGAAGAGTGGAAGAGTCTCCTTCTTTGGAGGTCTTTAAACAGAGGCTGGATGGCCATCTCTCGAGGGATGCTTTGATTGTGAGTTCCTTCATGGCAAAATGGGTGTAGGACTGGGTGGCCCTTGGTGTGTCTTCCAATTCTGTGATTCCATGATTCTATGTACCACCATGACCAAATCTGACTTCTCCAGGATTAGGTGCAGTTGGCACACTAGCTGTAACTGTGCAAAAGCACTCCTGGTCACTGCTGAAACCTGGGCCTCCAGGCTCAGCTCTGAATCCAGAAGCTATATGACATATTCTGTACTTTATTACATATGCCACTGTATTTTTCTGATGAATATATCTTTATTAAAATGCCTCCTTGGCATGCAATATACTTAGAGAACTTGGAACAAGACAAATGCTTAAAATTGGATGTCACTAGCAACAAAGCCTTGACTGAATCTACATTTAAATTATTCCTTTCATTTGTCCATTAGGGAAACAGCCCTTTCAACATTTGTATTGTGTCCTCAAGCAGCCCATTGCCTAACAAGTTTGCTACCCTTTCCCCCTCTGATAAAACAAATGCGACCAGAGCTCTGGGTGTGAGTCTTGTCTGCTGTTCCTCCTAGGAAAAATGAACTTTAGAAGGATCCTTCCTATCCCCCTGTCTGCAGTAAAGACAGGCTGCCAAGCAGACACATTAATGGAAGAGGAATAGCAAACATGGTGCTACTCAATGGGCTTCTTAGCCATGCTCCAAATGGAGGTTCTTTGGAGATTCCACCTGGACAGAAGGCTGAAATGTAGGACATCTCTTGGGAAAAGAGGACTTCTGGTCACCCTGTATCTGAAGAAACTTGCCAAGCAAACCCTTTGATAGGTTCATCTTAGGGTTGCCATAAGTCGGAAAGGACTTGAAGGCAAAACAATGTTTAGACTGTACTCCACTTGGCAGGTTTTTATTCTTTTCCCCCCTTATTTTATTTGACCTTTACTATGTAAAGCACTGTGCAAACTTTACAGAGCTCTATGAAGAAATGTTAATAATAATAAGAATAATAAAGCACATACAGTATTAAGAAAGCCAGCGTGGTGTACTGGTTTGAGAATTGGACTAGGACTCTGAAGACCAGGCTTCAAATCCTGGCTTGGATTTGAAGCCTGGCCTTCAGAATCCTAGTCCAATTCTCAAACCGGTATACCACGCTGGCTTTAATACTGTATGTGCTTTATTATTACACT
This sequence comes from Sceloporus undulatus, assembly GCF_019175285.1. Taxonomy (NCBI): domain Eukaryota; kingdom Metazoa; phylum Chordata; class Lepidosauria; order Squamata; family Phrynosomatidae; genus Sceloporus; species Sceloporus undulatus. The sequence continues at coordinate 320,743,937 of NC_056523.1, forward strand.
AAGACTCTCTCAGCCTCAGAGGCTGGCAATGGCAAGGGCAAAACCCTTCTGAAGAAACTTGCCAAGAAGACCCCAGAATAGGTTTCCTCCTTAGGGTTGCCAAAAGGTGAGGCTTGAAGGAACACAACATCATCAAGAAGGAAAATGTTAAATCCTGGCCAGGAAATAATAACCTGAGAATGAAATCCACTGGCTGACCTTGGGCAAGTCACGCTCTCTCAGCCTCAGGGAAAGGCCCTGGCAAACTCCCTGGGAAGGAATGGGGTTAAAGGCATCTCTTCACCAAATGCAAAGCCAAAGCAAGCAAGGATGGCTCTTTCTTGAAAAATATGTCATCCAAAAAAAGGATGAGGAAGGAGTGAAGACAATGAAGGCGAGCCTTCCACCAAAGCTAGTCCTGAAAGTGTTGGGCTACTGCAACTTCTATCATCCCCACCCAGCACACTCGTTGTAAAAGGCATCCAAAAGAAAGTTCAGCAGCAGAAAACTTTGGTGGTGTATGGAAATTGAAGCACCCCAAAAAGAAACTTCCCCAAGCTCTGCTCTTACAAAAAGCATTGAGCCACAACAGCTTCCATCATCCCTGCCCAGCACACTCATTAGCTGCATCGGTTGTCTGGGAGCAGAGTTTGGGGAAGTTACTTTTTTTGAACTCTTGTTATCCATAAACCACCAGGATTCTTGGAGGCGTCAGTCAGAAAAGCCATTTTCCCGAAGTGGTTTTCGTATGTCTTGGACTTCAGGGAGCATGCTGGGTGAGGATGATGGGAGTTGTTGTAGGTTGGATGGAAGGCTTGAACTTAACTGCTTACACACGTTCCTGTTTGAGGCTCTGGCTGTATCTGCACTGCAGAAATAATGCAGGCTGACACCACTTTAACTGCCATAGCTCAATGCTGTAGAATCCTGAGATCAGTAGTTTGTTGTGGTACCAGAGCTCTCTGACAGCTAAGTGTCTCACAGTTCCTAGAAGGCCATAGCATTTTGCCCAGGTGTCAAACTGCATTGTTTCTCCAGTGTGGATGCAGCCTCGGTGAAAACAGAGAAGGACTGTCCCAATTCAAATCCCATTCCTTGCTGGCCTACAGGGATGGGTAGAAAGGCAGAGCTATGTTAAGAAATATATTATGGCTGAATCCACACTGCAGAAATAACCTGGTTTGACACCACTTTAACTGCCATGGCTCAGTGCTATGGAATTTTGGAAACAGGATTTTGGTGACACTAGAGCTTTGCTGTGCACCATCAAGTCATTTCCAACTTATGGCGACCTTAAGGGGGACTTTGTTGGCAAAAGTTTGCCATGGCTTTCCAGAAGCTGAAAGAGTGTGACTTGCCTAAGGTCACCCAGTAGGTTTCATAATACCCAGGTGATTTTTTCATAGCCAGGACTTAATATTACTCCTCGTTGTTGCTGCTGTTGTGGGCCTTCAAATCCTTTCCAACTTATGGTGACCCTGAGGGGAAATCTATTATGGGGGTCTTCTTGGCAAGTTTCTTCAGAGGGGATTTTCCCTTGCCATCCTCTGAAAGAGTGTGACTCCTCCAAGGTCAGCCATGGGATTTCATACCCAGGTGATTATTTTGCAGCCAGGATTTAACATCCTCCTATTTGTTGTTGTTGTTGTTGCATGCCTTCAAGTCTTTTTCGACTGATGGTGATCCCTAAGACAACCCTATCATGGGGTTTTCTTGGCAATTTTCTTCAGAAGGGGTTTGCCACTGCCATCCTCTGAGGTTGAGAGAGTGTGGCTCTCCCACTCCCTGTGTTTCCATGGCTGAATCTGTGTTGGGAACCCTGGTCTCCAAACCCTGGTCTCCAGCGAGTCCCAAACGCTCAAACTTCCTAATAATATTGTATGGTGATGAAATTGGAGCGTTTGGGACTCTCTGGAGACCAGGGTTCAGAGACCAGTGTTGTTATTATTATTATTATTAGCCCGCCTATCCCTGCGGATCGAGGTGGGTTCCACTAAAAATAATAAAATATATAATACAGTAAATCATAAAATTTCACAATCCCCAATCCACCATTGACATAAAACAGAACAGTTAATTACAGATTCAAGAAAAAGGCCATCACAGTTCAGATTCAAGTGCAAATTAGTTAAAACAGTTAAAAGACAGGCAAATAGTAAAAAAAATAAAGTAGCAATGGAGAGATGGGGTTGTCTTTGATTTCTGGGAGGTCAGTCAGCCAGGGAAGGGTTGCCGGAAGAGATCCGTCTTTGCTGCCTTCTTGAAGGTGTTAAGGGTGAGGATTTGAGGGATCTCCTCTGGCAGGAGTTTTGGAGCGGCTGATGAAAAGGTCTTCTGGGAAAGAGCGGTCAACCTGGTCTTCTTTGCCCTGGTGCCGCAGTGGTTCAATGCCTGTACTGCCCTCACTGACTGGGCTGTGAGTTCAACCCCAGCCAGAGGGCCCAAAGTCGACTCAGGCTTGCATCCTTCCTGAGGGCATCCAAACGAGTCCTAGTTGTTGGGGGCAATTGGCTTACAACATGGGTCGGCAACCTGCGGTCCGTGGGCCAGATGCGGCCCGCGGAGGCCTTTCGGCCAGCCCCTGCCTGCCCCTGCCCGATTGCGGCTTTTCCTGGCTCCCAGGCACCACCATTTTGTTTTTCAAAATGGCAGCAAGGTCGCGCGAGACTTTGCCGCCATTTTGAAAAACAAAATGGCGGCAGCCTAGAGGCGAAGTCTTGCGTGACCACAAGAAAGGTCGTGCGAGACTTTGCTGCCATTGGCGGTGGCCTCTGGGAGGCCTGATGCCATCGCTGGGGCCCTCTTGGAGGGCCCCAGTGATGGCAAAAGGGCCGGCAAGGAGGAGGAGGCCTCCAGCGCTGGCGGCCCCCACCGGCTTTTTTGCCAGCGTCTGACGGGGCCTGGGGCCCCGTTAGGGGCTGGCAAAGAGGGGGAGGCCTCCAGCACTGGCGGCCCCTGCTGGCTCTTTCCCGGTCTCTGACAGGGCCTGGGGCCCCGTGAGGGGCCGGCAAAGAGGAGGAGGCCTGGCCCCCGGGGGAGGGGGTGGAAGCTCCGCCCCTGGCATGCGGCTCCGCCCCCGGAGGGTGGAAGCTCCACTCCCGGCTTCGGCCCCCCAGTCGTCTAAGGGACAGCAACCCGGCCAGGCTCAAAAAGGTTGCCTACCCCTGGCTTACACTTAGACTCTGCTAGTTTGGTATGAAGCGGTATATATACGAATCTGTTTTGTTTTGTTTCTTTGGCTGCAGCAGGGCTCTTCCCAGACTGAAAGGTCACCGGCCAGGGTTTGTTTTTTGTAAACAGTCCCTTTAAAAAGAGAAGAAAGATCAAGATAAAGGAGAAGAAGGAGGAGGATAAGGCTAAGGAAAAACAAGAGGAGTGGAGAGCAGTGTGGCCACAGTTTGAGGAGATTCTCTGCCTCCCCTCCAGACCAAGCGCCTCTTTGCGCGCCAAGGGAAAAGAAGGTGGGAGCTGGCTGGAGACTCTCCTCAGAGAGAGAGAGTGAGAGAGACATCCGGGCCCTTTCCCCACTCCTCTCTCCCTCTCTCTCTCCGTCCCTCGGTGCTCCTGCAGCCGCCCCCTCCTCTTCCTCCCTCCCTTCCTCCTCCGAGGGGCAGCTGCAGGAGGGAAGGCGAGAGCTGCAGCCCAACTTCCCAGGCGGCAGGTGAGGCTGCCTTTCCCTGCCTCTGCCTCCCGGGGCTCCCTTCGGAGGACGCCGCCGGGGCTGGAGAGAGGGAGGGCCCAAGCCCAGAGGGAGCAGGCAGGTGCGCCAAGGCGGCGAAGCAGGCGCCAGGTGAGTCAGGGAGGCAGGCAGGGAGGGCGTCCTCCGCTCGCTCGGCAGCATCTCCCTCCTTCTTTCTCTCGCCCTTCCTCTGCCCTGGCTGCTTCCCTCTTCCTTTCTCTCTGGCCTCAGTCAGGGCGCTGCGGAGGGAGGAGACGACGGGGGCCCTTCTTCGCCTCCCGGGCCAGGAGGAGGGCAGGCTGGGCGGGCAGCGCTCTCGCTCTCGCTCGCTCGCTGGGTCTAGAGGAACTCCGTTTCCCAAACGGGAAGGGAGGGCCGACAGGTGGTCCTCCTTCTCGCCTTCCCCGCTACTTTTCAACACTGTTGGGGTCTTTTTGCTCGCAGCCTGGAGCCGGATGGAAGCGCCTCCCGAAAACAAGGCTCCCTTCTCGGTCGTTTTCCTTGTTTCCATTCCTCTCTCTCTCTCTCTCTCAGGGTTTGCCTTCGGTCGCCCTCCATTCCGAGACTGGCCTTGGAGGCGCACAGCAAACAACCCAAGCGCACGCACAGCCAGAGCTACAGGGTAACTATAGTTAGCCACAACTATATAGTTATAGTTACATAGCTGTGCGGGTGTGTTTGGTTGTTTATTGTGTGCCTTCAGATCGTCTCCGATTCATGCATACATGTCTGAGTGTGTGTCTGCGCCTATCTCCATCTCTCTCTCCCTATAGATATAGAGAAAGATGGAGATAGATGCAGATGTGTATGTGTATACATATCTATTTCTATATATACACAGAGAGAGATGTGTGTGTGTATGTGTGTGTGTGCGTATGTGTGTGTATATATATATATATACATACATATATATATATATATGTATACATAACTACAACTAGTTATAGCTATGTGTGTGTGTTTAGTTGTTTGTTGTGTGCATACAAGTCATTTCCAATTGTGTGTGTGTGTGTGTGTATAATAAATAATAATAAAATAATAAAATTTTTATTTGTACCCCGCTCCTTCCCAAGATCAGGGCGGCTTACAGCATCTGCACCTGTCTCCAGCTTATATACATACAATTAATGTGTGTGTGTATATATATATATAAACAAACAGCTTCATTTATATTCCGCTTCATACTGAACTAACAGTGTCTAAGTGGTTTACAACTGTAAGCTAATTGTCCTCAACAATCTGGGTATATATATCCATCTCTCTCTCTCTCTCTCTCTCTCTATATATATATATATATACACACACCCCTGCACCAATATCCATCTCTCTCTCTTTCGTGTGTGTGTGTGTGTGTGTGTGTGTGTGTAATCAACCCCTCTCTGAAGAAACTTGCCTAGAAAAAACCCATGATAGGTTTGTTTGCCTTAGGGTTCCCATAAATGCAAAGGGGGGGGAGGTATGTGTATGTGTGTGTATATATATATACACACACACATACACACATATATATATACAATAAACAAACACACATGCACACATATATAACTATTATATGTGTGTGTTTAGTTGTTAATTGTGTGTATTCAAGTCATTTCCAATTAATCTGTGTGTGTGTTTATATATACATATATATACACACACACATACATCCCTCTCTCTCTCCTCTTCTCCCTCTGTTTATGCTTATGGGAACCCGAAGGGCAAACCCATAATGGTTTTTTTCTTGGCAAGTTTCTTCAGAGAGGGGTTAACATTGCCATCTTCTGAGGCTGAGAGAGTGTGGCTTGTCCAAGGTCACCCAGTGGGTTTCTTGGCTGAGTTGGGCTTTGAAACTTGCTCTACAGAGTTCCAACACTCAAATCATTACACTACCTGACTCCCTATAGATAGATAGAGTGGCTGTGAGGAGATGGCCAGTGGGAGAATTGTTAGTATTGAAGACTCTGAAAGGTGATCACATCCCAAATCCTCAAACAGTAATATCTTTAGTGGGCCAATCAGAATGCACAAAAATACAGGTTGCAAACTTTCAGAATTCCACTATTATTTATTTATTTATTATTTTATTTTCTTATATCCTGCCTTTCTCCCAACATAGGGACTCACTAGCTTCCTAAATGGTTTCCTTGTTGCCACCTCCCTTTCCCCAACCATTTTGGAGGTGAATGTGAGTATTTTTGAGGAAATGTTATGTCCATTTCTGGTTGGAAGTATGCTACAACAACCCTGTGAGGTAGGCCAGAGGAAGAAGAGATGATTTGGGTGGTGTTTGGGGGAAGCTGAGCTCCGCCATACCTTATCACACCAAGCAAAGCTTACTTAGGAATGATGTTGAACTTCAGTGGGGTTTACTTTGTAGTAAACATGCATTGGGTCAGGTTGCAACAATTTTGCTGGTGATGCCACCTTTTTTGTTTCTTTCCTTGCTCTAAGCAAGGCTTTCCCAATCTGTTCCAACCCTCTAAAACATGCTGGAGTACAACTCCCATCATCCACAGTCAGTGTAATTGGTAGAATGCCAGTGGTGGGTGCTTTGTCAGCACATTAAAAGATAAATTTCCAAACAATACTTTTTTTTTTTAAAGTGGATGATCGATCTACCTTCACTAAGTTAGGTTTGTGTGTATAAAAGGTTTGGTTGCTAAGGAATTTCTGTCAGCTTGTTTTACAGAAACTGTTAAAGGGATGTTGCCTAACCATTATCCTACAGCGCAAGGCAAATGGATTACATATAATGCCAGAAGTCTCTTTTAACTCTCTCTAATGCACGCTTTATGCATGCTTAATCAGAAGTTAACTTCCACTGAATTCAGTCAGTTTTATTCCCAGGTAACTTAATATGAGATTGCAACCTAAGTTTAGCATTCTCAGATTTCACTGTAGAGCAGCAAACTAGAAGCAGTTGCTTTCTAATTACTCTCCTCTGTTTAAGAAGAACCACCATGCAAGGACAGGTAAATGTTCTTAAGTCATAAATCTGAAAACAACTGGATTTTTGGGGTGCTGGATTGCAACTCTATGAGTACTAGAAAGTACTATATATATTTGACTATAAGTTGATGTCAGGTATAAGTCAATAGCAGGTTTGGGGGCCAAAATTATGGATTTTGATATGACCCGTGGATAAGTCGAGGGTAAAACTTAGGGGCATGCGGCAAAGGATCTAAATAATAAAGCAAAGGAAAACAGTGCCAAAGAACCGACAAAATGTCAGCACTTATAACTGTGGTCACACTAAAGGCTGGATGGATGAGAGAGTAGAGGGGAGATCAGTGTTTCCAGGACAGATTGTATTCTTGTCTTTCACTAGGGGATGGTTCCTTTTTTTGATAAGAGTTAAAGTACAGTACTTACATTGACCCATAGATAAGCCGACTCAAGTTATTGGGGTGAATTTTTTGACTAAGAATTCTAGACTTATACATGAGTATAAACAGTAGGTCACACTGCACTAAGAATGGGTGTGCAAGAATTTCTGTTTTTAATAGTTGCATTCAAAGGCTGAAAAAGCCACATGTGCTTGTTGTTAACTGCCCTCAAGTTGGCCAGGATTCATGGTGAGCCTGTGGATGAGACATCTCCAATTCCCCCTATTCACTGCTCTGCTTAGGTCCTACAGATTCAGACCCAGGACCTGCCTGATTGCATCTATCTATCTGGTGTGTGGTGTTTCTCTCTTTCTACTGCCTTCTATCTTTCCTAGCATTATTGTCTGTTTGAGTGAGTCCTGCCTTCTCCTGATGTGGCCAAAGTATGACAGCCTCAGTTTTGACATCTTGAATACCAGGGAGAGTTCAGGCTTAATCTGTTCAAGGATCCATCGGTTTATCTTTTTGGATGTCCATGGCATCCTCAGCACTCTTCTCCAGCATTACATCTCAAATAAATTAATTTTCTTCCTATCTGCTTTCTTCACTGACCAGCTCTCACATCCATACATGGTGATGGGGAATACAATAGCATGGATAGTTCTAATTTTAGTGCTCAGTTGTATATCTTTACTCTTTAGGATATTGTCCAGTTCTTTCATCTCTACCCTTCCTATTCCTCATATTTTGATTGCTTGACTGCAGTCTCTTTTCTGATCCAAGTTTGATCCAAGGTACAGGAAATCTTTATTTTGATTTCTTCATTGCCTAAATTGAATTTATGTAGATCCTCCGTAGACATTTTGTTTTTGTTTTTTGTTTTCTTTATGTTCAGTAGCATGCTTGCCTTTGCACCTTTTTCTTTGACCTTCCTTAGTAAATGTTCCAAGTCCATGATGTTTTCCTCTAGTAATATGGTATCATATATCTAGGATTGTTGGTGTTCCTTCCTCCTGTCTTTATGCCTTCTTCTTCTGTGTCTAAGCCTGCTCTTCATATGAAGAGCTGGCATATTTGCTTACTTGGGAGTAAGCCCCATTATATGTAGTGGTACTTATATGCATAGCATGAGACTGCTTGTCTAACTGATGATGATAGCATTGTTGTGAATTGTGGTGACTATGGGTAGGACAAAGCCATAGACAGTAAAGAAAACCTGATTTTGAGACTTATTTTGCTCTGCATTTTCCTTCATAAGGGCACGACTGTCCATGAGAGGCACATAGTAATGTGTGACATTTTACTACTTTTTTTGTTCTTAGCTGTCCGTGAGATGGTCGTGACTCATGATAGCCCTGTGTATGAGACATCTCCAAGCCCCTCTATCATCTACCTCTCTGCTCAGGTCTTGTAAATTCATGCCTGTGGTCTCCCTAATTGAATCTATCTGTCTGGCATCCAATCTTCCTCTCTTTCTGTTGCCTTCTACCTTTAAGCATTATTGTCTTTTCTAATGATTCATACCTTCTCATGATGTGGCCAAAGTGCGACAGCCTCAATTAAATCATCTTGGCCAGACTTGATCTATGCAAGGATTTTTGGGTGTGCATAAAAGAGATTTCCTACATAAAAGAAAGCATTTTCTGTGCAGAAAAAAACCCACATTTTCTGCTGTGTTTTGTGCAGGAAACTACTTTTTAGCACAGAAATGTTTCAGCATAGAAAACAGAATCATAGAGTTGGAAGAGACCATAAGGGCCATCCAGCTGAACCCCCTGCTGTGCAGGGAAACAGAAAACACTCCCTACAGATGGCCATCCAGTCTCTATTTAAAAACCTTTGAAAAAGGAGATTCCACCACACTCCAAGGCATGCTGGTTTCTGTGTGGAAAACCTTCATGTGCTTGGGTTTTTTGTTTGTTTGTTTTTTGTGAGGGGGTATAATAAATCCCAAACAGTGACATACAGTTGTCCACAGCTTTCTCACAGAGAAAGTTATTTGGTTTGGAGAATGAAATTTATGAAGATTGATATGCCTATTTTGCATCTGGCTGTGGCTTCAGAGTTCTAGTCACACCCTTCCTACCCTTGGGCAGAGTGAAATGGTTATCTCAGGCAGCACATGCTAGGGGCAGCAATAAGGTGTTGAAACAGAGAGCTGTGACCCCCTAAGCTAATCGGTACCCTCCAGATGCCTTCCAAATTTCTATGAGGATTGGAAATATGAACCATCCTGTGCTTTGCCTCAGGCTGACCCTGGATTCTTGTAAAAAAAGCCCAACAACATTAATGCCAGTCTTGCTCATCTTTGCATACTGATTTCCCAGACTAACACAGCTATGCCTTTGAATGTCAGAGAGATACAAACCAGAAACTGTCACTTATAATAACTGCAAATCTAGCTGTTAACCCCAGCTCAACTAGACCTATTAAAACAATAGGAACCTGGTGTACATTTAGGCAAATATAGTTGATTTAATGGGTCTACTGTAGTTGTGAGAGTCAGCATGGCATAGTAATTTGAGCATTGGACTATGACTCTGGAGACCAGGGTTCGATTCCTGCTTGGCCATGAAACCTACTGGGTGACCTTGAGCAAATCAAATGCTCTCAGCTGCAGGGAAAGTCAATGACAAACCTCCCGTGAACAAATCTTGCCAGGAAAACCCCATTATAGGGCTACCTTTAGGGTCACCATAAATCAGAAATGACTTGCAATTGGATTTGGTCTAACTCCTTCCCTGTTGTGTTACCTTATTCAAGCAGGTCTTTAGTAAAACCTGGGTTTAAATGGATGTGTTGGAATTTTGTTGTAATGCATTTATTAAGGGAGCATATTTATATGTTTTAATGGCTGCTTTTGGCTAAGATATAATTTTATATTTATTATTTGTTGGCCAGAATCTGGTTGGTCTCTTACCCCTGTGTAAATTTGCCTATGGAAGTGAGGGTTGGCTATTTGTGTTCCATGGTGAATGACTGCATTCTATTCAAGGATGCAGAAGCAGAATTAATTATGAAGTGCCATTACACATGTATGTGCATGCATATTTGGTTATACATGTGTGCACCTGCACGTTTGGTGTCTTTGTTCACTTCCACAATATTCCCATTCAGCAGAAGGATTGCATAGCATAAATAAGACATAACTCAGAGATGTATGCCGCATGATGTATGCTGCTGTGTGTCCCAACCTTGAGAGAAGGTGAGATACAAAATAAATAAATAGGTCACTTTAGGGTCTTCATATATCAAAAATGACTTGGAGTCAGGCACACAACAACATTACCATGTTTTCATGAGCCAGCTGAGAGGGCAAGACATTCAGGCTACATGTTGAGTGTGAGCAACCTATATCTAAAGTTACATGTTTGGACTGCAACTCCCAGATGGCCATGCTGGCTGGGGGATTCTGGTAGTTGTAATCCACATTGTTAAAGTTTTGAAATTCTGCCTATATTCTCCCTCTCCCTCTCTCTTTCTCTCTGGGGAGTTTGCACAATTGGCAAGTAGGACAAAGTCTCCCTCCCTCAAAAAAAGAAAAGAAGAAGCAGTAAGCTCAGGTGAAGTAGTTTTGCCTGAATGTTCCTTATCACATTTCCAGTTCTCTTGTTCCTACACATTGCAGGTCTCTTGAATTATAGAAAATGAGGATCGGAGGAGCCTATTAGATCAGCTTCCTCCTCTCCTTTTGAGCCAGAGAGAAGATTCTCCCCTGCGGTGCTGCTGAGTGCTTTCTCTCGCTCTCTGGGCCGGGAGCCAGCAGCTGCCAGTCAGAGGGCTTCAGATGATCTTTCTCTCCTGGGGTCTTGGCCTGCTCTCCCCCTTATTCTTCTGCAAGGTATCAGCACCACCGTCTTGGTTTAATAGCTACTTGCAGAGAGAGAGAGAAACAATAGTTGAATGAGAACTTTTTCTTCTATTAGGATAGCCTCCTACAGCGCATTGTGGAAATTGCAACCTATAAAAACCATTTGCCCATCTCTGTTGCAGGTTAAAGACAGGCATTGGTCTCAGGAGGCTCATGTTGGAGCAGCAGCGATGGGGAGTGGGTGAGACACAATTTCTTCTCTTTGTTTCTCTTCTTCATTCCTTTGTGTTAGGTTTCTCAGTGTCTTTCTCAGAGTGTAGGGCTACTTGAGAAAGATGGCAGGACTCCCATAGAGGTTAATGGGGAGAGGTGCAAGGAGGATTTAGCTGGAGAGATACAGATTTCTTGATTTTTTGCTTTTACTTTTAGCTTTAGTAATGGCCTATGCAAAGAGGCTCATGGATTGGGTTGTGGGTGGTGGATGGCCTCAAACATAACTGTTTGTCATTGTTATTTACTGCCCTTGGGTTGGCCTTGACTCATGGAGACCGTGGATGAGTCATCTCCAAGTCCCCGTATCCTCCACTGCTCTGTTACATTCCTGTAGATTCATGTCCATGACCTCCCCATTGAGTCTAGCCATCTGATGTGTAGTCTGCCTCTCTTATTGCTGCCTTCTTCCTTTCCTAGCATTATTGTCTTTTCCATTGATTCAAGCCTTCTCATGATGTGGCCAAAACATGACAGCCTCAGTTTCATCAGCTTTGTTTTCAAGGATAGTTTAAGTTTGATCTGTTCTCGGACTAGTCTGTTTGTCCTTTTGGGTGTCTATGTTATCCTCAACACTTCTCTAATACCATATCTCAAATGAGCTGATTTACCCATTTTCTTCACTGTCGAGCTCTCACTTGGAGCATGGCGATGGGAAATACAGTCAGCCCTTTGTATTCATGGGGGATGTATTCCGGACCCAGCCTTGGATGCCAAAAACTGCGGGACCTGGAATCCTGGTGTTTTTAATGGTGGTGTGCCATGCTGGTGCAGCCACATGCACATGCTGCCATTCAGGAGAATAGGGAGGGGCCATCCGCAGATGCTCCAATCCACAGATGGAAAGCCCATGGTTGGGGTGGGCTGACTGTACTATGGCTTGGACAATTCTGACTTTGGTGCTTAGTTATATGTCTTTACTCTTTAGGATCTTTGCTAGTTGTTTCATAGCTACCCTTCCTATTCCTTGTCTTTTCCTGTTTCTTGGCTGCAGTCATCATTCTGATCAATATTTGATCCTAGTTTTGGGAAATCTTTAAAGGAGGAAATTAATTTAATTTTTGTTGTTTTTGTTAATTGCTGTCAAGTCAACTTTTACTTATGGTGACCTTATGAAAGAGAGATTTCAGGATCCTAAAATGCATTAGTACTGTGGAAATAATCCAGTTTGACACTACTTTAACTGCCATGGCTAAGTGCTGTGGAAACCTGGGAACTGTAGTTTGTTGGGGCACCAGCTCTCTCTGATAGAGAAGGACAAATTTCTCACAAAACTGTAATTCCCAGAATTCCATAGCATCAAGCCTTGGTAAATAAAGTGTTGTCAAACTGGATTATTTCAGCAGTGCAGATGAAGCCAGTGTCATCAACTGCCCTATGGCTTTGTTGTTTTAGTCTCTCTACCTGTGACATGATCTTCCTCTTTTCCTACTGCCCTCCGCTTTGCCAAGCATTAATTGTCTTTTTCATTCAGGCATGTCTACTCATGATATAGCCAAAGTAGAAAAGCCTAAGTTTAAACATCTTGGCTTCTAAGGAGAGTTCAGGCTTGATGTTCTCTTGGACCAGTTTATCTGTATGGGCTCCTCAGTAGTGTCATTTCTCTGGGCAGTTTGCAAAACAAAAAGCCATGAAAACAGTATTAAAATACAGTATCTTTTTTTAAAAAAAAGTTCACTTTCTTCTTGATTATATGAGAAAGAATCCTTTTCACATAAGAATAGCTATCAGACATGAACTCATTGTTTAGTGCTGTCTTTTTAGGGTTGCCATTTGCCTGGGAACACATGGAAAATCCCACATTGAAGAAACTAAAAAAATGTTTCAGCTGGTTGAGTTGAAACAGTAAATCCTGGATTTCTCCTTCATCACAGGCTGAAGGGTAAGTTAGACTGTGGCAGTGACAATGAAGCAAGAAACTGTATCAGAAGACTGGCACTGACAGGAGCCTCATCCCACCCTACAGGCTCCAGTTGCTATTGCACGGGCATAGCATTGTCACCTTATTCTTCTCTTCCACCCCTCCCACATTCCTTCAGCAGGCTCAGAAGGTGGGAAAGGAAAGGAGGTGAGCATAGACTGCCTTATGTTGGGTGGTGATTGTGTTGGCAGCTTGAGGCTAGGGTTAGGCAGCGAGGTGGAACTGCACTTCCAAACAGCCTCAAGAGAGTATAGGTAGTCTCTTCACTCTCTGGGGCTGCTTGGAAGCCTCTTTGTCTTCACACCAGCTATGTGGGGGGGGGGGGGAGAGTTTTAAAAAGAGTTCTTAGCTTGGTTGAAACATAATGGTAGAAAAAATTCAGTGATTAATATGTTGATTTTGCATAATCAGAATGCAAATTAATAATATGCATAATTATAATAATTTTCATAATATGCAAATTAGATGCCCAGATATGAGGGGCTAGAATATGGCAGGGGTTTGGAGTGGATGGCCCTTGTGGTCTCTTCCAACTCCATGATTCTATTCTAGGTGCCTTTGACAATACAGGCATACCTCAGGCTCCATACAGATAGACCAAAATAAAGCTGCTTCATGCTTTATTTTGGCCCTCAGATGGAAAAGAAGCTCTTTTCTATGAAATCTTTTTACACTCATCAAGTGTCCGTTGCCCTCTTCATCTTCCATCTAGCTGGAGGTTTTTTTAGTAGAATCAACACTGAGATGATGATGGAGGAGGACTGGAGAAAAGTAAACATTTGCTGCTAGGTTGCAGTACCATATCTGCAGGAAACAATGGCATTAGGCTTGGCATGAGAAAAAACATGGGATTTGCTCTGGCCGATGCAACTGTGGCTGAATGTATCTGCCTATGACAGCAAAGTAAACAGCAGCTGCCTCCAGAGTCCCTTACTGACTATGCATGAACAGCAAAATAGAAAGGGGGAAAAAAAAGGGGGGGGAGCAAATAAGGATTCCTCACTAGTTCCCCTCAACATGTTAAATAAGCATAGATTTAAAGTTTGACCACCAAAATGAAATCATAAGAAAAATGGAGGCTGGTGAAAGGAGGAAAATCATCCTTGGATGCATTTTGGAAGAAACTGTCAGGTGGGCTCTAGAAATTTCAAAATGTTTTTGTTTACTCATGCAGGCTTACCTGACCTGTTTGTTTTGTTTCACTTGTACATATTGTTAGTTCTGGATAAAATGTGTGCTGCAACATGTTAAACTGATCTTCTTTGTGTAGTGCAGGAACCTATTCCCATCCTTTCCATGTTATTTCTGCCTCTGGTATGACATTTTCTGTTAAAAAGGTAATGCCCGGGACCACATCTACTTTGTTAACTGAGGTATAGGTGTAAAACTCCCATCACCCCCATCCAGTAGTTAGTATGGTAGAAGTGTAGCCAAAATTCACCTGGATGGCCCTAGATGCTGGGGAAGGCTAATTGGGGAGAACACAAGCTTTGCATGGAAAAGGTCTCTTGTTGAGGATGGCACGGCTGGGAAAAAAAGATATCTTCCTGAAGAACCAGGGGAAAGGCAAAGTTTTAAGTTAGATGAGCTACAGTGGCCTAGTAGAAAGTGTTTTGCATCTGTGAAGCAGCTCTGAAATTTGCAAGGGAGGGTTTCTTTAAGTTAGATGTGGCAAGTTTCCCATGTGTGTTTGCGCACCTTCACGTAACCTGTCGACTTATGGCAACCCCATGAATTTCATACGGTTTTCTTAGGCAAAAAAATACTCAGAGGTGGTTATGCCAGTTCCTTTTTCTGAAATACAGCCTACAGCACCTGGTATTCATTGGCGGTCTCCCATCCATGTACTAAGCAAGGCTGACCCTGCTGATGTCCTTCAGGTATTTAGGCACAGATTTGCCTTAGGGCTGCCTTAAATCAGAAACATCTTGAAAGCACACAACAAAAACAACCTGGAGGGTACACTGGAAATTTCTTTTGATCATCACAGTTAATAGTTTGGCTAGCTTTAAATGTTTTCAGAGGGTATAAACTTTTTGCATGTTCTTTTATTTCCTCTCTCTTGAACCAAGAAGCTGCTAGTGTTTGATGCAACAGTGTCTAAATGGCGGAGCTGCCACAGTTGGAGGAATGGCATGTTGTTGAGACAGTCTGATTGAAAGGTCTCCTAGCAGTGATGTCCAAAAGCAAAATCTAACTGTAAAGAAGTCATGACCCAGAAAATCTTACTTGTAAAACTGAGGGACAGACAGGATCTTAAACTGCCTTTCTCTTTCTTTGTCAAAAATTGACTGTTTCGTTATGTGCAGGGAAATGAGAAGTTAGAATTTTACATTTCTATCCCTGTACCCTTTTTTTGGCATGATGACTTTGGTCACAAGCTATGATATAAAGGAGGGAGTGCACAGGAAATATTAGAATAGAAAAGGAAATACTTCAGCTTGCAACGGATGACACTTGGCATGTTGAGAGAGGGAGGATGTGGAAAGTAGGGGGCAAGAGAGGGGAAAGGAAGGGATGGCAAAGCAGGTGTGCCCAATGGCCAGGGTGTGTCTCTGAGTATATTTTAAGCTCAGCAGAGTGAGTGGGTCTAATTTTACAGAACTCTGACGCAGAAAGGGGTGGAGTAGTGTTTCCTTGAGTGACACAGTTATCCATCGCTATCTTGTTCTTTAAAAAACTAGATCATGTTTCCTGTGAAATACATCTTAGGCTCACAAAAGGCAAAGGTGGATATGGAAAAAAAGTTGTAAAATCAATATTCCTGTTTATTTTAGGCCAAGGGGTACCAAAAAAAAGTGACACTGCTTGTTCTGTATAGGGATGCAAACAATATTTGAAAATATTCAGAAAATAAAATGTTTGAAAATTGTGTTTCTCAAGTCTCAGAAACCCTGGTGAGGAACATCCTGGGTGGGTCAGAAGCTTCATAGTTCAGGACGCATTCAGAACAAAAAATGCACAGAAAATTAACATTTCTGTGCAGAAAACTAGTGGAATATATAGTTGTGGGCATGATCCAGCCAACACTGTGGACATCTTCCACCTAGTTCCAGGAAATTTGAAATCTAACTTGTTCATTTTAGAAGTGCAAAATTGCTTATGTTAAAAAATCATAGAATCATAGAGGTAGAAGAGACCACAAAGGCCATCCAGTCTAACCCCCCTGCCATGCAGGAAATCACAATCAAAGCATCCCTGACAGATGGCCATCCAGCCTCTGCTTAAAGACCTCCAAGGAAAAAGACTCCATTACACTCCAAGGGAGTGTGTTCCACTGTCAAACAGCTCTTACTGTCAGGAAGTTCCTCCTAATTGTGAGGTGGAATCCCTTTTCCTGTGGCTTGCATCCATTGTTCCAGATCCTATTCGCTGGACAATGGGGGCTGTCCCTAATGGCCATGTGCACCATTGGTGGCACGTGGCCATGTGCACATGCTGCCATTGGAGAGAATGCGAGCTTGAGGATCCATGGATTTTGGTATCCGTGGGAGGTGGGAGTTGATACTTAGGGCTGACTGTACCCCACTCTTCAGTCACTAAGGCTCCCAGAGTGGGTTAAAGGTTGTTAATTTAACAGTTCCCAGTCCTCAGGCTTAAGTCTAAAAAGGCATGACATAAAGGAGAAGGGAATGGTAGTGAGGAAGGGAATCAAATGCAGCAGATACTTCCTGTTCTTCTCTTCTTCCAAGGCCAGGACGTTGACAGTTGAGTTGGAGGCTAGGCCCACTGTACTACAGATGAATTAGCTCAGTCAGGAAAGCCATGTCTGCCCGGTGTTTGCAAGTCTCTTGGAAGTGTCTCAATCATGAGGTCACCATAAGTTTAATTTAACTTGGGCCACATGGCCACAGGTTTGGACTTTTAAGCCAAAATGTGCCATTTCCAAAGGAACAGTTTGGTTTCAAGAAGCCTCTTGGGTAATCCTAGGCCAAACGGGCCTTTAGGGATGCCCTCATCATGTCCTAGGGCTGCCTGGGGGGCGGAGCGCCCACATGCCCCGCAACCCTAGCACATGAGGGCGTAACAATGGCGGTGCCCTATATACATGGGCGCTGCCATTGTTATATAAGCCGCCACCGTGGCTCTTTTTCTGCTGGTAGGAAGCCGTGCGGTTTGGCAGCTGCGACTTCCCTCTGGTAGAAAAACAGGTGCCGGGAGGCCGCCGTTTTTTGGCGGTCTGTACCGTGCCAGTAATAGTCTCCATTTAACTAACCTCACAGGCTCTTTGTCCATTTATCCCAATGTAGTTTGTTCCTATCTTTAGTCTGAGGCAGACATTTTTCACAAAGTCTAATGCTATGTGATCATTGCTAGGTACGACCTCCTACTTCGGTAATCAGAGTGAAAACTAGAGAGGGTTCCTGCATCTTTGAAGGCAAAACATCTATTGAAATTCCTGGTTTTACACAACCATTAAAGGTACAGGAGCCTTGACCCTTATTTCTCATAGCAACCCTGCCTCCCACTCATCTTTGGCAACAGTTCCATGGGAATTCAACCAACAGCCCCAGGGCGAGCAGGTAGGAGAGAATTGTTCAGGTGCTGCCAAGGCTGATCCTTGCTGTAGGAATAAAAATAATGGAAGAACACACACAAAGCCACCACCACAGTCGCTTTGAAGGAATGTAGAATTTTCACATATCCAGTAGTGTTTTCCTTTAAAACATGTATGGGAGCCCTGTGCAAGAGAGAACACAGTGCTAATTACTATTTTCTCTCCCTACTCCTGCTTTTTGCTAGCTGGTGGGCAGCTGCACAGAACATTAGCATGCACGGTCAAGAGATAAACCACCAGGTGGCCTTGGAAGGGGTTTTGCCATATGCCTCACATGCAGGGCTTTCTCTTAGAATTTGTCACCCTGAGGCAGAAGGACTGCAAACTGGGCACGTGCATAATGTACCCAAGAATCAGAGTGAGTGAGAAGGAAATATATAGCTAACCTTCCATTCACAAGCCTGTTTCAGTTGAAGCTATAATTTTATTATTATTCCCTCCCATCCTCAGCCTTAAGAATTGGCACAAGGACAAGGGGAAATCTGCTTTGGATTTCCATGCTGAATGCCTTTCGCCTTGCCCTGGAGCACTAGATAAAAGGAATGCCAGGCAGGAATGGTGTGGGATGGGGGCATTTCTGAATGCAAGCCAGGAAGAAAAGCGCACCAGTAGCAGCCTCAATTCTTATTAGCAAGATCCCCTAGGAGGATTACCGTAGGTCTTCTCAGGCAGGAAGGGATGCCATTTCTGCACTTGTCGACTGCCGGTGAATTGGAGCCAATGTCATTTCAGTCTCCTAATAATATTGCTGGCCACGAACAGTGGGTGGATACATTTCTTTTCACACATACTCAACAATCTCCCCCCCCCCCCCCTTAGCAAAAAAGTGAACAAGGAAAAGAAAAGGGAGGCACTGGCTAGAATGCAGAGGAAAAATTCATTGGCCTTTGGAAGATGCTTTGCTTCAGTGGACCAAGAAGAACCATCCTGATCAGGTGACACTGCGGATGAGTACTGAAAAAACAACAGCAAGTAACCTTGGACAATAAATTCAACTCTGCAAATAATGGAGAGGATTGTCTCATTAAGAGTTACCATGGCTGGAACCCTGTTGGTGTACTGTACATGAGCATGTTATCCTACAGAAGTGGTTGGACATTTCTGTGTGAAGCAGAACTGTCTACGTACTGTTCAGGGTTGCAGAAGCAGTGTTTCATGTGCAGCACCACTGCACACGGATTCATATATGCAATTGGTTACAGTGTTGCTGCTGTTGCCCAACATTGCGATTTCACACAAGGATTGCTTAGTACAGTCAATGCATAACTCCACTTGCAAAGATTTTTGATGCACAAACCCAATGTAGGATCTCAGTTTGTATTCTTTTTCTTGTGAAGTGCCTATACCTTGATTTAAATGACAGGCAGATATTCAACAGGGACTGTATCCTCTCCCCCATCTGCCTTCTTGGAGAAGTTTCAAATGTAGTAGCTTTGCATGAAATTATTTTGGGGAAAATACTACTTTGGACACTTGGGGACTATTAAAACCTTTCACTTTTTACTGGTTGATATACCATATTGTGTTGTGTTCAGTTTTCTATAATTTTTACACACCAGAGTAGTGTGATATGCTGTCAACTAGTTAGTATTTTCTGCAATCAATTTGCTGCTGCATCACACTTAGGTTTGCCAGAGGGAAAACAGAAAAGAGTATAGGAGAGGGTATTTCACTCTGTGTTTCTTGTGACACCTGCCCAAATTCCTGCTTTTCCTCCTGTGTGCATGTGTCTTTAAGTGGCAATCCCATAGATTTCATAGAGCTTTCTTAGGCAAGGTATACTCAGAGGTGTTTTTCCCAGTTCCTTCATCTGAGATATAGCCTACAGCACCTAGCAATTGTTGGCAGTCTCCTGTTCAAGTACTAACCAGGACTGACTGTTTAGCTTCCAAGATGAAACAGGATCTGGTGCCCCCACAGTTTTCAATATGGTAACCATCCTCACACTCCCATTTTGTAGAATCAGAGTTAGAAGAGAGCTCAAGTGTCAAGCCCTGGTGGTGCAGTGGTTAAATGCCTGTACTGCAGCCACTCACTCACTCACAAACTACAAGGTTGTGAGTTCAATACCAGCCAGGGGCTCTGGGCCGACTCAGCCTGTCATCCTTCCATAGGTTGCTAAAATGAGTACCCAGCTTGTTCGGGGCAATTAGCTTACACTTTGTAAACTGCTTAGTACATTGGTAAGTGGTATAGAAATGTACTTGCTTTTGCTACTGCTATTGTCATCTAGTTCAACCCCCTGCCATGCAAGAATACACAATCAAAGTACAGTCAGCCCTTCTTATACATGGATTTTTTATACACGGATTCAAGCATACACAGTTTGAAAATGTTCCAAAAAAGTATAAATTTACCTTGATTTTCCATTTTTTACAAGGGACACCATTGTGCTATGTCATTATATTTAATGGGACTTGGAGCATACACGGATTTTGTTATACACGGGGGATCTTGGAACCAAACCCCAGCATATAACAAGGGTCCACTGTACCCCCAACAGATGGACATCCAGCCTCTGCTTAAAAATCTCCAAAGAAGGAGACATCACCACACTCTGAAGCATCATGCTCAATTGTTGAACAGTTCTTACTGCCAGGAAGCTCTTCCTAATGTTGGGGTGGAATTTCTTCTCCTGTAATTTGCATCCATTGTTCCATGTCCTAGTCTCTGGAGCAGCAACTCACACCTGTAAGTCTGCTTCACACTGCTGTTACTTTTTAATTCCCTGTGCAGCATACAGGGGTACAGAAGCCCTTCTGACCATGGCAACAGGTTCATCCTTGAAAGGGATGCCAAGATTAAATCTATGGCATCACAATAACTGTCAAGCAAGAGGGTAATGGCTTTTAGCTAACCCATTGTATTGTTTTGGGCTGTGACCCTAGACTCTTAGCTCTGGGCATAGTAAAGTCAGGGAATCTTTGATAGCATCACACAGGTTTTTGCCTCCTCTACTTTCTCCTTTGCTTTCCTGTGCTTTAGGAGCACATGGGGTTAATTCTGTCCAGCAAACGAGAACCTCTTCTCACCCTCCTCCAGCTGTCAGTGACACCTCTGTGACTTTGGCCCTCTTCCTTATTATCTCTCATCTCTCCTCCTGGTTGCCTGGCAACCCCCATCACTGTTGACAGGACTTAGTTCTTACATGTTACTTTTATACCACTCTCTCTTTTTTTATTGTTGTTAAATTGTCTTGTCTATGAGCATGAGGAAGAATTAAAAGTTGCCATTAATGGAGAGGCTTGGTCTGCTGTGGTTGAGGTCAAAGGGCATTTGGCTGTATATTCTGTTCAAATGAGGGGATGTAGGTTTTACCTTTCCTAAACCTCTTCTTTAGAACACACACACACACACACATTGTGTGTGTGTGTGTGTGTATCGTATGTATGATGGTTTTGTTTTTATTGTTCTATCCCAGAGAATTTAAGCCAGTCACAAAAGGTTAAAAACAGAAAGTGTCATGGTACATATTGATGTTTAGATCATGGGTGGCAACTGTGTGGCCCTTTAGATGTTGTTGGACTATATCTCCCAGCATTCCTCAGCACTGGCTATGGTGGCTAGGACTCCTGGGAGATGCATTTCCACAGCGTCTGAGGAGCTGCATGATTTCCACCCTTGATTTAGATCAATGTTGTAGACTTCAGCTTACAGAAGAAGCGGCAGCCAGTGGTGGCCAAAGGATAGGAATTATGGGTGTTAAAGTCCAGAACATCTGGCAACCAAAAATTGGGAACCAATGATTTTTGCTTGGTTTTGTTTGCTACACAGTTTGCTATACAGTTACCAGAGGCTCACAACTGATGTGGTCCAAGATACAGTCAGCCCTTCTTATACACAGATTTTTTATACATGGATTGAAGCATACACGGCTTGAAAATGTTCCAAAAAAATATAAATTTCAAATATCAAACCTTGATTTTCCATTTTTTATAAGGGACACCATTTTGCTATGTCATTATGTTTAATGAGACTTGAGCATACATGGATTTTGTTATACACGGGGCATCTTGGAACCAAACCCCAGCGTATAACAAGGGTCCACTGTACAACAAAATCCCAAATCCACGAAAGCAACTAAAAGAGCACAAAATACATAATGCAAGTTTCCATGGTTGATGGGCTTCTCCATCAGACAAAGATATTAAAAATCATACAGGAGGAAAAAAAGTGATGATGTTAAAGTCACAAGGCATTCTTTGTGCCTAGAACCTTCCAACTGTATACTTTCTGTATACTGGAGCAGATCATTAAACAGAGAGTCTGTGAACATCTAGAAGGCAATGCCATAATCACAAAAAGTCAACATGGGTTTCAGAGAAACAAGTCATGCCAGACAAACCTAATCTCTTTCTTTGATAAAATTACCAGCTTGGTAGATGAAGGGAATGCTGTGGATATAGTATATCTTGATTTCAGTAAGGCCTTTGACAAGGTTTCCCATGACATTCTTGCAAACAAGCTTGTAAAATGTGGGCTAGACAAAGGAACTGTTAAATGGATCTGTAATTGGTTGACCGGCCGAACCCAAAGGGTGCTCAACAATGGCTCCTTTTCATCCTGGAGAGAAGTGACCAGTGGGGTCCCACAGGGCTCTGTCCTGGGCCCAGTGCTATTCAACATCTTTATCAATGACCTGGATGACAGAATTGGGAGCATACTTATCAAATTTGCAGATGATACCAAATTAGGGGGAATAGCTAATACCCCAGAGGACAGGATCAAGATTCAAAATGACCTGAATAGACTAGAAAGCTGGGCCAAAGCTAACAAAATGAAATTCAACACGGAGAAATGTAAGGTATTGCACTTAGGACGGAAAAATAAAATGCACAGATATAGGATGGGTGACACCTGGCTGAATGAAACTACGTGTGAAAGGGATCTAGGAGTCCAAGTAGACCACAAGCCGAACATGAGTGAACAGTGTGATGCGGCAGCTAAAAAGGCCAATGCTATTTTAGGCTGCATCAATAGAAGTATAGTGTCTAGATGAAGAGAAGTAATAGTGCCACTGTATTCTGCTCTGGTCAGGCCCCACCTAGAATATTGTGTCCAGTTCTGGGCGCCACAATTCAGAAAGGACATTGAGAAACGAGCGTGTCCAAAGAAGGGCGACAAAAATGGTGAAGGGTCTGGAAACCATGCCCTATGAGGAACGACTTAGGGAGCTGGGGATGTTTAGCCTGGAGAAAAGAAGGTTAAGAGGCGATATGATAGCCCTGTTTAAATATTTGAAAAGATGTCATGTTGAAGAGGGAGCAAGCTTGTTTTCTGCTGCTCCAGAGAACAGGACCCGGAACAATGGATGCAAGCTACAGGAAAAGAGATTCCACCTGAACATTAGGAGGAACTTCCTGACAGTAAGGGCTGTCCGACAGTGGAATGCACTTCCTCGGAAGGTGATAGAGTCTCCTTCCTTGGAGGTCTTTAAACAGAGGCTGGATGGCCATCTGTCAGGGATGCTTTGATTTGGATTTCCTGCATGGCAGGGGGTTGGACTGGATGGCCCTAGTGGTCTCTTCCAACTCTATGATTCTATGATTCTATGATTCTGTGACTATCACAATGTGTCTTTACATTACTTATATGTAACTCTATGCAGAAGAGTCCATGGCAGCACAATCCAGTTTCATAACAGCAAGGACATTATACTCACATGGGTCACAAAGAGAAAGATAGAACTAGAATGTGGAAAAGTTAGTTTTTTGGACTGCGACTACTAGAATCCGGCAGCCGGTGTGACTATGCTATGTCCAAAACATACTCAGATTGTTGTTGTTGCTATTTGTCATCTGACTGGCTTTGATTTATGGCAACTCTATCAATCAGAGATCTCCAAGGGCCTTGGTTATCAACAGCCCTGCTCAGATCCTGCAAATTCAGGGCTGTGGCTTCCTTTATTGAGTCAATCTATTTTTAATGTAGTTTTGCTGTTTTCCTACTGTCTTCCACTTTATTGAGCATTGTTGTCTTTTACAGTCTGTCATATTGTTCCCTCATATGTCCATAGTACAATTGCTTCTGTTTAGTCATTTTGGCTTCTAACGAGGGAGTTCAGGCCTGATCCCAGACCCATTGATTTGTTAGACAGTCCACGGCATCTGCATAAGTCTCCTCCACCACCACATTTCAAATGAGATGATCTTCTGACTGTCAGCTGTCTTCATTGTCCACCTTAAAGCAGAGGTGGGCATAACTTCTAAAAACAAAAAACAAACTTCTCCAACTTTTAAGTACTCCCAATATGATTCTGGGGTAATTTAGAAAGCTCGTCCAAATACATGGAAACATATGAAAATATTCCCACCCTATTCGTAGAAGCACTTCAGAATCCTATACTAGCCCCAGAACCTCCATTTTCTTCTGTAATGTCTTTCAAAATGGTGACGGCAAGTAATGTGACATCATTTCTTGTTGCCATTTTGAGAGGCATTCCGAAGAAAAATGGAAGATATTTTGGTTTGCTGACAGAAGTCAGGGTTGAGAG
The DNA here is from genome assembly GCF_019175285.1 of Sceloporus undulatus. Lineage (NCBI taxonomy): Eukaryota > Metazoa > Chordata > Lepidosauria > Squamata > Phrynosomatidae > Sceloporus > Sceloporus undulatus. The sequence continues at coordinate 320,767,956 of NC_056523.1, forward strand.
GATGAGGTCCTTGTCCCCTTTGCATTTGCCCACTCCTTTCCTAAAGCTTTCTTGTCCAATGACCATTGGGCCCCTTAAATGCAGCCTTGGAAGACCCTCCAAAGCCCCCAGACCCTCTGCCAGTTTTTTTTTTTTAAATCCAGACTGATTTTCTGGAACCATTTGCCCAAATACCAGCTAAAGGCTCCCCAAAACACTTGTAAATGAACATGTTTGCTTTCCCCAACCCTCCCAGTCCCCAAGCCATTCCCAAACACAAAAAATTGCCGAAATAGCAACTAGAAGTGACATTATGCCATTTCTTTTTTTCTGAAAAACACTGGTGTAACCTGCTGGGTGGTCATGGAGGGAATGGTCCCCGGCCTCTTTGCAGTTGCCTGGTCATGCCCTGGGGTCTTCCAGATTTGCAGCTGGTTTTCTGCAAACATTTTTCCCCTAGAGCTTAGGGAGCTGCCTGTGAGGAAGTGATGGTGGAATTTTTCCAGGAGTCACAGGAACGATGGCACACAGACTGCACTATTCCCCACCTAGGAGAGAAATGGATTTTTTCAGCAGCAGTGTATTGTTGTGAACATATCCCCTGCTGCTATGCACAGTTTTTTGAAGTGGTTTTCCAGTGGGAAAGAAAACAGCTAGTTTTTGTTGATATGGATCAACACAGCTTGCTGCATTCTTCTAGGCTTTCCTTGTGGGCTCCTGTCATAATGAGCAGCTGTGCCTTGAAATTTACCACTGCATCACTGCTGGCATCTGCTTGAGGATACTGGCTCCTGATTCTAGCCTTGGACATAGGATTTGGAAGGCAGACATGCTTCATGACCAAGTTGGTAAAAGGTGCGGACATCAAGCTTTATGCGGAACAGCCTAGGGAGCTGGGCATGTTTAACATGAAGAAGAGGAGATGGAGAAGTAATATGCTAACCATACAGATGAAATGTAACACTGGTTTTCACTGGTTGTCAATTCACTTCTGTCTAAGTACAAGGTGCTGTTGATTTTGTTCAACAAGCTAAATGGATTGGGACCTTGATAGTTGATGGGGTGACTTGCTTCATATATGCTTCCCCAAAGACTTAAGAACTGTCAGAGGTGCAATATAATGGGGAAGACATGGGAGAGGGCCTTCTTAGTTGTGGCACTCCATCTGAGGAATGTCTGACTGGAGCCAACATTGGTTTTGGCTCCAGGTCAAGTCATGGCTTTTTATTAAAGCTTTTGAAGCCTAATTTACCTCTTAACTATCAGTGGCATCACAATGGGGTTGGTGTCACCTGGTGCAGTAACTCATGGTATCTCCTCACCTCATTGACCTCTTCCCATACCACACCATGTACAATCCTTAGTAATGTTTTTTGTACTAATGTTACTCATAAATTGTAATTCCCATATATCACTGAATGTAATGACAATTTTTATGACATAAACAACTAGCAAAATTATAGCTTTAAATTACAATATCATTAGCACTGCCTAAATGTATTTACATGTACATAGTTACATGTGGTTAAAGTGAAACTTTAATAAGATGTGATATTTTTAAAGAAAATATAAGAAGAATAAGTTTCAAAATTTAAAAGGTAATTTTTTTAATTTTGTGATTTAAAATTTTAATTTTTTAAAAAACCTGGGACCTCTCCTTTCTGCTCCCACTAAGCCTCACCTCACACAGTCTCTGGCATTTTGAAAGGATACAGGCAGACACCACGGCAGATGTTTGGGGAGCAGTGGTGTCACTCCCCCATAGGATGTCACCTAGTGTGACCTGCACTCCCAGCACCTCCCTAGTAATGCTTATGCTAAACCTATGGGTGTTTTTTTAAATGTTTAAATTGGAATTGTCTAAACTTTAAATTTTTTTAATTTGGAATTGTCTAAATTGTTTAGTTTTGTCTGTCAGTTTAAGATCCCATGATAAAGAGTGTTTTAATGAATAAATAAATAAAATAGTCTTCTTGAAGGGATGTCATGTACAAGATGGAGCAAGCTTGTTTACTTCTTAGGAGACTAGGACGTGAACTAATAGATTGAAGCAACAAGAAAAAAGATACCTTAAACAGTAGGAAGAAGTAAGAGTTGTTCAAAGAGCCAGTGTGGTGTAGTGGTTTGAGTGTAGGACTATGACTCTGGAAATCAGGGTTCAAATCCTCCTCAGGCATGGAAACCCACTGGGTGACCTTAGGCAGGTCACATGCACTCAGTCCTAGAAAATCCCATGATAGGTTTGCCTTAGGGCAGTGGTTCTCAACTTGTGGGTCGTGACCCCTTTGGGGGTTGAACATCCTTTTCACAGGGGTTGCCTAAGACCATCGGAAAACACATATTTCTGATGGTCTTAGGAACCAAAACACCACTGCTCTGTGGTTGGGGGTCACCACAACATGAGGAACTGTATTAAAGGGTCACGATATTAGGAAGGTTGAAAACCACTGCCTTAGGGTCACCATAAGTCAGAAATGACTAGAAGGCACACAACAACAGCAAGAGCTGTTCAACAGTGTAATAGGCTGCCTTGGGTGCCGGATTCTTCCAGTTTGGAAGTCTTTAAATAGAATCTGGATGACCATCTCTTGAGCGTGGTCTTTGCGGTCTTGCTATTTAGAGGTAAAAAGTAAATCTGTATGACTTTTGCTTTATTCTTGAAATAACTTATCATTTTTTAGTGTTCACATGAATATTCAGTAACCCACAAATAAAGGGGGAATATGCACAAATTTATTTTCTCTGTCTTGCTCAATCCATCTCCAATAATCATAGAATCATAGAGTTGGAAGAGACCGCACGGGCCATCCAGTCCAACCCCCTGCCATGCAGGAAATCCAAATCAAAGCATCCCCAACAGATGGCCATAAATCACACCATAAATAAATTTGGACAGATGGGCTGAAGGAGTGGGTATTGTGTCTGGATTTTAAAACACTTGTTTTTTGTTTTTGTTTTTGTCTTTTGGATTTGGAGGTGCCAGAATATGAAATAAATATTTCATTTTTATGAAGGCTACTAAGTTGTCATACAGACGATTTAAGAATTTGGACCTTATTTTCTGGCTTCTGTTAAAGCTGGATAATCTTCTCATGTAATGCATGCAGGCCTATCCAACTTGCATTTTGAGTTGTTTTATAACTTTTCTCTAATATCGCTAGTTTTACAAATGTGTTTTTAAGTGTTTGGGAAACAGCTTAAATCAAACCATACAAGATATTCTGAAAAATTATATAACGGGAGAGTTGGGGAAGGAAATGTTCACCTAACCTAGGTAAACTGAGATTAATGGATCAATGCTGTTAGGTTGAAGTTGCTTGCTGAATAATTTAACTTCAAAGTTGTCTTTACTCTGCAACCAAAATCAACAGTTAAGTGGTTAATGGCTCTGTTCAAACATGATACCAAGTTGCTTTGGCAATAACTGAATAATGCTTGGGGTTTGTGGATATTTTCGGACATGTCTACATTGATGAAAAAATCAGCCTTGCTCTGCATTTTTCTGGTTTGCAGTGAGCCCACAGTGACCTCTTTAACACATACAGACAGAGCAAAATAACATCAGCATTACCAGCCAAACATTCCCCCTAGTGAACCTGCTTCTTTCGCCCTTCACAGCATGCACCAACCTATCAGCCAACAGCCCTTATTGTTTTGTGAAGCTATTGGATCCCCTCTGATTGGATTTCCTTTCCCCCTGTGCCACCCCAGTGAAAGAGTGAGGACATTTTAAATGTACACACACACACACACACACACACGACAGAAGAAGGAAAAAATGAAATTGTATTTTATTTACGTTTTGTTTATGAAAATGTTCAGCCATTCAGTGGGGAGGGTGAGACTGGGCAACTTCCTCTCCCTTCCTCCCCCTGCCTGTACTGTGTTCTTACTTTTCCTCCCCTCCAATCCTCTCCGCTCCCATCCAATCAGTGTTGTGTCATCTTTCTTTTTACTAAAGTGTATCCTCCCACATCCCCCTGATTATTCAGTTGCTCACTGATACAGGGGTTTCATGCACTATTTAATTAGTTAATTAATTAATTAATACCCTGCTCTTCAGCCAAAAGGCTATCAGAGCGGCTTACTTTTTTTTTTAATTAGCTATTTCCCTGCCTTCAGGCTTACAATCTAAAAGACAAGACACACATGGAGAAGGGAATGGCAGTGAAAAAGGGGAAAAGTCCAGCAGATCTTCTCTCCCTCTGACCATGGAGTTGGTCTCCCTATCTCTACCTCTGGATGATGGTGGATAGAGGGAGAGCCCTTATTTTTTTTTTCAGGCAAGGCCTGAAAAAAAGCACTAGCTCCCTTCCCCGTGTGTGTCTGTGTGTGTTGTAGATCTCTAGTACAGTCGGCCCTTCTTATACACGGATTTTTTATACACGGATTTAAGCATACACGGTTTGAAAATGTTCCAAAAAAGTATAAATTTACCTTGATGTTCCATTTTTAATTAGGGACACCATTTTGCTATGTCATTATACTTAATGGGACTTGAGCATACATGGATTTTGTTATACACGGGGGATCTTGGAACCAAACCCCAGTGTATAACAAGGATCCACTGTAGGAGCATGGAAGAGGAAGGGGTGGCCTGATCTAACCTATCACTGCTGAACATATATTGAAGTAGAAAAACATGGTGGTACACCCATGTGCATGGTTCTCTTATGATGATATGATGGCATGCTGGTACAATGATATAATGCTGTGATAACATGATGAGTTATTGGGGGCATGGATATGGAGAATATCGAAGGGTATTGTATATTAATCAGGTGGATCCTCTGGGCATGGGAACAAACGGAGGGGCAAATGGGCACAGGGCGAAGATTTATAGTCTTATGACCCTACCTTTCTTGCAAGAGGATTTGATTTGAAAAGGAAGGGTGCTTCCTTTCCTCTCTTAAGGGTGACTGAATGATAAAGACGGGAGGGAGAAAAGGGGACATGACAGGTTGCTTTGATGGGATCAAAGGTTGAGCGCCAACAGCCAGAAAAGGGGGCTGGATAGTTTGAATTCTAATACTATGATAGAGGGAAGAGACCCTCATTTTCGGCAAAGACACTCTACTGGGATAGTTCTGTTCTAATGTCTGAAATAAATGTGTTTTGTTTTCTATCACAATTATTATTATTATTATTATTATTATTATTATTATTATTATTATTATTATTAACCTTTATTTATGAAGCGCTGTAAATTTACACAGCGCTGTACATACAATCTTTTTAATTAGACGGTTCCCTGCCCTCGGGCTTACAATCTAAAAAGACATGACACAAAAGGAGAAGGGAGTGGTGGTGGGGAAGGGGATGAGGTCCAGCAATTCCTCTCTACCTCCGAGGCCTGGACCAAGGCAGATGGACTGGAGGGAGGGCTTGGCTTCATAGATGGTTTAAATCTTTTTCCAGGAGGGAAAATACATACTCTCAAGTAGGATAATACATATACAGTACATAGCATACAGACATGGTTTGATAAACAGGCACAAAAGAACATCAAATAGTAAGTGACAATTATGCAATGCCTGGGAAGGCTTCTCTGAACAGGATGGTTTTCAACTCCGTTTTGAAGCTGGTTAAAGAAGTGATGGCTCTTGCTTGTGGGGGAAGAAGGTTCCAGGAGTGAGGGCAGCAAGGAAAAGGGGCGAATCCGGGATGGGGCAGAGGAAATCCTGGGCTGGGACAGGAACCCTTGACTACCAGAACGGAGGGCCTGAGTGGGAAAGTGAGGAGAAAGAAGGTCTGATAAGGAGGGGCCAGTCCATGGAGGGCTTTAAATGTCGACAGCAGGAGCTTATACTGAATGCATAAAGAGAGAGGGAGCCAGTGAAGGGATGCCAACACAGGAGAGATGTAGTCACAGCGGTGGGCGGATGTGATAATGCGTGCAGCTGAATGCTGGACAGAGATTAAAGGACGGAGGTGAGAAAGAGGAAGCCCAGCCAGGAGGACGTTACAGTAATCAAGTCGTGAGATCACTAGGGCATGGACCAGGATCTTGGCAGTAGAGGCAGAGAGAAATGGTTGGATTTTGGCAATATTGTACAAAAAGAATCTACAAGCCTCGGCTGTGGTCTGGATCTGAGGGATACACGACAGAGAAGAATCAAAGATAAAACCAAGACTGCGGGCTTGCTGGACTGGTTGAACAGAAATGTTGTCCACAGAGACAGAAGAGGAGTGTTGAAGGGTGGACTTAGGAGGAAAGACAAGAAGCTCTGTCTTGGACATCTTGAGCTTCAAACGCTCAACATGAGAAATAAGATATTTCTCTGTCCATTGGAAACTGAGTTCACTGGTTCTGATGCTGGGCTTGCTGGACCCAACCAGTGTTGTCCACCAAAAACCTCCACCCAACATCATTTTGTAACGCAGTCCACACACTCACACAGATGAATATCTGGATTTTCTGCTCAGATATTGAGTAAATTCCCCCCCCCCCCCCCTCTGGATTAAAGCTCTGAGGCAATGAAAATGCCCAGATTTGGCCTGAATTGTCCCATACATTGTGTGGACAGGTCAATGTGAAGATAAGGTGAGTGTTTTCCTCCTTTTGCAACAAACCATATTTTTTCATTGTATCCAAACAGATAAGCTAGATCTTTTGCTTTCTATATAAAAGCAGGATTATCAACAGGGTATGAATGGAGTTTGCAGGCAAGAGCAAAACATTGTTTGCCAGCATGAATGTCATGGAGAATTATGATTTAATGCAATCATAGGAATTAACTCATCAAATAGAGCACTGGAAGAGATAAATTATTTAAGTATTTGGGATTGTTTATTTTATATTGGAGACCCAGCATGGTATAGTGGTTTGAGTGTTAGTCTATGACACTGGGGATCAGGGTTAGTTATGGGAAGCAGGATTCCATCTTAGCTATGGAAACTCACTGAGTGACCTTGAGCATGTCACACTCCTCATCCTCAGAGGAAAGTGAAAGCAACCCTCCCTCTGAACACAGCTTGCCAATAAAAGCCTGTGATAGGTTTGCCATAGGATTTCCATAAGTCAGAAGTGATTTGAATAACAACAAAATTTATATTGATCTCTAATGTAACCTGATTGGGGATCTTGCAGTATCAAATTATATACAAATTTAAATAGATGGATAGACAGGCAGACAGATCCATACAGGCCAGTGGTTAAATTCAGACAAAGACCGCTTCCTGTGTTCTACATCAAGAGTCCTAAAGTCTTATGTTAACACCCTCCTTCTGCCAGACACAGGATTACTATTCCTATCCCTCTGGAATCAAGAAACACCAAAAAGGCTTGGCCAGTGCCATGCTGTCCATCCCAGTTTCAAGGCTAAGCAAAACCCCCTCCTGCCTTGGAAGTAACACTTTTGAGGCTGCTTTGCAAATTATTTGTTCCTGCAGCTGCTGATTTGCATGCCTCCTAGGCAATTGAGTGTGACATTTGTGAAGCTGCTGCACATCTTTTTGCAGCAATTCTCAATGGTGTGTTGCTGACCACGTTCTCTGTTAATTAAACCCCCAAAGATAAGTAACTTCTAACACTGATACTGAATGAAGTAATGGGAAAAGGAGGAAGGTGAAGGTCACACACCAGTTGCTGCTTGTCTCAAATAGGGAATATTCAGGTGTTGTTTCTCTCCACTGCTGCTTCCTGATAGTTGTATATGACTAACACATACATGCTGGCTGTTCTCTGCCCCTGCTCTGGAGAAGCTTGATGCTACCTCCAAACATGGCACAGGATTCTTTCTCTTTTACCATAGTGCTTCTTAGTGTGTCTGATGTGGGGCACTAGCAGGGTTCCCCCCTGTGTGCCAGGTACTGGCATAATATATGTGCCCATTGACTACAATGAGCATTCCTGGAAATTTGCTATGGACTGGCAGCCAATAGCGCATAAATCAGGACAGATCTATGGACCACCACTTTAGGTAGCATTGCTTTAGAGCAAACCTCCACCTTATGTTCATACCACAGGGATGCTGTGCATTCCCATGACAAGTTCTGCCCCATAATGTGTGATGTATAGTTGCATGGTCTGCTACCCTACCTGTACAGATGGGAGGGAACAATTTTGTTACATTTTTCAATGGCACAATAGTAAAGCAAATACAAATTTGTTAGTAATCCAATTACTTTCTGGATTGCAGAAATTGTAACAAACAATGACCTGTTGGATGATGCGAAATATTATTAGTTCCTTTCAAAAAAATGCAACATTCCAAGCTTTGTACTGAAGTAATGCATATGGTTGTGTAAATAACATTACTTCACCCCAGCTATAAGACCTTTTAGTCTGGGGTTGAACCTTGCCTAGCTCAACAATTGGATGAAGATGGGGAAATTGCTCATTGCGAAGGTATTACAGCCACAGGGTCAATGATCCAGTGTGTTACAGGAGGAGATGTAGCCACAGAGATACTGTTTTCAGTGTCTCACTCCTATGTCATTTGTGTAAGACAGCTCCTTTTAAATTTACAAACTGCAATGATCTCATCTGAGATCTCATTTACATATGAGGAAGTAGACTAAGTCTACAAAACCTTATGCTACAGCTTTTTTGGCTCAGTTAGGGGCTAAACAGACCAGTGATAAATCCTGGCATCGGTGTGGACTGGGGGCATGGTGACTGCACTCTGCATGTTCCAAATCTGCCCAGATGCCAGTACTACGTCACCTGCCTGGACAGACAGTGGGCAGTGTCACACCATTTCTTGGATGCAGTGTTTATAGGTTGTTGTTGTTGTTGTTGTTATTATTATGCTTTATTTATATAGAACTGTAGATTTACACACGCTCTGCCCCAAAGAAACCCTGAAAAGCCACAGCAATAATAATAATAATAATAATAATAATAATAATAATAATAATTTATTTATAGCCCGCCCAATCACAAGGAATCCAGGCGGGTTACAACAGTAAAAATAAAGATAATAAAATAAAATACAATAAATAAATAAAATACAATAAAATTAAAGAGAGCGATGTGAGAACATTCACAGTTAGGCCTGATGGAAGTTGGGCCTCTCTTTTTCATTCCCTCCCAGGTCTGATGATGATGTCATGGAGGGAGGGCTCTTCTTCTTGAGGCAAGGATTTTATTTTAATTAATTTTAATTTAATTCTTCTCATTAAATTTAAGAGAAGAATTGGTGGACAGAGTGACATAAGTCACAGTAAATGGGGAATAGAACTAGGTAGGGAAGGCCTGCTGGAAGAGATCCGTTTTAAGAGCCTTCTTAAAGGCTGTAAGAGTAGAAATGTCACGGATCTCCTTCGGCAGGTCATTCCATAGCTTCAGAGCTGCGATGGAAAAGGCCCTCTGGGTGGCTGAAGTTAGCCTAGATTTTATTGGCTGAAGTAGATTCTTCCCCGAGGACCTTAGAGTGCGGGACGGACAGTATGGAAGTAGGCGATCTCTTAAGTATTCTGGACCCAAGCCATGTAGGGCTTTGAAGGTAATCACCAACACCTTGTACCTTGCCCGGAAACTAATTGGCAGCCAGTGAAGGGATTTCAAAACCGGTGTTATGTGATCGGTACGACGAGTACCTGTAATTAATCTGGCTGCCATATTTTGTACAAGTTGAAGTTTCTGAACTTGGCACAAGGGTAGCCCCATGTACAGCGCATTACAGAAGTCCAATCGAGAGGTGACCAGCGCATGTACAACTGTTTCAAGGTCTCCCTGCTCCAGGAAGGGGCGCAGCTGGCGTATCAGCCGAAGCTGATAACAAGTGCTCCTGACAAGGAGCCTTTTAGCTTGCCTTTTTGCTAGCGCTAAAAGGAGTGGCATTTTGCCATTCTTTTTAGCGCCGTCAAAGTGCTGGATTGGGGCTGTGGCATGCAGTTGCTGCAGCCCTGATCCTAAGAGGAAAGGGGTGGCGACGCCGCTCCCAATAGGATGGTTTGTTTTGCCCCTGAATCAAAGGTGCTACAAGATCTTTTGCATACTGATATTCCAGACTAACACAGTAAGGTGCTGTAGCATAAACCTTCATAAACTTAGGTCTGCTTCCTCAGCTGCATGGAGTGAACTTGACTTTGATCTGATTAAATATATTTTAAAAGAATCTTTGCACCTGTTCCATGATACATCATTTTTTAATATGCTCAAGTCATTTGAAATGGGGGTTCATTGGAAAAGCACATAAATATCCAAGAAGCTGGCTCAGTACTTCCATCCCAGGATGTGGTGTGAGGTGTTGTTGACCTGTGTTATGAATCCAGTGTATAAAAAAATCATCCTACCATTCTCAGCTAAACATTAAGTTACTTCCACTTTGCGTCTCAGAAATTATAATGCCATCTTGCCTTTTTATAGTGTGTGTGTGTGTGTGTGTGTGTGTGTGTCTTTGCTTATTGGTGGCAGTTTGCCAGTGGAAGCGCTTCCATTTGGAGACAAGGTTATTGCCTTGTAAATCAGCATGAGGTTATTGCTAATGCCTTTTAATTAAAAACTTAATAATCAGCTGCCTTTGTTTTAATTCTTAAGGAAAGCAAGAGTCTTAACTGCATGGGTAGGGGGTATGCTGGCACAGCTGACACCAAGTATCGATATTGTTGCAAATAGCAAAGGAAATGTTTTCATATTTTCCCTGTTCTTTAATACTGTGATATATTGTACCCGCCATAAACACATGCCCATAGGTTAAATGTAATTCCGCTCAGCTGCAGTCCTATAAAGAGTTACTTGAAAGTAAGGTCTATGGAATTCAGTGGGGCTTCTAAGCAAATGTGCCTAGGACTGGGCTGAATTACTTTTGTTCAGAACTCAGAAAACCTTTGGTTCAGACCCATCTTCCATATCAGCTTAGTTTGCGCTCTCCCTCTCTTCTACAGCTGTCACCAGTTTCATTCAAGATAGATATACAGTCATCCCTCCATATTCGCAGTGGTTAGGGGAACAAGACCCCCGCAAATACGGAAAATTTACGAATAGTGCAAGCCCCACCCACCTCATCCTCTGATGCCTGGGACAGCTGCAGCCGGCTGTTCCAAGCGCAAGAGGAGGGGACCGGAAAGCGCGCCTGTGCGAGTCCTGCCCACCTTCTCCTGTTCCTGAGATAGCTGCAGCCAGGGCTCATGCTGAGATCGTGAATAATCAAATTTGTGAATTCCAAGTCCGCGAATATGAATGGATGACTGTAATGCATATTTTTAAATAGTAGAGTTGCATATAAAACTGAACACTAAAGATCATTCAAGCCATTGTATTACCCATCACTATGTACAGATGTGAGAGCGGGACAATGAAGAAAGTGGATAGAAAGAAGATTAATTCATTTGAGATGTGATGCTGGAGAAGAGTGCTGAGGATACCATGGATGGCCAAGAAGACAAACAAATGGGTCTTTGAACAGATCAAGCCTGAACTCTCCCTGGAAGTCAAAATGACAAGGCTGTCGTACTTTGGCCACATTATGAGAAGACATGACTCACTGAAAAAGGCAATAATGCTAGGAATGGTGGAGGACAGCAGAAAGAGAAAACACATGCCAGATGGTTAGAGTCAATCAGCTAAGTCAGAGCCTGAACCTGCAGGACCTGAGCAGAGAAGCTGAGAATAGGAGGACTTGAAGATGTCTCATTCAGAGAGTTGCCATGAACTTAGATTAACTCGAGGCAAGTTAACAAGAGTTGTATGAATCTGTCTAGCTAAGTTTTCTCTCAAGTTCTCTTTTTTCAACTCTTTGTTTTCTTATATTCTGTTTCCTTTTTTAAATTAAATTTTATTTAGATTTTAAATAATTTATGAACAACAAAGCCCACTTCCTCTCCCAACAAGTAAATAATGTAATCATTTGTCACCATTGTACACATTTCCACCTAGCGTGTTAACATCAACTCCAGACACTGTGTGTGGGGCTCTTTTCCCACTGTAAGTCATGTCAAAAAGTACTGTTTCAAAACTCTTGTTAATTTTTGGAGGTTGAAGTCAGATCTATATTGCAGAGGAAAAATGGTGTTCAGGGAAACCATCTTCCTTTTTCTTCCTTTGGCGAATTGTAGAGGGTAAGTACATTTTTCAGATAGGACAGTAAACCAAATTACACATTGGATTGCTTATTGGTGTTATTCTTATTATTCAGACAGCAAGAAATCTATATTTTATTATGCACTCCCCCCAAATGTCTTTTTGTGTACACTTTTAAAATTGTATCCATCTTTTTACATGATTTTCTATTGCATTAAATGTTCTTTATGCATTTTTCAAAATGTATGCGTTTTAATCAATTATTTCAAATTTCCGTCCCAACCTCCATGTGCCCTGTTTACATGTACAGATTGAGTATCTCTTATCTGCTTGGGGCCAGAAGTGTTTTCATTTTTTAAAAAAGATTTTAGAATATCTGCATTTGTATATATGTACTTAATGAGATATATTGGAGAGGGAACCTAAATCTAAACATAGCATTCATTCATGTTTCATATCTATATCTATATCTATCTATCTATCTATCTATCTATCTATCTATCTTTGACACATAGCCTGAAGGTAATTTTATAGAAAATTGTAAAATAATTTTGTGTGTGAAACAGTGGTTGTTTATGCTGAACTATCAGAAAGCAAAGGTGTTACTATCTCAGCCACTCATGTGGACAGTTTTGGATTTTGGAATATTTTGGAATTCTGGATAAGGGAGACTCAGGGCTGAAGCAGATGGCTGTGACGGGTGGTTTCAAGCTGCCCTGAAGAAAGCTGGATTGGGGCCGTGGCAACAATCCAGCTTTTTGCCGGTGCAAAAAGAAGTGGCAAAAAGCTGCCCCTTAGCCGCCATGGCTTTGTGGTGTTCCTGCAGCATGCGCCGTGTAAACACCATGCCGTCGGAGTGCCGCAGATTTACCCACTGTGTGGTTGGGTATCTCAATGATATGCTCCCAAGCTGCTGGGAAGCCATTGCAAATGGGCTGTCTGTTACGCCCCACACTGTATTTCTCCTTTTTTTTGTTTTTTTTGCACACTACAATACAAACTTTGGGCTACTATGAATTTTGAGGTCTTAAATGCATACAAGTTCATGTTTAGATCTGAGAAGTATGAATTGGTTGAGTTTCCCATCTTTTCCTGTTTACAAAAACATATAAAACTTTGCTCATAATTTACTTCTAAGGAATAGAGGCATGGTTTGACATGTGATGCTCTCCTGATGATTGCAGCTAAAGTGGCTATTATCCCAACTTCTGGCCATGCTGTCTGTCACTGATGGGAATTATTTGTGTCAACTATAGCTCTTTCTTTCTTTTCTGGAAGCTCACCATAGACTGCCAGTAAACAAAAAGGTCTTTGCTTACTGGCAGAAAGAGAGCAGTGAGTGGACTAACTTATTCTCATGAGAGAAGCAATTCCTCAGCCAAGAGCAGCCACCAAGAAGTCTCTGCCCCCTTTTTCATTGGGCTTTACTCCTCAGCAAACAACCCAGGGCACTAAATTTCTCATCATTCCCAGCAAATACAGTCATTTGAGGGTACAAGCTTTTGGAAAAGCTAATGCATAGCACTGCAGCCTAAATTCATAAATCAGTTTAGACTGTAGAGGGGAGTAGAGCTTCTTTCTAATTACAATTTGAGAATCATGTTGATTGAGGAATAGGAAATGGCTTATCTGTTTTCACTGTCTTAATTAACCTTCACCTCTTCCCTTTTGTGGAAATATTCAATTGTTATATGCAGTATTCTTATGTTGTCATTTATTTTTTAAAAATGTGGATTTTGATTTGTTAAAAACTATTTAAATGTATGTCACAGTTGCTGTTGTAACTCAAGTCATATTCACCAGCAGTGTGGGGCGGGGGAGGCACGGAGTGTTTATAAGCCACATCCACATGGGTGCAAAAAAGATCCCTTAAAGGTTAAGTTCTGTAGGCAAATGTCATGCCCTGAAGCTCAATTAGGGTTGATATTTCTGTGATTGCTTCCCCCCACATCTGAAGAGGTGATTATTGCTTTTTAAGAATTGATTAAGGAAGATCCACAGAAATGGATGTGGGGTGGGATGCGGGTGTAATCATGTGTGATATATTCTCTCTCTTTTTGGGAGAAGTTTCAGTGCCTTATCCTTGCCCTTTGAATACAAATGGTTTCCACTATGTCTTGCATTACAGCTGTCACAACAAACTTTTTGAAAGGAAAAGAACATGGAACATTTGAGGAAATAAACTTGGCTTTATTTTGGGATCTAGGGAGTAAAATCGCAGCCTGATATTCACACAAAACTACTGTATGCTCCTATATGTGCTTATAATATTTACATGCTATTATTTTTGGATAAGGATGCAAAATGTAGCCTGCTTCTTATTAGGTTGTGTGTGAGTTTATGTGTGTGTGTTATTAAGTTCTAAAACTTCATACAGGCTTTCCTTAGTCAACAAAACCTCTGACAAAGAAGTTCCTTTTGTGAGTCTTTTTATGCTCACTCAGCCTGCCTTTTCCTCCTCATCCGCTGAATATATGAAAGGTTTTTAAAATATCACTAGCATTGGGAGGATAGTGAAGGAGGACTGGAGAAACATTGACTTTTCATGTTAAGTTGCAGCAGTGAGTGTGCAATAAACAATGCAATAAAGCTTGAGCTAGGAAAGAATGGGAATTTACTGTAGCCATGTGTGCCTTTCTACAACAGGCAAGGAAAACATCAGATGCTTCTAGAATCCCTTATTGAGCAGGCAAACCAGAGAGAAAAGAGGAGAATAGATTAGCCTGCCTCGCCAGCTACTCCCAACATGTTTTTAAAAAGCATAGGTCTACAAATTTGGAAATCATTAGAAAAAAGGAGGCTGCTGAAAGAAAAAGTAATCCCTGGATGCATTTTGGTAGAAGATTTGTAGGTTTGTTTACTTATGCAAGGCTTACTTTACCTGGTTGTTCCATTTAATATGTGCATACAGCTAGTTTTTAATTTAAAAGTTTGCTAAAATGTGTTGAACTGCTTTTCTTTTTGTGATGTAAGAACCTATCCATGTTCTTTCCATGTTATTTCAGCTCTTGGTCCCAAATTTTCTGTTAAAGAAGTAGGAATGCCCAGGAATAGATCCACTTCATTAACTGACTATGCTTATATCCGCCTATATGGAATTACCATAAGTTAATTTGATGTTAGTGATGACCATTTTCCTATAATGTTGCCTAGAATCAGTCTTGCCATGATACCAAATCTTTCTCTCTCACATACTTTTGCCAAATTAAAATGTATCCAGAAAGACATAAAATAACACAAGAAACATACAAATTTACTATGCCTAAGATCTGGCCTGTTCCCTCATGGCCAGATCTTTTGCCCATCACATAAATTTTCATCCAGATTTTTTGGGGCCCAAGAATTTATAACATTTCCAAATCCATGTGGGTTTCCCCCTTCCTTTCCCCCCAAAAAAGTATGTGCAAAGGTCAAAAATAACAAATGCGTAGGAGATTGTTTGAAATAGATCCCTCAAAGAAGAAAGAGGCAGCTGTAAAAATCTCTGCAAATTGTTATTATGACCTTTGAGTAGGTGTGTTTATGGTTTTCCTCCCCTCACTTTTCTAGCTAGGAAACATGATTACAGTTTGGGTGGGAAGCATGAAATGGGAATGAGTAACAGGATTACATGCCACAGCCAGTTTCCAAATTTACTAAGTCATGAAATTTTAAAGAAGTGTATAGAATGTTCAATTTGTCTTAGAACTTGAGCAGAAGTCATCTTTTAGACACCCTCCCAATTTAGCAGGGAGATTGCCAATCAATCCTCTGTCATTCCACTTTATTTGCCACGTTTAAAATACCCCAGTTTTTCTCTCCCATGTTCTCCCTTTGTCCTCAGATTACTTCAGTTAGACAAACTGAATTCAGAGTGCAAAAGTAGTTTGTACTCAATTGACAGGAGGGGGCAGGATGTTGTCTTTCCCAGTAGAGTCAGGCAAAAACAAGCTGCTGCAGCATCTCATAGCGTGTCCGTTCTTCTTCATTAATAATTGGATTGCATCCTTAAACTGTTTTTATCATACACCATTTATTCTCCATAGGGGACTTTGGGAATAGTAGTTTCATGAGAGAAGCAAGAGAACTCTTGCAAATTTTGCTGTCCTTATCAAATCACAACTTCCAGATTTTTAAAATATTTTTTTAGTAGTGGTGGAAAATCCTTTCTGCCCTTCTCATTAATTGATCTGTTGACAACTTGACAAGAAGATATCTAGTCACTTGCTTGTCTTAGAGAGTGATCTGCACCCAATGAAGGGCTGTAAATAATGATGAGAAAAACTTTTGCACTCTTAGGACTTTATCACAGGATTTTCCTGACCTGCTTCTTTCTGCCTTTAATTACAATTATATAATTATAATTATTATTTCTTACCCACCTCTCCCCATGGACTAAGGTGGAGAACAACAACAGATTAATATACAACATACAACATCAGTTAAATTAGGCTGTGAGCCTCCTTAACTGAAATGTAGTTTCAATTAAAAGTTTTTTATCTAGTCACAATGAAAATCAGAAAATGATGATTCTGACGATATGCCCAGTAAACAGAGTTGCCTTATGACCCCAGAATAAAACTCTCCATTGCTTCTCATTCCTTATGTCCTGCTGTCATTCATTGCTGTATTAGTCACTGTGTTCCAGTAACTGGGGAAAACATGTTCTGCCATGCTTCTTTTCTGTTGAAGGAGAACAGACTTGCTTGCTCTATTTTATAACATAATTAGGCTGTGATCCTTGTTATGTTGACTTTAGATGTCATTTCACTTGAAAAACTGAATTGGTTTGGTTCATGTGATGTTGGGTCATGCATGGCTGCCATCATGTGCAGGATCAAGCATTAGCTATTTGATTGCAAAATTGAGCAGTGGGTATGCAGATATGTAATCTTGCAGACATTTCAGCTGATTTAATAAAATATGATGACCAAACCTTTGTCACAAGGAAGAAGCAGAGTTTTGATCTAATTCCTGCATAGCCTTTAAAGAGGAAAGGATACAGAAATCTGTAGCCCTGGTGGCGCAGTGGTTAAATGCCTATACTGCAGCCACTCACTCAAAACCACAAGGTTGCGAGTTCAAGACCAGCAAAAGGGCTCAAGCTTGACTCAGGCTTGCATCCTTCCGAGGTCGCTAAAATGAGTACCCAGATTGTTGGGGGCAAATTAGCTTACAGTTGTAAACCGCTTAGACACTGCTTATGCGGTTTGAAGCAGTATATAAATGAAGCTTGTTTAAAGCCAAACAGTAGAAATCCTCCCAATGTACTCATTCTGGGCCTGTTCGCACTATGCACCTATAGTGCTATGATTCCATTTTAACTGCTATGACGGCATCCTATGAACCCTGGGATTTATACTTTAAGGAAGAGCATTTAGCATTTCTGTTGCAGGAGCACAGGGGTGGCAGTGTTGGGACTTCTAGGGGGCTACATGAGCCCCTGCTGTAAGACATGGTGGCTGTGCTCAGAAGAATGGACACAACCAGTGGACTGATATATGCAGGAATTTTTGCTCACCTTCTAGGGGTAGTGGGGCTTCTGCTGAGTTGCTGACTTTGTTCAGAGCAAAGCTAGCAGCCACTAATTCTATACAACTTCTGCATCAACCTCTGAAGCTCAGTCTCTGAGGAGACAGAAGAAGGTAATCTTTGTTTTTAGGGTCAGTATTGATTGTTTGTCTGCACTGTTTAGAGCTGTTGTTTGTTTTGGGAGGTTTAAAGGAGTGGGGCTTCTGTTGAGTCACTGACTTTGTTGAGGTTGAAGCTAACAACCACTAACTTTATATAGCTGCTATTTCTGTTTCTGGAGTGTGGCAAAGAGGAAAAGAAAAATGGGTATTTTTGGTGGACATTTTGTGGGAGACATTGAGGAGAGGAGTCTGGAGTGCTCTGCTGTATGATTGATTGTAATTTTAACTGTATCATGTTTTATCCTTATACTGTTGGAATCCACTTTGATTCCATGTGAAAAAGTGGAATATAAATAAATTTTGTTGTTGTTGTTGTTGTTGTTATTATTATTATTATTATTATTATTATTATTATTTGATGACCAACATGGATGGTGGCAAAATTGTTGCAGTGACCTGCAACATCTGTACTATGATTATTTTCTTGCTAGAGGTTCTGCAAGGCTATATCTGCAGCAGTGCAAACTGCTAGCCTTGTTGGAGGAGAAGGTGCAGCAACCTGAGGCCCATGTATCTACACTTCCAGTTACTAAGAAGGATGAAACACTTTTTTGGAAAGAGTGGAGCAGCAGATTCTCCTGGAAGGTCATGAGATGAGGGATGCCTCTAGGGAGGGGGACAGTTATTTGGAAGAATGTGACACACAGAAGAAATATGGTCAAGAATCGTGTTGCAAGTTTGGAGCTACACAGTTAACTCCAAGCTTTACTGCTTAACTGGCAGTTAAGCAACAGGAACAAAATAATATGGCAAGGGTTCTTGGGGTGGAAAGGCTCTTGTCAGTTCACAAAGGAAGAAGAGAAGTAGGATGGTAGAAGGTGATTTCCTGTTGAAGCAACAGCGTGTAAGCCTGGTAAGATGTCTCAAGAGATGTTCTTTTTCCTTGTAGAATGGTCATATCTAGCTGATGGTGGCACAAGCAGAGTTGTGCATTTGGGGCTGTTGCACGTTCATGTACACAAAGGGTACTACCAGATATAGACTTTACTATATTGCACTATGAGGTTCTGGGGAGGTAGCTAAAGAGCCTTGAGAAACAGGTTATTACAGTGTTTCATTGCTTCATCTTGTTGAAGGGCATGGCCCAGAAGGGGGGAGAAGAACTGAAGTAAAGAAATGGCTCTGCAGATGGTGGCGTCAAGGAAAAATTGGCTTCTTGGACTTTCTGCACTTTCATGAAGGATTTCTGGCAAGAAACAAGTTGCATATCACAGCAGTTGGAAGGAATCTGTGTGGAGTCTCACAAATCTGATCAAGGAGAACTTTAAACTGAGTTACATGAAGGAGGGAAGCAGTATTCCAGAAGACAGGGTCATCGGGTCCTAGGGACAATAGCTTCAATGATACAAGAGGAATTGAGCCAATAGTACAAGAACCAAGAAGTGGGCAGGGAAAAACGAGGAATCAGCTGGAGAGAATGAGCCACAGTCTCAGATGTCTCTACAGTGGTTTACAGAGCATGTGAAACAGACAAAATGAACTTGAACATTTAACATAGGATGGCAAATATAATTTAATAGGCATCAATAAAACCTGGTGGGATGAGTCTCATGATTAGAATGTAATAATGGATGGGTACATAATCCACAAATAAGAAAGCAGGAGGAGTAACATTATATGACAGGAATATATACATCTTCAAGGACAT
The DNA here is from genome assembly GCF_019175285.1 of Sceloporus undulatus. Lineage (NCBI taxonomy): Eukaryota > Metazoa > Chordata > Lepidosauria > Squamata > Phrynosomatidae > Sceloporus > Sceloporus undulatus. The sequence goes on from NC_056523.1 coordinate 320,787,223, forward strand.
CCATGATTTATAGTACGGAAATCAAGTTGAGATCATTTGGGTAAAAAAACAAAAACAAAAGAAACAACAGTGACATCATTGTGGGGGCCTACAGTGCTATAGGTTCCTGTTGATGATGCCTTCAAATGACCAAAAATTCAAAAGGGAGAGATAGTTGCAACAAGTTGTAGCAGCAGATCAGTTAAGTCTTGGAGACTGTAGCTGCTTTATTAGCTGAGCTGAAGAGTTGCCCACAGTCCTTTCCTCTTGCCTGGAGCTGAGCCCACCAAAACTGATGAAATAAGATGGCCCACAAAAAGTGATGACAGGCCAAAAGACAAAAAGAAAAAGAAAAACACAGGCAAATTGAGATAGGGTTTTTTCCTCTTTAAATATGGTCTAAAGGGTCAAATAGTATTCCTATATTTAAAAGTGGCTTGAGGGGAGAGCTAATGAGTAATGGTCCCACTTATACTGGATTGAAATATCATCATACTTTGGTAAGTCACACTCTCTCAGCATCAGAGGAAGGCAAAGGAAAAAACCCTCTGAACAAATCGTGCCAAGAAACCCCTTTGTGGTAGGTTGCATTAGGATTGCTATAAATCAGAAATGACATGAATGCACACAACAACAATACTTTTATATGGAAGTTTCTCCACACCATGTGTGTGCACGTGTATATGTGTATGCATATATATCTTTCTTTATCCATGATTGGGCTGGGCTGTTTTAGTGTAATAAATCAGGTTAGATGGACTAAAGATATGATATGAACTTCAATAAGTCATTCTTTTAAGGAGACAACCATTGGCAAATCCTTACACTCAGCTGCCCATGTGAGAACTGAAAAATAACAGATGACAATCTCTTCCTGTATACAATGTGGTTGGCTTCTGGCTGGGTCTGAACCACACTCGCATCCATCATTAGTGGCAAAAGAAATGTTAAACTGTTAAGATAAGATACATCAGGCAGAGCTCTCTGTAATTATGTGACCTAAAAAAGTTTCCTACAGGTACAGTAATGTTTTGTTAAATATAAAGGAAGTGTATGCTTTACTTTTTACAAATATTCCAATGAAATAATTCTGACATAAACCTCTATATAACATTGAAACATTGAAACCAAACATGTAAAATTGGATGATGCTATTTAGTTCTTCTCTGCTCTGGGTGGGTTTGATTGTTACAGTTAGGTCTGTCTCCTGATAACTGCACTTGCACATAATTTTCAAAGGAAGGCAATCAAAGTTGGGGGAAAACCCTCTTCTGTTTTTTGCACCAGGTTCACAGATCCTCTGAAGCACATTCATAGGCCACCAAAGCCTGCCCCAGCTCCATGGGCCACACATTAAGAAATCTTTTATAACCAATTATGCTATCATAATCAGAGGGTTTAGTAATCTAAGTACCTACCTGTGCAACAGTTTTCCTCAGCCTTTTAAACCATTGATGTATGTACAAGTACAGTTCTACCTCCCCAAACCTAAATGGTCAGTGATTTGGGAGATGGGGTGCTTGCACCAGAAGAGCTTCATTGTGTAGTTGCCAGCCTAATAGTTACTGCCCCCACCCCCCGGCCTCTGCATTTTTTGCAGGGGCATTATTGAGTTTTGTGGGGCATTTTTGTTGTAGTTATGTGCCTACAAGTCATTTCTGACTTATGGCTCAAGTGGTTAAGACACTGACTCTGTTGATTGCAAGATCACCAGGTTGGCAGTTTGAGGCCCGGGAGGAGGGGGGGCATGATAGGGTGAGCTCTCATCACTAGTACCATCTTCTGCCAACCTAGTAGTTCAAAAGCATGCAAATGCAAGTAGATAAGTAGGTACCACTTTGGTGGGGAGGTAAACAGCATTCTGTGCAGCCACATGATCACAAAGTAATCTCTGACAATGCTGGCTCTTTGGTTTAGTAACTGAGATTAGTACTGCCCCCTATGGTTGGACACAACTTGACAACCTTCTCAATGGGGAATACCTTTACCTTTTAAGGTGAATCTATCATGTAGTTTTCTTGGCAAGATTTGTTCAAAGGAGGTTTACCATTGCCTTCCTCTGAGACTGAGAGAGTGTGACTTGTCCAAGGTCACCCATTGGGCTTCCTGGCCAAGCAGGAAATAAAACTCTGATCTCCAGAGTCATAATCCAGCACTCTTCTCCAGCACTACATCTCAAATGAATTCATTTTCTTCCTATCTTCTTTCTTAACTGTCCAGCTCTCACATTGGTACATGGCAATAGGGATTACAGTGGCTTGTACGATTCTACCTTTTGTGCTCAGTTGTATATCTTTACATTTTAGGATCTTTTCTAGTTCTTTCATAGCTGCCCTCCCCATTCTTTTAATGATTTCTTAACTGCAGTCCCCACTGTGATCAATGTTTGATCTCAGGTATGAGAACTCTTTTACTGTTACTGGAGCGTCTCCAGAGGAGAGTGACCAAAATGGTGAACGGTCTGGAAACCAGGCCCTACAAGTAGCAGCTTAGGAAACTGGGTATGTTTAGCCTGGAAAAGAGAAGGTTCAGAGGTGACATGATAGCTTAAGTATTTGAAAGGGTGTCATATTAAGGATGGAGCAAGCTTGATTTCTGTTGCTCCAGAGAACAGGTCTCGGAACAATGGATTCAAACTGCAGGAAAAGAAATTCCACCTAAATATGAGGAAGAACGTCCTGACAGTAAGAGATGTTCAACAGTGGAATATGCTGCCTTGAAGTGTGGTGGAATTTCCTCCTTTGTAGGATTTTAAACAAGCTGGAAGGCCATCTGACGGGAGTGCTTTGATTGTGAGTTCCTGCATGGCAGGGGGTTGGACTGGGTGACCTTTATGGTCTCTTCCAATTCTATGATACTATCTGAGCATTTGCAGGATGCCTCTAAAAATTATTTTTTGCTTTTAAAAAATTCTGTGTATCTTGAACAAAAGACAGACACATGCAAAAAATTATATACTTAGAAGCAAACCTTTTGTTGTTGTTCCTCTTCTGCTTTTCATTCTTCCAGTGTGAAAATAAAATGTTCATAGATTAGTGAACAATCAGTGAAGCCTATAAATAAATGGCAAACTGTGCTAGAAGAGTACTGGTCACAAAAGTTTTAATCCCCCCCCACTCCAAAGTATGATGATATTTCAATCCAGTATAAATGGGGCCATTACTCATTAGCTCTCCCCTCAAGCCACTTTTAAATATAGGAATACTATTTGACCCTTTAGGCCATATTTAAAGAGGAAAAAACCCTATCTCAATTTGCCTGCGTTTTTCTTTTTTTTCCTTTTTTGTCTTTTGGCCTGTCTTCCTGTGCTCTGGTGTGTCAGGTGGAGATGAGCTGACAGTCCTGATTCTCTTCAGCCAGGCCATGGAGCACTCTTAGCTGCATGAGCAGAAGGTGAAGTCTTGATGAGTGCTGCGGCAAACCCAGGGGAGATTGAGCCTGTTTTATTAATGAGATCAGCAGCTGCCAGCTTCCTCCTGTTGAGGAGTTAGGGAAGGGAGGTCAGGCAGGTGAGCATGCCACTCCACACCTCATTCGCCAGCAAAGTTCTGCACTTAGAAACCCAGTGCCCTTCCTCAGTATCCTGCTTAAGTCATCCAGCCTATCAGTCTGAGAGCAAATCAGCAAAAGTCAGCTGGGCAGCTAGATGGACAAAAGTACACTTATCTTTCTCACTGAATGCACAAATCTTTAACATCTGTGTTATTACCACAGTCCTTTCACAGGAGTGTCTGGTTTTGTTTCCCCCCAGACAGGGACGTAGCTAGGATTTTAGGAAGGGGGGGGGGTCCAGACTAAGTGCCACCATTATAATGGGGCTTGGGCGCGGCGGCGCAGCAGCACACACCATTCATTTTTCTAATGGGAGGGGGGGGTCCGGACCTCCAGATCCCCCCCTTGGCTACATCCCTGCCCCAGAGATGGATAATGAAATTATTCAGGTATTTTTTTTTTCATTAGGCCCCACTCTAAGCCAGAGTGGTTCAGTGGTTTGAGTGCTGGACTATGACTCTGGAGAATAGGGTTTCATAGAATCATAGAATCATAGAGTTGGAAGAGACCGCAAGGGCCATCCAGTCCAACCCCCTGCAATGCAGGAAATCCAAATCAAAGCATCCCGAACAGATGGCCATCTAGCCTCTGCTTAAAGACCTCCAAGGAAGGAGACTTCACTACACTCCGGGGGAGTTTGTTCCACTGTCGAACAGCCCTTACTGTCAGGAAGTTCTTCCTAATGTTGAGGTGAAATCTCTTTTCCTGTAGCTTGCATCCATTGTTCTGGGTCTTGTTCTCTGGAGCAGCAGAAAACAAGCTTGCTCCCTCCTCAATGTGAAATCCTTTCAAATATTTAAACAGGGCTATCATATCACCTCTTAACCTTCTCTTCTCCAGGCTAAACATCCGCAGCTCCCTGAGTCGCTCCTCATAGGGCAAGGTTTCCAGACCTTTCACCATTTTAGTCGCCCTCCTCTGGACACGCTCCAGTTTCTCAATGTCCTTTTTGAATTGTGGTGCCCAGAACTGGACACAATATTCCAGGTGGTGCCTGACCAGAGCAGAATACAGTGGCACTATTACTTCTCTTGATCTAGTCACTATACTTTTATTGATGCAGCCTAGAATTGCATTGGCCTTTTTAGCTGCCGCATCACACTGTTGACTCATGTTCAAATTATGGTCTACTTGGACGCCTAGATCTCTTTCACATGTACTTTCATTCAGCAATGTGTCTCCCATCCTATATCTGTGCATTTCATTTTTCTGCCTTAAGTGCAGTACCTTACATTTCTCTGTGTTGAATTTCATTTTGTTAGCTTTGGCCCAGCTTTCTAGTCTATTCAGATCATTTTGAATGTTGGTCCTGTCCTCTGGAGTATTAACTATTCCTCCTAATTTGGTGTCATCTGCAAATTTGATAAGTGTGCTTCCAATTCTGTCATCCAGGTCATTGATAAAGATGTTGAATAACACTGGGCCCAGGACAGAGCCCTGTGGGACCCCACGGGTCACTTCCCTCCAGGAGGAAAAAGAGCCATTGTTGAGCACCCTTTGGGTTCGGCCGGTCAACCAATTACAGATCCATGTAACAGTTCCTTTGTCTAGCCCACATTTTACAAGGTTGTTTGCAAGAATTTCATGGGAAACCTTGTCAAAGGCCTTACTGAAATCAAGATATACTATATCCGCAGCATCCCCTTCATCTACCAAGCTGGTAATTTTATCAAAGAAAGAGATCAGATTTGTCTGGCATGACTTGTTTCTCTGAAATCCATGTTGACTTTTTGTGATTATGGCATTGCTTTCTAGATGTTCACAGACTCTCTGTTTAATGATCTGCTGTAGAATCTTTCCTGGTATTGATGTCAGACTGACTGGACGGTAATTGTTGGGATCCTCTTTTTTCCCCTTTTTGAAGATGGGGACAACGTTTGCCCTCCGCCAGTCTGCTGGGATCTCTCCTGTTTTCCAGGAGTTTTCAAATATGATTGACAATGGCTCCGATATTACATTTGCCAGTTCTTTTAATACCCTTGGATGGAGTTCATCTGGTCCTGGAGACTTATATTCATTTAGATTAACAAGGTATTCCTCTACTATCTCTTTACTTATTCTGTGCTGAAATTCCCCTGTTCTGTCCTCTGCTCCATTATCCTCAGCTTGAGCACCCTTTGCCTTTTCTGAGAAGACTGAGGCAAAGAAGGTGTTGAGTAATTCTGCCTTTTCTCTGTCTTCTGTTAGCATTTTGCCATCTTCTCCACGCAGTGGCCCTACCGTTTCCTTCTTCTTCCTTTTGCTGCGGACATATCCAAAAAAGCCCTTTTTATTGTTCTTAACCTCTCTAGCAAGCCTGAGTTCATTCTGCGCTTTAGCTTTTCTGACTTTACCTCTACACATGCCTGCTATTTCTTTGAATTCCTTTTTTGTGATTTCCCCCCTTTTCCATTTATTATACATGTTCTGTTTCAAACTTAGCTCGGTTGAAAGTTCCTTAGTCATCCATCCTGGTTTCTTGAGACACCTCCCATTTTTCTTTCTCACTGGAACTGTTTGAAATTGTGCCTTCAGTATCTCTCTTTTGAGAAACTCCCATCCGGTCTGAACTCCCTTCTCTTTTAGTATTTCTGACCATGGGATCACCCTCAATACTTCTCTAAGTTTACTGAAATCCGCTCTCCTAAAGTCTAGAATGCGTGTTTGACTATGCCTGGCTTCTCCTCTCCATTGTATAACAAACTCCAGGAGAACATGGTCACTTCCATCTAAGGATCCCACCACTTGCACCCCATTAACCAAGTCATCCTTGTTGGTTAGGATCAGATCCAAAATAGCTGACCCCCTTGTTGCCTCTTCCACCTTTTGGACCATGAAATAGTCTTCCAGGCAAGTGAGGAATTTGCTAGACCTTGAGGATCTGACTGAGTTTGACTTCCAACAAATATCAGGATAGTTGAAGTCACCCATCACTACTACATCTCTCTTTTCTGACTGTGTGGTCATCTGTTCTAGAAAGGCATCATCCAATTCCTCCGTCTGACTTGGGGGTCTGTAGTAGACTCCCACCATAACATCCTTGTTGCTTCCCTCCCCTTTGATTCTTATCCAGATGCTCTCCACCTGGATTCCATGATTGATGTCCTGGATCTCTTCACTGGTGTAAATATCTCTGACATATAGTGCTATTCCTCCTCCTTTCCTGTTTGGCCTATTTCTCTTATAAAGGTTATACCCCTCTATTTCCACATTCCAATCATGAGACTCGTCCCACCAGGTTTCAGTGATGCCTATTATATCATATTTGCTTTGCTGTACTAGGAGTTCAAGTTCATCTTGCTTATTTCCCATGCTCTGTGCATTAGTGTAGAGGCATCGCAGACCACAGGTCCCATTTACTTTTTGCTTGTGCAAGTTTTTTTGCCTCCCACTGTTGGGTCCTTGCACTGTTTGCCTTGTTTCCTCTATGTCAGTTTGACTATTTTCTCCAGCCCTTTCGCCTTCCTTAATATTGTCTCCCTTCCCCACGGAACTCAGTTTAAAGATCTCCTGATCAAGTTCTTGAGACTGTTGGCAAAAACATTTCTTCCAACTGGTGTGAGATGCAACCCGTCTGTTGCAAGAAGTCCCTCCTCATGGAACCGCAGCCCATGATCAAAGAATCCAAATTGTTCTTGGCGGCACCATCTGCGAAGCCAGTTGTTCACATCCGCTATTTTCCTCTCCCTTCCTGGACCATGCCCTTCAACTGGCAGAAGAGATGAGATGACAACCTGTACATCCATTCCTTTCAGCTTCCTACCAAGCGCCTCGTAATCCCTTTTGATGTTCTGCAGGCTGTCTTGCAGTATCATTGGTTCCCACGTGGACCAAGAGGAAGGGATATTGGTCAGTAGGCTTGACCAGTCTTGTCAGCCTCTCTGTCACATCACGGATCTTTGCACCTGGAAGACAACACACCTCTCGAGACATCTTGTCTGGCCTACAAATCACTGCTTCTGTACCCCTCAGCAAGGAGTCCCCCACTATGACCACACGCCTCCTATGAGGCTTAGCAGCGACTGTTCCCTCGGGTGGGACACTCAGGCTTGCCTGCTCTGTCCCTGAAGTCTGTCCATGCTGCTCTTCTTCATCCTCCTTGATAAGGGAAAGAGCTTTGAATCGATTCTCTAGCTGCAAGCTCCCCGAACAATCCCTTCTTGGCCTACTTCTCTGTGTGACATTCCTCCAGCTATCTTCCTCCTGTGTATGTGAAGTGACCTCCTCGGCTCTAGCATCTTCCTCTGCATGGTATTTGTTCAGGATTGTTAGTTCTGTTCTGTCCAGGAAATCCTCCTGCTCCCTAATATGCTGAAGCAGGGTTAGGCAACCTGCAGCCTGCGGGCCGGATGCGGCCCGGCGAGGCCTTGGGACCGGCCCCAGCCCGGTCCTGCCGCCGATTGCCGCCGGGGCCTTTGGGGGGCAATTGTCTATAGAAGCCTCGGAAACATGCATTTATATTAACATTTTTTTAAAAATCAGCAAATTTTTTCATGTGTCCTCCATTTTTTAAAAAAAGTGTCTTCCATTTGAAAATTTTGTCCTACATTTGTCCTAGTTTATGTATATATTTAATTTTTTAAAAATTATTTAATTATTTATTTTTTGGCTTCGGCCCCCCAGTTGTCTGAGGGACAGCAACCCGGCCCCCAGCTCAAAAAGATTGCCTACCCCTGTGCTGAAGTGTAGCTACTCTGGACTCTAACTGCTGCACTTTTTCCTCCAAGAGGGCTACCAACTTGCACTTGGGGCATCTGAAGTTCTCCACTTCTGTAGGCAAGAAGACAAACATCCCACAAGTGTTGCAGGTGGCTGCCGTGGTTCCGTCAGTGTCCATACTGAAAAGTCTTAGGAAATTACTGAAACAGGACTGTGGGCTTCCTCCTGAAAAAAAGAATCCCCCAGAAAACACCAACACTAAGCCCCTGATGCTTCAACAATTTGTGGCAGTGAGCTCGATCAATTCTGCCTTTGCTGTAGATTTCCTTGGATGAAAAAAATGAAATAAAATTTGAACGGCGCGCGGCTCTGGGAGAAGAAATAAAGAGCTAGTCTGCTAGCTCCACCCCTAGTGACTCACTGAAGATGTGAATAGAAGCACACTCTTCCTAGAGTTTAAAAAAAAGTTAAACAGTCACCACTTAAATAAAAAAAACACCACTTGATTCCCACTCGGCCATGAAACCCAGTAGGTAGCAATAGCAAAAGCATTTACATTTCTATACTGCTTCTCAGTATACTCGGCACTCTCTAAGTCAGGGGTAGGCAACCCATTTGAGCCGGGGGCCGGGTTGCTGTCCCTCAGACAACTGGGGGGCCGAAGCCAAAAAATAAATAATTAAATAATTTTTTTTAAAATAAATAAAAAAATAAACCGTGGTGGAATGTAGGGCAACATTTTCAAATGGAGGGCACTTTTTAAATAAAAAATGGAGGACACGCAAAAAAATTTGCTGATTTTTAAAAAAATGTTAAGCTAAATGCATGTTTCTGAGGCTTCTATAGACAATTGCCCCACCATGCCCCTCGCGTGAGACACCAAAGGCCCCGGCGGCAATTGGCGGCAGGTCCGGGCTGGGGCCGGTCCCAAGGCCTCGCCGGGCCGCATCCGGCCCGCGGGCCGCAGGTTGCCTACCCCTGCTCTAAGTGGTTTACATTCTGTAAGCCAATTGCCCCCAACAAGCTGGGTATTTATTTTATCAGCCTAGGAAAGGATGGAAGGCTGCATCAACCTTGTGGCCCTGGGATTGAACTCACAACCTTGTGGGTGCAGTACTGACATTTAACCACTGAACCACCAGGTCTCCTAGGTGACAAGTAGCACATTCTCAACATCAGGGGAGAGCAATTGTAAACTTCCTCTGAACAAAGGTTGCCAAAAAAAAAAAAAAACCACACCCAATGATAGGTTCACCTTAGGGTTGGCATTACTTGGAAATTACTTGAAGGCACACAGCACAGATATGTTGTTATAGTAGGGTCTGCCATCTGCCTTGGTAGGAAAGTAGGTACATGATCGATAACCTTAATTTTGCCATTTTATATAAGGAACACCATTTTACTATGCCATTTTACATAATACGATTTGGGCATCCACAGATTTAGGTATCCATATGTGGTCCTGGAACCAAACTACAGCAGATATCAGGGTCCCACTGTAATTCAAAATTGGCAGAGATAGAATCCACTACCACATTGATTCTTCACCATTTGTCCTCTAGATGCTTTGAACTTCAACTTCCAGAAGCTTTAGCCAGCTTAGCCAGTGATCAGGGGTTCTGGTAACTGAATTTTAAACCCTCTGGAAGATGGTAGTTTGAGAACCAAATGGGCTACCTGGCATCTCACTTTCATGAATGAAGGGGATCTGACTTGAGGAATTGGATTGTGAGGAGTTATTTGCTTCAAAGGACTCCCTCCCCAAATCAGAGAAACTAATGTTTTAGGCAAATGAGCCACTTCCTCCTCAGCAAGGCTTGGCAGATGCTGGAAAAACACCCTCTTTCCCTTAACATCTGGCATAGGGGCAGTACAGACGGACAGCTCCATGACGCCCATCTTTGCCTCACATGCTCCAGCACAGATGCACTGTCTAAAAGGAGCTGCTCTAGGCTACATAGGAACTGTCACTTAAACAGAAGGCATGGATTAATCAACCACCTGTTATCCAGAGGCAGCCACCTATGAATCTCCCAGTAGCTGCAGGGAATCCTTGTTGTTTGCAACCATTCTGTCTCTGTGGCTGGCCTTGCTGTTTGTGTTCCTGTGTTTCCTGACAATTGGACTGGCTACATTTAACAACTCCTCATCTCATCCTTTTTTGGCTTTGAGTATCTCAACTACCGGTTTGTGTAATGACCTCTGGACTGGCTGGGGCCTTGTTCCTATCCCTTCATCTTCTGGCATAACCTGTGCTGTGCATGACCAGGATCAGATTGACTCCCTGTAACTGCTTCCCTTAAGCAATTCCCTCTCTTTAAACATTACCACACCTGAAGCAGCAAACTAGTTGAGCAGGACCAGGGCACATTGTGAGACATAGAGTTTTGTCCTCCAACAGAACGGAACAGGTGAGGAGTTCAGGAAGAACAGCAAGGAGGCTGTCATCACTGCTTCTCTTCATCTTCATCTTCTGCCTGAGGGAAGTTCCTGATTCTCTGTAATGGTAGGGATTTGAACCTTGGACTCCCTAGCCCCAGTCCAATATTCAATCTAATGACTATATCACAGTGTCATAAAGATACAAGAGAAGCATTACTGCCCAACCAGGGTCTTCTTGGTGGCTGCTAACAGGCTCAGGAATTCCTTTCCATGGGATGTTAGGCTCGCCCTCTTTTATTTTGACAGGTTTTTTTGGAAGTTAAATGCACAAGGGTTTTTAATGGTAGATGATGTATTTTCCTCCCCACTTTTTTGTTTACATTTTAAATGCTTTTAAATAGTTTCAGTTCCATGTTTATTCTGACCACTTGCTCCCTTTAAAAAACCTACAATGTTTTAAAGTGATTGGTTGTATTGTTCTTGTTGTGTGGCTTCAAGTTATGTTGGAATTCATGGTGACCATAATGCAAACCTATCACAGCATTTTCTTGGCAAGATTTATTCAGAGGGGGTTTGCCTTTGCCTTCCTGTGAATCTGAGAGAGTGTGGCTTGCCCAAGGTTACCCAGCGGGTTTCCATGGCTGAGAGAATATTCAAACCCTGGTCTCCAGCCCAGAGTTCTAGTCTAACTCTCAAACCATTACAGCACACTGGATCTCTGGATTGGGTGTAGCTGTATTCTAATTCATGTAATAAGCTGACTTGGGACCTATGCTATGGGAAAGGCACGATAATAAACAAGCAGACAAATACCAGCACATAAATAAATATTCTGTTTATCATTGTGGTTGGCCATCTGCTTGCATAATGCCAGTAAAGTGGCTGTAAACTGTATGTTAATGGGCAAATACCACTATTACAAAATGCCAAGTGATCTTCCAGTGTAAATCAAACCTAGGTAAACTCTATGCCCCAGAACATTTTTTTCTCCCACACTTCATAAAAATTGTGTGCACAGAATAATATTGTTAGATTATTTTACCCTTCCATTCTTTGCTCTTACTGGCAGCACAAATAATGCCAGGACGGGATTGCTTCCGAGCTGCCTGGCCCTTTTCCCTTAGCCGCAGCCAAACCACCAGGGATCTTGCATGCCCACCGGCAACTTCCTAGCTGTCGGCAGCCTGGCATGTGAGACAGGGGTCAGGAACCTGTTGGATGAACCGTTTTCACAGCTTGAGTCTGCAGCTGTCTCATTCTGCAGCGTTGTTTGGGGAATTGGAGTCTGAATTCTCATGGCATCCAATCATCTTTTGCTTTTTTTGTGTTTTGTTTTTGCTTTTTAAAAATCTCCCAAGGACTAGAAAGATCATGTCATTTAGTTTGATGGGTACAAAATAGTAAAGGTGAAGATTGCTCTTCTTCAAAACAAACAAGACCCAGGCCCCAACTTGAACTGCTCAAAGGACATGAAGCTTTCACCTTGCATCATACCCTTCAGTGGGCCTGAAGGGAAGTTTGCTAAATTGTTTACTGGAGTTTCATTCAGCAAGGTATTTAGCATTGTTGAAAACTTTTGTAGGCCTCACCAACAGAAGAGGCAATAAACCTTTTTTTTTGGGGGGGGGGGGAAATTGTCCTTTCCAGTTGCAGAATGAGTTAGAGTTGGAAAATAAATGCTCATTAACAATTTCTTGGACACCATTTTGTCCAATTCCCTGTCTGTGGAACTGTAAGCAAAAGTATGCAAGCTTCTTTTGCTTTGCAAGACAGATTGTTTCCTTCTTTCTTTCCTTTGCAAATTATATATCAATAAATATGCACAACTCAAAATTTGTACATACATACAATAAGTACATACAAGCACTCTACAATTAGTGAAGGGAATGTGTATAAAATGTAGAGAAGTGTGTAAAAAAGTGTACATGAGGACAAATGTGAACAAATGGCATTTCCACTGGGGAGACTCCTCAAAGGTCTTGCCACCTAATAGAAGACAAGGACAGTAAGGAAAGATTACCAGGGGCCATCCCTTGGTCTCAGATTTTGGCCCAGAAATTTCAGGGGCTGGGATTGTCCTGAACTGACAGTCCTTGGTGCCCATGAATTTAGGAATTTATTTATTCCTAAATAAATCAGTGAACTGGAGCAGACAGAAAACCTACCATCATACTTATATGTTTAAGATAAACCTTTCCTCTTGATGAGTATGTAGAGATTAAACAAAAATTGCATGAAACTGAAATCAGTTGTGTGAGCAGCAGAATTATAGAGATTTTTTCCACTTTAACCTCCATGGCTGCATCCTATAAAATTCTGGGGTTTGTGGTTTCATGAAGCACTTGCTTTATGAGGAATCTCAAGATGAGAGCACTGTATTGAAAAGTGCCTTCCACATTCACATTTTGACTTTTGTGAATTTGATGATGATGATGATGATGATGATGATGATGATGATGATGATGATTATGCTTTATTTATATAGTGCTGTAGATTTATGTTCTCTCTAGAAATCTCTAGAGAGATTACAGAAATCTAAACGAGAAATTACCAGTGCATCTGTCCGGGAATGCTGTCGGCACACACACACACATGCTGATAAGAGCAGCTCAGCAAAGGCAACAAGGCTGGGCAGCCAACAGACAGTTTATGGACAACAGCCTTGTCCTCTGTCTGAATAGGGTGAGCCACAAGCCAGTCCAGATTCAGGATTCCAGAAGTCACAAATACCAGTTCAATCTGAGGTTGAGGATGCCAGAGGGTTTGGATGCCGCATCCATTCCGAGCTCATAGGTTCAAGAGCAGTCAAAGGTCTAGAGAGCTAAGAGTCCAGGAAAGCCAGAGCCAGCAGTGTTCACTAAATGCAATAATCTCTGACGAAGGAGTTAGCATCTCACATCTGTCTTAAATCACAGAGCCGCTCTCTTATCGCAGCTGTTGAGTGATTAATGTGCACTTCTCAGCTATCCTTCTCGACCTTCACAAGCTCTCCCTTTCTGCCCTCCTTTGGCTGAAATTGGGAACTTCATTGCCTGCTGTTGCTCTACATCTCCCAGGCCTGGCACCTCTGCTGAAACAAGGCTGGACTGCTGATCCAGAGTGTCCCCTGAAGGAGACTCAACAGCCCCAGGATCTGGTAGGGCAGAACTAGGACCTGGCTGGGTCCTAGTTCTCAGCTTCCTCCTTGTCGTCCTCCATGTCCTCCTCATTGCTGGTCATGACAGCAACTTTGATAGAAGCTGACCATACAGTTGTACTGAAGGACCTAGAAATTACTAGAGAAAACACTTCTGTAGAAGTTTGTAGGTCTTCCAGCATGAATGTATGGTCAACTTCTGGCAGATGTTGACCACAAAGTTGCACTGGAGAACCTAGAGTAAAAAAAAAAAGTGAGGTTTTTTTTGGTAATTTGCAATTTTTCCACTTTCACAGGGATCCTGTGCCCCTAATCTCAGCAAATGTGGAAGGCCCACTGTATTTTCATTTGATAGTCTTGCTTTTTATTTTAATGGTATTCCCTGTGTGACTGTGCTTGATGTTTATGGTATCAGTATGCTTCTTAATATCACCAGGGTGGCCCATTGTAGCATCACTCTTGTAAGACTACCAGTGTTGTGCCCCCAGGATTCAAGCTCAGATAGTGGGGTGAGGGGTGTAGATCAGGGAGAGAGGGTCAAGATAGCGAGACAGCATGTCAAGTTAGTAAGGCAGAGGGCCAAAAAGGTATGGCATTTTCTGTACAACAAGACACAGAGCTAACACCACCTACGACCAAGCCGTCTTGGATGAAGCCAATTATCTAGACCCATTTCAAACCAGCTTCAGGGCGGGATAAGGAATTGAGACTGCCATGGTCACTTTGGTCAATGATCTCCATCTGGGCATCGACAGGGGAAATGTGACCCTGCTGGTGCTCTTGGACATCTGTGGCATTTGATACCATAGACCATGGTATCCTTCTGGAACGCCTAAGAGAGTTAGGTATCGGGGGCACTGCGCTCCAGTGGTTCCATTCCTACCTCTCGGGTAGATTCCAGATGGTGAGGTTGGGGGACAGCTCCTCTCGTAAAAGAGAGCTGACATCCGGCGTCGCTCAGGGTGCCATTCTGTTCCCCATGCTGTTTAATATTTACATGAAGCCTCTGGGAGAGATCATCTGGAGACATGGGGCATGGTGTTATCAGTATGCTGATGACACCCAAATATATTTCTCTATGTCTCCAACTCTTGCAGTGACCAAGGATGGCATCTCTCCTCTAAATGCCTGCCTTGAGTCGGTAATGGGATGGATGAGGGAAAACAAACTCAAGTTGAATCCAGAGAAAACGAAGGTACTAGCGATAGGATCCCTGGGCCCAGGCAGAGAACTTTGCCAACCTGTCCTGGATGGGGTCACACTTCCCCTAAAAGACGAAGTGTGTAGTTTGGGAGTACTCCTAGATCCGTCTTTGCAGTTGTCATCTCAAGTAGATGCGATGGCTAGGAGTACTTGGTATCAACTTCGGTTGATACACCAACTGTGCCCCTACCTGGCCCAGAGGGACCTTGAAGCAGTGGTACTTGCACTGGTAACTCTCGTTCAGATTTCTGTAATGCGCTCTACATGGGGCTACCTTTGTACCAAGTTCGGAAGCTTCAGTTAGTTCAAAATGCAGCAGCTAGATTGGTCACCGGAGCATCGAGGTTTGACCATATAACACCAATACTAAAATCTCTGCACTGGCTGCTGATTAGCTTCCAGGTGCAATACAAAGTGTTGGTTATTACCTTTAAAGCCCTAAATGGCTTGGGCCTGAGTTACTTGAGGGAATGCCTCTCCTACACAATCCGCACCACACTCTCAGAATAACTGGGAAGAATTCACTAGACTACGTAAATACCAGGCTAGTGACCATTTCCCACAGAGCATTTTCCGCCGTGGTCTCCAAGTTGTGGAATGATTTGCCAGAAGAGATCCATCTCATTACCACCTTGGATGCTTTCAAGAAGGCACTGAAGACGGATCTCTTCCAGCAAGCCTACCCACCAAACCTGCGGTAAAATTCTCACCTCTGTCAGTACTGTATGTTTTATGAAAGTTAATTGTATTTTATTAACTTTATTGTATTGATAATATGCTGTTGTTTTTATTGAATGTATTTGATATGTTTTTATTGCTGGAATAATTTGTTTGTTGTAATCCCGCCTCGATCCGCAGGGAGAGGAGGCAAATCGAAATAAAATTTATTATTATTATTACGATGGCAGAGTGAAGGTGGGAAAAAGAGGGGTTATGGATGTCAGAGCATTTAAGAACCATACACTCTTAATCAAGAAACAGCTGTGTGCTGACCTCAGACCATACATTCCAGCACCTCCCTTGTTACTCTCAACAGTTCTATCTGGTGGTTGCAACATTCCTGACTTGGGTTCCTAGTTTGTGTTTCCTGATAACATCAGCCCTGCTCTGTAAATGTTTCTGGATCTCCCTTTTGGACTGTTGGTTGGACTGATTGCTTGACTATGTTTGATTTGAACTGTCCTGACTACACTGCTACATCATCCTTGCTGGTGAGCCACACATCTGTGCTCTGTTGCCTCCTACACTCTCTCAGGGGTCTCGATTTGAGTTGGCACCAAAACAGGACAAGCAGACCCAGCCCCCTTTGACACAATAAAGGGTTGACTCTAGATCTCAGGTTTTGGCCCTGAAATGTCAGGGTTTGGGATAGTCTTTACCCAAATTGAGGCATAGTGCTTTGTACTGAATGTAGACTGAACTTAATAGAAAATGTAGGCCAGTCTTGAGGTAAATGTGTCTGCTTAGTTTTTGTTTATTGAGTAGCATCTGTAGAGAGCGTGAGTGAGTGAGAAAAAAAGAGAAAGATGAGGATCATGAGGTTGAAGAAGAGTTAGACCAGCGTTTTTTTCAGTCTTTTTGCCCTGGATCAAATTTGAAATAATTTTAAGGTCTTAGGGAGCCTCTGTAAATAAATAAACAAATATTATTATAACTATAGCTTCAAAATGGTTTTTTTTTTTAAAAAAATAATCATACTATTTTGTGGAAGTCCTAGCAGTCTCTCAAGCAAAACTGATTGAGAAGCACTTGTTAGACTTTATTCCAGATTTGCTATTTAGTGCCAAGCCTAATCCTGGAAGTATCACATTCATCTGCCTGTATTGATACTACAGTAAACAAAGAAACTCTGGATATATCTTCTAAATACCCAGATGCACCAACTGGAATTTAAGAAGTCCTTACAAGTCTTGCCAAAATGGGCTAGTCTTTCTCAGGTTTCTGTGCATATGACAAATTAAGAGTCAAATATTTCTTCTTGTGTTTATGCGTGTTATGTTGCATTCTCCTGCTTTCCTCTATCTGGAAGTGAGGCAGAGAAAATAAATCTCACATTCCCACCTTCAGGGGCTCACAGTCTCCCTGGTGCTCACAAATAGTGATAGTCTCTTTCCATCTTCGGTGTCAGATAGTAGAAAAAGTGCCTGCTTCTGTATGCAATATTAACTGTATAAGGTCCTGGGGAATAAATTGTTCTGTAGATGACCTCTCTGTAGAAACCCAACTGGCTATTCTAGTCAATAAAACAGTGTGAGAATATTCCAGAGGCAACAGGCAACTTTTAAATTTATTTATCATTTTATTAAAATATTTATATCCTACCTTCTTGGTAAAGATTTTTTGAACAGCACACAATAAAATCAATCTCACCACTTTAAAACAATACAATAATTTTAAAAGGATAAACACACATTAAACAATTTAACCAGTTAAAATAGTTTTAAATGATTTAAAACTATGCACATGTCTATAAAGAGAGCCATACAGCGTAGTGGTTTGAGTGTTGAACTACAACTTTGGAGATCATGGTTTGATTTTCTGCTCAGCCATGGAAACCCATTGGGTGATCTTGGGAAGTCACACACTCTCAGCCTCAGAAAACCCCATGATAGGTTTGCCTTAGGGTCATGATAAGTCGGAAACTACTTGAAGGCACACAACAACAAGAACATGTATGTTAAACCAATTAGGCCTCAAAGGTTTTCGTAAGGATTTATGTTTTTACTTGGTATAGCAACATAGGTGCCATTCAGGTTACAAAGCAGAGACTATTCCAGAATTGGACTGGCACAGCAAAGAAGGCCCCTTTCATAGCATATTATCCTGACTAAAGGGGCAGAGCACTGTTTTCCAACACAAGCAGTTTCCATGTTCACAATGATCCTGTACAGGCTGCATGGAAAAAGGGAGTATCTGACTTCTCAGAATAATTCCTTTGGTAACCTGAACTAATCTCAGATGGAGCCACTTGGTGCCTGCAGAGATAAATGCTGCTGATCAAGCAGGCCCAAAATGACAGCCACCTTAATGTCACCAAAGCAATTTCAGAATCCATTTGCTGTCTGAAAAAGGAATAAGCCAGAATCCCAGAGGAACAGAATGTTGACCTGGAGCCTTCTTGGTCGCTTTCAGGATTCTCATGCATCCTGGACTGTTTCACAGATCTTGTTATTTTGATTGGCATACTGTAGGTTGTAACAATAAAAATGCCATGTGGAGAAAGAAGTCCATGACTATGTCCTTGACTTGAGTAAGCTTTATCACATAAGGCAGTAAACCGGAATTAAAGCAAGATATTTGCGTATTTGACTGGTACTTATCACATAATAATAATAAATAATAATAAAAATTTTATTTATATCCCGCCCTTCTTAAAATCAGGGCGGCTTACAACAAGATTAAAATACAATCATATAAAACACATAACCAAGAAGAGTTAAAAAACATATACAACAATCATGAAAACAAGCAAAAAGCCCCATAGCCCAACCTCTTGGCCACAGAAGAGGAGGGAGGCCCACAGGATTTTTATTCGGGGAATGCCTGTTGGAACAGGAAGGTTTTTATTAAGTCCTTCCTGAATTGGGCCAGGGTGGTGGACGAGCGGAGCTCAGTGGGCAGCGTATTCCAAAGGGCTGGGGCAGCCGTGGAGAATGACCTCCGAGTGGTGGAGGCTAACCTACACATGACATTGTGTCTATTCAGTTGCTACTTTTTATTTCCTTTGACAGAAAACCTGTCAATAGGCTTGTGTAATATTGGTCCTATTCCAGTAGTTTCTTAGTGCAGTAGGTCCTTCCTGCTGCAATAATGGTTGACGGCAGTCATTTGCATAAGGAGGTGATTCTCATCCTCTTCCCATTTCCCCTCACTATTCCCAAGTTGGCTGAGGGTGTTTTTACTGCTTGCCTTCTGGCTTCTTATTTTTTATCTTTGCTGTCATTTAGTAATTAAGCAGAAATTAAAATTAAAAAAAAACTGAAAGGCAAGGAGTAAAAACAACCTTGGCAAAGGCATGCATGCACTGAATGGCATGAAATGCAGGGTAGAGAAGCCGGGGTACAAGGGACCATGGATTGCCCAAGTAGCACACTCATGTGATTGCAGAGAAGTGTGATACTGAACATTTCCAAACTGATATGTTCCTCTTTGCTTCACTGGTGTGATTCTTGCGAGGAAAAACAGCTGATGCGATAAAGTACTAAGAAGTGGTATTCTTACAGCATTAAGGCAGAAACTTAAATGAACTCACTGGAAGTTACTTCCAAGTAAATGTCCACAATGCCTTATTGGGAACTGGCAAAACAAAAATCAAGTTGTATTTGATGCTTCATAGACAGCCAGGTAAAATGTTTAAAAAATTTTATGTTATGTGGTTTAGGTAAATGTTATTTGTTTTGTTTTGTAATAAAATTATTAAAAAATGTTTTAAAATTGTCATAACTTCATCGCTCTATGTGAAACATGGTTTTTTTTAAAAAAAAAACAGCAACAACAACCAGGCATTTTCAGTATGAAATTATACATAGAAATAACATTTAAAACTAAGTTTACCCTTCTCTGTAGCCTCCACGATTGCAAGTGTAACAGAGTGGGCATGTCTGTGAAGATCTTTTTCCACAGGTTTGTTCCATAACTAATTTGCACCTTCTTGGGTGCACTTGAGTTTAATTTTAGCTTTCCCCCAACCTGCCATCACCAGCTCATATTCCAGATGTCATTTGCTTGGTGCACAGAGTTAATAATGTGTAATTGTGTTCCTAGCCAAATGTAGGCCTGTGGAAGGTTTGGGAGACACTGTGTTCTTGCCACACAACAAAGCCCATAGAAAGGTGCTCTCTTTGTTTCTCCTGACATTCCTCTCTGTAACATCATGATCTGGTTGAATAGTAACACAGCGACTCTCCCAACCTAGAGTTACCATACTTTCTGGTTTCCCAGAACAGGTCCTCTTTTTCAGAGCTAAAATTTATGTCTGGGTACGCTTTTAAATATGTGGTTTATTGTTTTTTTTTTTTACAAGGAAGAAACAGGTGATCAACTAGTAGAGTTCTGAGGGGGAAGAAAAGGGACATGCCGGATTAATCCAGTGTGAGGGGGAAGCCACAAATAAATCAAGCCCTGAATTGATTTATTTGGTGAGGTCTTATGATTAAAGGCTACTCAGTCAAATATATTTATTTAGCATTTTCCTTTCCTGGTTTCACAAAGAAAGCATCACTCATCCAACAGATGAAGTTATTATCTCTTGCTTGACTGCACTGCACTCCTGTCTTTGGTTTAGTTTGCAGTGGTGGCGGGCTCTACAGCTTGATTATTTTGGCCAAATTCTCTCTGTTTACAGATCCTTCCAAAATGCAGATTAGGAGATAAAGAGTTCCATAAACGGCTGCTGTGTTGATACTTAAAGATGTACTGCTAGAAAGTATCCTGGAGGAATGCATACAAATTGCCATGTAGGCATTAAATGGGAATTTGATTTACATAAATGATTCCCAGGAAACATTTTTGATAGAGAGCTGTTCTGCTCCAAAGCTTAGTGTCTAGAGCTCATGCATGAGGCAGACGTGGTCTTTTTGCGTAGTCAGAAGAACTGTCAATTTAATCATAGTGAATAGGAGAGGTCTGGGTGTATGAAGGAGTTCCAAATTTCAAATGTATTTGGAGCCCAGCTCCCAAGAGAATAGTACATAGGGATTAGGAGAGCCTTTGGTAGCCACTAGCCACCTTCACTCTTCACAGCATCCCATTTAAGAGAGAAAAAAATTATAATTTAGGCTGCATCCGCACTGCAGACATAAGTCGGTTTGATACCGCTTTAACTGTCATGGCCCAATGTGATGGACTTCTGGGAATTATAGTTTTCTGAGACATTTTGCCTTCTCTGTCAGAAGAGCCCTGGTGCCCCAAGAAACTACAATTCCCAGAATTCCATCACATTGAGCCATGGCAGTTAAAGTGGTCTCAAATTGGATTATTTCTGCAGTGTCTTTTGGACCGTATATAGCATTTTAGCATGTTAAAAAAACATGATCTAACTGCAGTGCTTACAACAGTAGAGTGTCAAGTAAGGTAGTTTTAGGACAAACTTTGTGAAAGTAACAGCTCATTGATCAATGGTGGGATAAAGCTGCACTGGAAAATGGTATCTTTCATTTGAGGTTTTTAAACAAAGGTTGGAGGGCCACCTGGCCATGAGATGACCGTTTAGCTGTGGATTCCTGCCTTGGCAGAAGTTCAAACTGGAGAACATTTAGGGACTCTTACAGCTTTACGATTCTGTTATTATCACAACCAGTTTGTAGATCAGATGACAGATTAAAAGAGGGTAGCCCAAGGCTATGCTGTGAGTTCATAACAGAGTTCAGATTTGAAGTGGCCACTTAATAATAATAATAATAATAATAATAATAATAATAATAATAATTTGTTTTATTTATATACCGCTATTCCAAAGATCATATGATCAGTGAATGGCTGCAGTACAGGCATTTAACCACTGCGCCACCAGGGCTCCTTGTTGTAGCTTGCTGTCTTACACACTATCCTGTAGCATTAAATAGTAGGCCTGCAGTGATCAAGATACATGAATTGATTTCAGATTATAATCCTGTACTTTATTACCTGGGAATAAACCCCAATAAAATCAATGGCACTCTCTGAGTAAACATGTTTATGGCCATAATGTACATCTTTAGCTCTTCCAAATTCCAGTATGATGTAAGGGTTAGAGTTTTGGACCAGAACTTTAGAAATCCAGGTCCAAATTCCTACTCGGTCATTAAGCTGTTGGGGTGACCTTGGCTGAGTTACCAATGTACTCCAATGCACCTCCCAGGATTGTTGTGAAGATAAAAGGAGGAAGGGTCTAGGAATGGACCCAAACCACCATGAAATTTGTAGTGGAATGTCAGACTATAAATGGATTAAATACAGTAAAATAAATTAAAGGCACATCAAAAACAAGTCATTGGGTGCCAAATTATTAATTTTTTTATTACAAGTGTTTATAAAAATGTCCCAGTTCAGTCAATTAACCACTCGATTAATTTACTAAAACCTGTGCAATTAATCCACTATGATAGATTTCTTTAATTGGATAACAGCCTTGGCAAAATGTTATGTAATTAATTAGCGGTTTTTCAAGAGATAGCCATTTTAGTCTGTTTCTGTGTAAAAGGGGGAGGTCTTACTATGTGCTTGTGCAATGTAAATTTCATTCACATAGTTACATGGTGGTTGTGGTACACTAACATTGATTATTGACATTATGCAACAGATTGAATAGCTGCCATTGTAGTTGCTTATTGTTCTATAGGGAACGCCCAGTGGCTGTTTCTGCCATTACAGTCAATCAGATTGTACGTTGAACCAACAAATAGTTACATATTATCCAAGAATGCACAATAGTATGTGAAAGGCTTACAGTTGTGGAGCTCTGCTTATGCAACTCTGACCTGAATGCTCCCATTGTACAGTGGCCCCAAAAGTACAATCACATGCATAAGGGAACTTGCATGTGTGTATGACACCAACAGATTTCCAACTGTAGTCTTACACCTCCTTTAAGAGTAAGTGATTTATTTCAGGGTAAGCTTTCATGGACTAAAGCCCACTTGCATCTGAAGATGCCAGAAGGTTAAAGGTATCAAAAGACTACATTCCTCTCTTTTTTTAATGGCTAACTAGCATATTGTGTGAAAAACCTTAGAAATTTCCAATTTAGTTGTCAAAATCTTTTACATCAGCCTTCTATCAAGTCAGATCATTGGTCAGTTCAGGATTGTTTAGATGGAGGGCAGGTCTGTATGGGACAGAATACTTGAGTTGCTCCTGGAGTATTCTGATGCCAAATTAGCCCCAAATTTGCCCCTTACCTGCTTCCTTTTGATGCAGGTTTTTAGCTCTCACAGCAAACAGTGGGTAGGTGCCTCTCCACTGCTGGGGCCAGAACAATGTGCCAGTTGTGTTACTGAGGGTGGGCACCTTGTTCTGACCCCAGAATGACTCATACCCACAGTGTTGTCCCTGGGCAGCTTGCAGGGACCATGAGTGAAGGCAGCCACTGTTTGACTGTGAAGATAGTCAAAAACCCACAGCAAAAATGTGAGTTATTTAATTATGAATTAGAATGAGGAAACCCTGAATTGGGTATGGGCATTGTGAACACAGTTCACATGCAATTTGGGGGTTTAGCCTTGCGTCATGCAAAAATGATACAGAAACCTTTGGGGAAATTTTGGGAAATTTGTCCACATAGAAAAGCCTTGAGGCATCTTGATGAACAACAAGAATCCAACTCGTCCCAAAAGCAGAATTTTGAACCACAGTACATGCTAATACACATATGCCCACTCTTGAAAACAAACATGTGAGTACCTGTGTTGATACGGAAGTGGAATGCAGAAGCTTTTGTTGGATTAAGTAGATAATAGTTGCTGTTTACCTGGGCTGTAGGGTGTTTTAAAATGTTGGTATTGTGGTGGATAGAAGT
The DNA here is from genome assembly GCF_019175285.1 of Sceloporus undulatus. Classification (NCBI taxonomy): domain Eukaryota; kingdom Metazoa; phylum Chordata; class Lepidosauria; order Squamata; family Phrynosomatidae; genus Sceloporus; species Sceloporus undulatus. Next base: position 320,810,607 of record NC_056523.1, read on the forward strand.
GGGAAACTGGATTTGCCCTTGGGAATTTTCCTCCTGTTAAAGTGGGCCCAGAATACCTTTTCTTCACCTGGTTCTTAGGTTCTTGCCTACCCTGTGGCAATTGTTGTGTGTGTGTGTGAGGGGGGTGGGGTGGCTGGTCAGGATGTCGAAGAGAAGGAAAATCCAGTGCTAATTAGATGTGTGCAAATTCACTAAACATGAACTGGGCCTATGTAGCTGTACAGCAGGTGTAATGGTGTGTCAAACTTAATATCAGACTTATTGCAGTGGTACAGGTTGGGTGTTCCTTATCTGGAATTCTGAAATGCAAAATATTCCAAAAAGCAAAACTTTTTTCATGAGTAGCTGAGGAAATGACACCTTTTCTTTCTGATGTTTTCAGTGTAGACAAACTATGTTTCATAGACAAAATTATTAAAAATATTGTGTAAGATTACTTTCAGTCCATCTGTATAAGATGTATATGAAATGTAAGTTAATTTTGTGTTTAGATGCAAATCCCATCACCAAAATAGTTCATTATGTATGTATAGGGAAAAACAGGTATTCCAAAAGCTAACAAAATAAATAAATCTAAAATCCAAAATACTTCTTGGCCCTAGCATTTTGGATAAGGGAAACTTAACCTGTACAGGGAAGTGAAATACTGCTACTTATCTGCATTAACTTAAGTGAAATACAGCTCCTTGCTTGCTTTAATTTAACTTAACTTGCACAGTGCTTTCGACTGTTTTCACCTACCTGTTTAAGACTATAACAATAACGTGCAAATCTTCAGAAGAAAACAGTATCCTAATTGAGCAAGTATCTTCAGTGAGAAAGGCACCCTATTGAGTAAATGGCAAATGTCCTTAAGATTCATTGTCAGGAGATTTATCATGATTTCCAAAAATTGGTTTATGTGTTTTATTTTTGACACAAAACCAACATTTTTTTCCTAAGTAGAAAGGTTGGTTCTGTGCAAAAATAACATCTTTTGCACAAATGAATTTTCTGGATAATAGTCATGTGCAAACAGTCGTAAAATGTGGAAGCTCTTGTAATCTTGCACAGTAACATGAACAATTGTAAAATTAATTGGTTTAGCATACAAGAATAAATAAAGATCTATATCCTTTGTCACTGTTTGACTCCAGTACTAGAAGTGACTCCAGACTGGGCAAAAACAACTGACAGCATCCAAAAACAGCGAGGTCTATAGCTTGGTCCAAAGGTAGTACCATCTGTGTCATTCCATCTACTGTGTATTGGTTGTTCAACTGCCTGTTTTAGGTAGATATTTTAGGGATTAACGTAAAAAGGATTTGTAAGATTTTGAACTCACTAGAAAGAATTATGGACCCCAATAAGAAGAATTTGTACCTCATTTCACAGGTTGTTCCGTGAAACCCAGAGGAAGCAGTCAGAATTAAGGGAGCTTAACTTTTAAACAGTCAGAATTAAGAAAGCTAAACATACATTAGAGTAGAATTCAAAGACATAGCTGTGTTATTCTGGAAAATCAGTGTGTGAAAGGATTTTGTAGCATCTTTGAGACTAACTGAAAGAAAGAAGCTGGTAGCATAAGCTTTCATAGACATGAGCCTGCTTCCTCATATGCATGAGGTACAGTGCATTAGAGTATGCAGGGACAATTTAATTTTGTCTAACATCCTATGATAGCTTCCATCTGGAAAACAGGATCATTAAAATCTCATGCATAACTCTATCCTAGTACTAGCTTGGAAAAGTTACTTTTTTGGATGACAGTTCCCAGAATCCTCCAACCAGCATTGATATACAGCTTCAATATTGGTGGTAGACTCATAGCAAAGAAGGTACGTATCCTGCATTAAAGATACTGTATTAAAAGAAGTGACTAGGGCTGTTGCCACCTTTCAGAATCAGTGCAGTTTGATACCTCTTTTAACTGTCATGGCTTCAACCTGAGGAATCATGGGATTTGTAGTTTAGTTTTCTCTGTCAGAGCTCTCTGACAGAGAAAGAAGTTTATCACACGGGCCCTAAAACGGGCCTGTTGTGTTATAAAATGAGTGCGGCCACCAGGCATTCCAATCGCGTCCTCCCTCCGTTCCAGAGGGTGTGATTTTTGAGAACTGTTCTAAAGCGTTCTCAGAAATCCCGCTCTCTGGAACGGAGGGAGGATGCGATTGGAAAGCCCGGCAGCAGTGGCAGCATTCCCTCATGCAGTAAAGTGCCGTCCTTAGTCCCATCTCATTCTGTGCGCACCCTTGTGCGCACTCGTTTTGTAACACAACAGGCCCATTTAGGGCCTGTGCGATAAACTTCAATGCTAAATAACTCACAAAACTACAATCCCAGAATTCCATAGCATTGAGCTGTGGCAGTGGTGTCAAACTGAATTAATTCTGCAGTGTAGATGTAGCCTTGGCCTCTCTTTTTAAAATCAGCATAAGCTCTTTCACACTACACAGTTGTAGCACTGTGGTTCCAATTTAACTGCCATTCCAAGATTTTGTGTAATATTGGGATTTGCAGTTTTATGAGAGATATTTCAGATTCTCAGCCAGAAAGCTTTAGTACTGAAATACAAACTGTAGAATATTTTTGTGGTAGTTAAAGTGGAATCATAGTGCTAGAATTGCTTAGTATTAAATGACTGCAGGTGATGGCACACTCTAGTCCATTCTCTGCTAAGTATCTTAAATCTTCAGATTTTACTCCCCAGTTACAGAGAATTCAAACATGATTAATGAGTCCACATATTGTTCATGTCAGGAGTGGGGAATTTTTGGCCTCCTGGATGTTTTCAAATACAAGTCCCACATTTTGTATATGCCAGTTGACTTGTCTTGGTACTGATTTCCAAAAATATCTAGAGAGCTAAACGGGTGGGCAAAATGTAGACTGTGGGCCACATGCGACCATCCAGGACTGGTGCTCCCAAGGCACACCAGGGGCCAATTTTCTTACTCCAAAATGCCTTATAATGGTCTCTATGGGGTGTGGAGGACATTTTTTTTACCATGTTTGGAGTTCCTTTGAGCCCCTGGGGTGAAAATGAATTTTTTGCAAAATTTTGCAAAAACGTTTTTATTTCAAATGTCCTAAAATGCCTCCTGGGGGCCAGGAAGGGCCATTGCCCATGTCCTTTAGAGGGCATTTGAGAGTGAAAAAACATTTTGAGGGAGCAAAGTATGGTGCTCCATAGTTCCCACCATTGCCCACCAGTGATCTAGAGCAGTGGTTTCCAAGACTTTGGTCCTCCACATGTTTTGAACTTCAGCTCCTAAAATTCCTGATTGTTGGTCAAGTTGGCTGGGGCTTCTATAAGTTGAATTCTAAAACACCTGGAAAACCAAAATTTGGGAATCACTGATCTGGAGGGCCTGGTTTATAATATGAAAGCACATGTGGACACATTGGAGATGTGAGTCATTAGTACGGTCCACTACTATCTATAGCTATGAGCCAGTGTGAGATCAGGGCTCAATTTCCCTTTCGGCATGAAACCACATGGGCAAGTCATATTCTCTCAGCCTCAGGGGAAGGCAATGGCAAATCATCGCTGAACAGATCTTACCAAGAAAACTTCATGATCGCCTTCGAGTCTCCATGAGTCAGAATGACTTGTAAGCACGCAACAACAACAAAATCTATAGCTATTCCAAGATTACAACAGTTGAGTTTAATGCTATTGAGCGTGACAGAGGACAGAGTTGATAAATTTTAAAGCTATCAACATCTCTTGCAAAAAGGTAAGGATAGTGCCAATGTACAGCATGCATTAATGGCAACCAGATTCATAAAACAAGAAACATAAAATCCACACTGAACTGAGATTGGATTTCAGAGTACCACTTTGATGTGATGCCAAATATTTGACCCGGGTGTCTAGGACTATTGCATTTCAGCACCAACCTTATCTCCCATACACTGGAAAGGTTCTGGGGCACAAAGGTGAGGTGTAATTGGCAGAGAAGTCAGCCAAAGTTTTTGGAGATTTGCCCAAGCAAGCATGACAGGTATGGAGTAGTAGGGAGCCAAGAAAACTTGAGGAAAGGAAATATAACAGAAATAGAATACTGTCTGTAAGCTGTTGGTGGAGGTGCTTTGCTCTCTGAACCAAGTCTAGCTCACACTGAATGTACCAAGATTATGCAGTTGTAGCAGTTTGATAAAACTTGAACTGTCATGGATCCATCCAAAGGAAACAGGAGATTTAATATTTTCTTGAAGCACCTGGAATTCCATGCCAGAGATTTCTAGTACTGCAGTTCAAGGGAGTGAAATGCAACACTCTGATACACAAGTCTTACAGTTCTCACTAAACTATAGATTGCAGGATTACTTAGTCATGGTAGTTACAGTTGTATCAAACTGCAGTAACTCTGTGATGGAGATGCATGCACTGTGGTAGTATATACCACTTTAGAATGGATGTAACTGCAGTGAGAGGAAAGTTCCTGGAAAAGTACCATGATGTAATGAATCACAGAATCACAGAGTTGGAAGAGACCCCAAGGGCCATCGAGTCCAACTCCCTGCTGCGCAATCAAAGCACCCCTGACTGATGTATATCTAGCCTCCATTTAAAAACCTTTTAACAAGGGGGGAGGGGGGAGGAGACGCCACCACATCCTGAGGTGGTATTCCACTGTTGAACAGCTCTTACCATCAGGAGGTTCTTCTTAGTGTTGAGGTGGAATCTCTTTTCCTGTAGGTTGAATTTACATTAAAAAGCTGAAAAAGGTAAAGGTAAAGGCTGAATCCAGAAAAAACAGAGGTGCTCACGGTAGCGGCCCCGAAACCAAGAATTGGGTTGCAACCTCCAGTCCTGGATGGGGTCACACTCTCCGTCAAGGACTGCGTTCGCAGTCTGGGGGTGCTCCTTGACTCATCGCTCCTGATGTCGAACCAGGTAAATGCGACAGTTAGGAGCGCCTGTTATCAGCTTTGGCTGATACGCCAGCTGTGCCCTTTTCTGGAAGTAAGTGATCTTGAGACTGTTGTGCACGCGCTGGTAACCTCACGTCTAGACTTCTGTAATGCGCTCTACATGGGGTTACCCTCGTGCTTGGTCCGGAAACTGCAACTAGTACAGAATATGGCAGCCAGGGTAATTTCTGGAACATCCAGGAGGGACCATATTACCCCGGTTCTAAAATCCCTCCACTGGCTGCCCATTAGCTTCCGGACCCAGTACAAGGTGTTGGTTATCACCTTTAAAGCCCTAAATGGCATGGGTCCAAACTATCTTCGGGACTGCCTTCTCCCCTACAATCCTCCCCTCGCACTCTGCAACTCTGGGAGAGGCCTACTTCAGCCACAAAAATCTAGGCTTTCGACTACCTCCCAGAGGGCATTTTCCATCGTCGCCCCCAGACTGTGGAATGGCCTGCTGGATGAGATCCGTCTGCTTACATCTTTAGACAGCTTTAAAAAGGCTGTTAAGACGGATCTCTTCTGCAGGCCTTCCCAGAATAGAGAACCCGGCCTCAGAAAAATGTCTGGGAATAAGATACTGCTGCTCCCATTGATTGTTTTGCTGATGTGATGTTGTTGACCTTCTGGTCAGTTTTTAACTTGTATGTCCCCCCCCCCCCCCTAAAATTCTGCATGGTTTAATACTTTTTTAAGGATGGGAGGGTATCAGGGATTTTATATGTTCTGTTTTTTAACTTTGTTAGCCGCCTCGATTGTTCTCAGAGGGCGGGATACAAAACATTATTTATTATTATTATTATTTATTCTTTTAAAGGTAGTCCCTTGATATGAATGTTCAGTCGTAACTAACTGTAAAGGGTGGTGCCCATCTCCATTATCAAGCCAAAGAGCCAGTTTTGTTCGAGGACTACTCCAGTGGCCATGTGGCCAGCATGACCACACAGAACACTGTTACCTTCCCACTGAAGTGTTACCTATCTATCTACTTGCATTTGCATGCTTTCAAACTGCTAGGTTGGCAAAAGCTGGGACTAATGACGGAAGCTTGCCCTATCATGCAACACTCAGGCCTCGAACTGTCAACCTTCTGATCTTCCAATCATCAGAATTGGCCTCTTAACCACTAAGCCACAACATCCCAGCTGAAACATGTATGCTAATTACATTTACACTGCAAGGGGGACATTTTAAAACAGATTTTGTATTTAGTTTGTGCTATAACATACTCCATCGTTCAGTCTCCAAACCTCTTAGGATCCCTCTCTCTCCTCTTAGGTTCTCCTTCTCTAATAGGAGTGGAAGGAATATTGTAAAATATTTTTAAAAATTGAAAAGCATGTTTTTCAAATGTTGAGAATCCCTGACGAGAAGAATCCTGGATTCACTAGAATCTTTGCAGTTCAGGACCTATTCTGCACAAAATTCACGCATGTGTGATTTGTGCAGCATACATCATTCCCTGTGCAGAAAATGACCTTTCTGTACAGAAATTTTATTTTATGTGCAGAAAAAGCAGTTTCTTTAGCAGAAAATGCTGTATTTGGGGACTTATTCTGTGCAAAATTTGCATGTGCATTAATTTGCATAGAAAAAGCATTTCCTGTATAGGAAACAGCTTTCTCTGCACAAGCAATAGTATTTTCTATTCAGAAAAAAAATATTTTTTTCAAAGAAAATGCTATTGTCTGTGCAAAACAATCATGTGCAAAGTTTGCAAAAAGTCCTAAATAGTTTTCGAAAACTGTAGTTTTTGAAGAATTTCTCACAGTGGGAAGAAAATTGTTAATGTTACTTGTCGCCTCCTTCAAGAAGAAAGTTAGAGAAGAATTATGATCCTAATGTTTCCTGATTCTTTTTTCTTTTCCTTCTCCTGTGTGTCCTCTCCGCTTTTTGTAGTGTCTTTCTTCTCACTTGATTGCCTCTCTTTGCTTTTTCTTTGCTGCCACTCCCCTGTCTCTCATCTCATTATTGTGCACCCACCCTTTCCCACATCTCATTTTCATCCTCGCTTTCTCATGTGTGTATCTATAGTGTGAGATAGTTCATTACAGACATCTCTTTTTTGCCTCCACCTTCCCTCTGTTCTTTTTTTTGCTACATCCACGGCTACCACCTGCCACAGATTGGGCCTAAGGAACATAGCAAATGAAACCATCTTTGTCTGGAAAATTTTTCACTAGAAAATCTTCCAAGCTGCAATAAGATTTGTCAAGACAAAGGGTACTTTTACTTCTCCCCCACCAATGTAAATTAACATGATTAATAGTAAACAAATTGGTCGATCTCAGCAAGTTAATCCTATGCCACTGCTGGCTGCGAATTTCCTTAGTTAATCACACTTCTTCAGGCTAAGTTCTTATGAACAATATATACAATGTGGTAAACCAATGTCTCTGTGGTATCACTTTGGTTGGAATGTGCAGAATGTTATTGCGTTTATATCTACTCTTGGGTGATTGGAGTGGTGGGCTAGGATTTAATCCCTTTCTGTTATTTGTGTTCTCTTGTTCCTCCTTTTCAAAAACCGTGTCATCTCTTGTTCCTCCTTTTTAAAAACCATGTCGGGTAGGTCAATTTCACCTTTTGTTTCTGTATCTCTCCTGTTTGTATGAGCTTTATCACATGAGAAAACAAAGGAGATATGGAGCCAGAGAATAGTGTCTTTCTCCATGATGTTGCAGTGCTTCAGTTCCCTTCCCATTGGGGATGATTGTAAAAGCATGTCTTTTTCCTAGCTGGAAAAATCTGTTTGACAAAAGATACTGATTTATGACTGTCTCCCTCAGGAAGAGAACTGAATTGCAACGCCATAAATGGAGAAAGGCACTACTTTCTAGCTCTGTTTCCATTTTGTTTTCTTATGCGATAAGGCTCTATGTATCTTATTTTTAACCTCACTCATTACCTTTCAATGGGTGAGATATGGGGTTTTCTAAAACTGATGCAGATGTTACCTTCTCTCTCAAGGTCAAAAACAGAGACAAGGGTGGGAACGGAGGAATAAAATAATGAATGACATTTTTTACCTTCATTTTGGCAAGGTTTTTAGGGTAGTAATGTAATGTAAATTTAAACACCAATTTATAATTAACATAACATAGAATAAACATTCCCTATTCAATGTAAATGCAATTAACATATTTTTAATGCAAATGGAATGGAATGGCTCATTTCCCTTGACTTTCTTTCAGAGTTGGATTGTAATGGTTGACCCTCATGACCCATAACATTTTTGGAGCATATTATTTTGCTTATGAAAGATGTTGGTAATGTATAAATACATAAGAATAGTTTCTTAAAGAAGGATCGTTCTTCTGTGGGGATAGTATAGCTTTCTCTTGGATACATTTATTGGGAGACTTTGTTTGTTTGTTTATTATCTACTGCTTTCCCATAAGGGACCCAAAAGAACCTAAAGCAGTGTGATTTGGTAGTTAGACTGAGACTTGGAAGATCCAGATTCATATTCTTGCTGAGCCATAAACACACTGTATGATGTCTGTGCTGATTGATGCTATTTTAACTACCATGGCTGCATTTTATGGAATTCTGAGATTTGCAGTTTGTTGAGGCCACAGAGCTCACTGGCAGAGAATTCTAAGCACAATGAAACTACAGATCCCAGGATTGCATAGGATGTAACCATGACAATTAAAAGTGGCATCAAACTGCTATAACTGTATATGTGAAAGAGGCATAGGTGTATAGTCACTTTCAGGTAGGTCAATTTCACATGTTTGTTATGTAGAGCAAATGCAGAGAGGAGAAGTATGCACATCTCATCAATCTCATTAGCAAAAATGTGGAATGCAATATGAGAGGAGGTCTCTAATTCTTGGGTTTATTTGTTTAAATGTATATCCTGTATTTTTCCCCATCATTGGCTTCAAAGTGGCTTACAACAAGCTAAAACAAAATACTGTACAGCTAAAAAAACTATTCAAGAGTTGAAAAAACAATTAAATGACAGTTCTATAAAAACACAAAGTTAAATTGGTTTAAACACAATTAAAAATGTACAGACACAACACATCCTATTAAAAAGTTCCTTTAAATTAGAAATCAATGGTTTGCCTAAACAAAAAGGCCTTTGCAAGCTAATGAGAAGGGAGCAGACAGGGACCAAATGGACCTTCTGTGGAAAGGACTTCCACAACCAAGAAGGGTTATGAGTACAATTTTACATGTGTGTTATTCCTGTCAAAAGCTACTGAGGTTAACTTAGCACTGTTTCTAGTTGTGAAGGTATCAGACTTTGGGCCCATACAGACAGGCCAAAATAAAGCTGCTTCAGGTCACTGTGGAGGTAGGCTTTTTAAATGATTCATGTGTCCTAAGAGGCTGGAAGCTGCGCCAAAGCCACGCTCCAGTACTAAGGACTAGAGTGCAGCTTTGGCACAGCTTCCACCTCTTAAGATGCGTTTGTCATTTAAACAGGATACCTCCAAATTGAACCGAAACAGCTTTATTTTGGCCTGTCTGTTTGGGCCCTTAGTCTTCCTTTTCAAGAGCAGAATTTTTGCTAAGTATATGTAGGCGGGATACAAACCGCCATATAGTACGTCTTCTATACGTACTAGGGTTAGGAAGGGGCGGTGCTTCCGCACCCCCCTAACCCTAGTACTTATAGAATACGTACAACATGGCAGCGCCCCTTCCACACGGGGGCGCCATGTTTACGTACTAGACGCATAGCGTCCAGACGTGTCGCGGTGCCTATGACGTTGCGAATGCGCCAGCGGCGCCTCGCGACATCATACAGGTGCCGCAAAAAGAAGCTCTGAAATGGAGCTTCTTTTTTGTTCCACGCGGGAGCTGCACGGTTTGGCTGCTGCGGCTCCCGCGTGGAGCAAATGGCGCCGTCGGGAGACCGCCGCAAAGCGGCGATCTGTATCCCGCTGTAGATTCATTTTCCCCTTAGTGCCAGTTTTTTAAAAGCAGATTATATGCAAGACCAGTTCCATGTTTTGGTTAATAATAGTATGACAAGGTGTTAATCTGCAGGCAACATGGTGTTTTGCCACTGTAGCAGAAAAGGCCAACATTCAATTATAGTTTTTTGTGGGTTTTTTGGGCTATGTGGCCATGTTCTAGAAGAGTTTCTTCCTGACGTTTCGCCAGCATCTGTGGTTGGCATCTTCAGAGAATGAAACATCAGGAAGAAACTCTTCTAGAACATGGCCACATAGCCCAAAAAAACCACCCAAAACTATGGATGCCGGCTGTGAAAGCCTTAAAATTCAATTATGTTTGTAGATATTTTAAAAATCACCAAACTACAGATCTCATTGTTATAATATCTGCCCAAAGCTTTGGACTTACTGTTTCTTCTGTCACTCTCTTGAACCACCTAACCTGATGAAGAGTTCTGGGGGAAGCAAAAGCTGATACACTTCCACGGTATTTTGGCTGTCCTAACAGAGGTCTTGCCCAACGATGGATTTTGGTTTAACAGGCCTTCCAGAATGTTTTCTAAGTGAAGGCAGTGTGATCTAATGTTTACAAGACTGCCAATCTGGAACTTTGGGAGATCCAACATCATGTCCCCTCCCAGCCATGACATTTACTTGGTGACATTGGGCCCAGTCTCTCTCTCTAAACCTAATATCATACCCTCCAACATTTCACAGATGAAAATCAGGACACACGTGACCAAGAAACAACAGAGTGTGGTCAAGGTGGTAAATGTTATTACCGAGGAACAACACAGAAGCTAGAGAAGGCTTCCAGCAGTTTGCTCTTGCCTGAGCCTACAGGGAAAGACAAGGTTCTGTTCCCTCCTGTAACCCCCTTGAAGTCATTTCACAGCAACTGAAGCAAGCTGAGAAGAAAGTGAGAATTTGGGAGGAGGAGAGGGAAAATGGGACATTTAAAAAAGTGAGACAAATGGGGGAGCATTAAAGTTGGGATGCTTGGAGGTTATATGACCTACCTCATAGGGTTTCTGTGAAGATAAAGTGTGGAGGAAGAGAGCCATGTATGTTGCCATGAGCAAATTAGAAGAAAGGAGGGATAGAAATGTAAAAAATTAATAAACAAAAGGTAAATAAGGAAGGCTGCTCTTGAGCTCAAATTAGCTGACCCCTTTTGCTCTATTCAAAATGAATTTTGAAAAAAGATGTATCCCTTGATTGCTAACACTTCTTGCCCTTAAAGACAACCTTTGTGTTTCTTGGGAAAAGGTGAAGATAGGAGAGGAAGCCATGCAGCATATCGGGGAGTAAGGGAGAAGCCATTTCACATTCCACCTGCCATCCCCTCCTCATCCCCACATTCCAACTGAGCTTAGTGGTTTCTCTCACCTACCAAGCATGATCCTATTAGAGAGCATCTCAGGACTGACCTTTCAGCTTTCCAATTCTCACCCCCACCCCCAACTTCCATCTTTCAGAAGCCCAAGAGGGTGGGTTTTTTGCCCTCTCTTCTCCCAGGTACCCATTATCTGTGTTTACAAGTCACAGAAGAGGTCACCTTGGTCTCCCAATGGCTTTCAAAAGGAGCTGCAGCAGCAACCCTCATTCTGTTTTTCCTTCCTCATGAACACCCAATCCTTGTGACCCTGAATTTGCTTCACATTTGTAACAAACCCCCCTCTATTAAGGCTTAACTGAAAAGGCAAAGTGAACTCTGGTCACCTGCCTTTGTTCAGCAAGCAAAAAGCAGGTGGGGGCTCCTCAGATGCTTGGTTTGCAAAGGCTGTGGTGGAGGTGGGAAGAAAAGGGGCAGTACATGTTGGTACTGGTGTGTCTTCATTAATTGTACACAACAGGAATTGCTCTGCGAATAACCAAGCGAGATGGGCTCAGATGAGGTCATGTGCAATATGAAATGTTGGAAAGGGGGAGGAAGAAAGGGAGGGGGGATGATTCAGAATGGGAAGAGAGCATTTCCCGAGAGAATGACCTTCGGCATTAGCATGATTTCCAGCTAGCTCCCACTGAAGCCATTCTCAGGCTGTTTACAGCTTCATGTCTCACAGGCAAAATGTTGGTGGCAGGATGAAGTGCCCCAGCCAGCCTGCCAGCCAGCTAGCTTGCCAGCCAGCCAAGCTTATTGCAAGCTTATTGCTTTGGGTGCAAGGAGATTCTTTGTCTCAAGGTGCAAGAGAAAATGCAGATGGCTTGAGGAACAAAGCTTCAGGGAGTTAGTAGACTCATTTAGCTCTGATTGTGTTATTACCTGGATTGTCCACATGCCTCTGATCTGCTCCTTTTCTCTTGGGGACCTGAACAAGTGTTCATAAAAATCATCATGGTGTCTAAGAACATGCTGGTTCCAGATATGAAATATGAAGTATGGGAAGCCCAAGTCCAGCTCAGGGTATGCAAGGTGTGCTATCGGCTTGTGTGTACCATTGTGCCTAGACAGGAATCATTACTTAGTCTGTACACACACACACCACACTCAAAAAATGTTTTGTTGAGGTGAAGATAAGCTTTTATGGATTGTAGCATTCTCAAAGCTTGCTATAGTGCCACAAGACCCATTGTTGTTTTTGCTGTAACAGACCAGCAGGCAGTCCTAACTCAAGAGATGTGCTGGCTTTAAAGGGCTAGCATTAGCCATAAGCCTTTGTTCCAGCAGAAATCCCCTTCTGCCAGAAGAAGCCTTTTTCTCCTGGCAGAGCTTTCTTCTGCTGGCTTATATAAAACACTAGTCAGCAGAGAAATCTGTAGACAGAACTGCTCTGGTGGCAGAAAAGACAGAGAAGGGGTGCACCAGATTGAAATCTTTTCCAGCTAGGGGTACAGCCACAATTCTGGGACAAAATTAGGGCAGGGTGAAGGTAGTTAAAAGCAATTTTCAACTTTGCTAGACTGGGAAGAGTTTGGATTCAGCACAGCTTCAGCTGGCCTTGTGTCAGCTCTGTTGGCCCTTGAAACTAAGGTTTCATTCTAGCATGGCTGGCCCACTAGAGATATCTATGATCTGTTGCTTAGTGTCGGCAGAAGGATTGTAGCGCATTTGTTGCTTTGCCTACTGACCATACTCCACTACTGAATCCAAATGGCCTCCCACATTTTGTTATTGTCAGGTGCTTCAGTTCTCTCATGTGCTAAGAACTGCTCAAGTCTTGATACACTCTCAGGTGGAACCAGCCAGACTGTTCTTGTCTGTAAAGTCTGGAGGGGAGATAGCATTTCAGGCTTCCTTCATCCAGTCTGGGGGCTGGCTCTGAAGGTGGGCTGTGATTACAGTGGACCCTTTGTATTGGCAGGTTGGAAATCCACAGATTTGACCACCTACAAATTTCCATATCCCATTATTGTTCAGTAGCTGTATGGGGCATGACTACCCACCGTTTTTGCCATTAGGAGGGGTCCTGGAATCAAATCCTCATGGATGGAAAGGGTCCACTTTACAAAGGATTTGTGAATACAGAGCAGTTACAGATCAACAATTCTAGGTTACAAATTCATAACTCTTAATACTGAACACCTTCCATTATTTCTAAATTTGCATGTAAATAAATATATACAATTTTTAATGGATATCACTGTTTTGTTTTACTACTCCCCTTTGGATGATACCCTTGGCTGTGTGTAAGTTGCCACCCTAATAACCAGTCCCCATGGAGCTGTTTTTAACCATGTAGGAACATTTCCCTTCTTTAAAGATTTCTAGTACTTCTTTAAACAAATGTCTATTGATGTTTTAAATTGGCATGGGTGATGCCATTTTCACAACCTAATGATCTATTATTATTATTATTACTACTACTACTACTACTACTATTATTATTATTTATATCCCACCTTCCTCCCAGTACAGGGGCTCAAGTGGCTTACAAATCTAAAGCTACACTCTAATTATGAGTTTGCTGGTATATATGGATGTACTACCCATGTGATGGTATTGCCAATTTGAATAAGGGGCAGGGTTCCTGCATCTTTGGTAGTTAAATCCTGGACCAGGAAGTTTGGTAGTTAAAATATGGCCAGGCAGAAGTATGTAATGTTTCCATCCTCACCATCTTTCCACCATTTAGTTGCTGCAACTCCCCCACAACTGATGGAGAACATGGTGGTGGTGGAGGAGGCCTGCAAGGAATGACTTAAGGAGCTAGGTATGCATAGCTTGAAGGAGAATAGACTTAGAGATGATGTGATAGCTATCTTAAGGGATGTCTAGTAGAAAATGGAGTGAGCTTGTTTTCTGCTATGCCAGAAACTAGAAGCCAATCCAGTGGATTCAGATTACAAAATAATAAATTCCATCTAACCTTCATTATTGTAAGAGCTGTTCGACAGTGGAATGGGTTTCCTTGGAAGGTGACCTTTGGAGGTCTTTAGAATTAGATGGCCTTCTTTCAGGGGTGTATTAGCAACATATTCCTGCATGGCAGGTGGAATGGCCCTCATGCCATTCACAACTCTGTGATTTTATGAGAAGCATGCACCTATTTTCCTTCCAGCTGGATACACAGCGATCATGCTGTCATTCAAAGTTGTGTGTCCAGCTGTAAGAATGCAGACAAACACTTCTGCACTGTTTCCTTTGCTTTCCACCAGCCAATAAATGGTGGTGGTGGTGGTACAGCAGCTAAAAGTTAGATAGGTTTTGGGGGTGAGGGAGGGAATATTGTGTACTTTTGTTCTGCAGAACCTTATGCTACGTCTTCTGGCTCCAATGATTAAAGATCTAGGAGCACTGTCATATCCAGCTTGGCAAACCTATCTGAGCCTGTTTTCACTATCTCATGGCAAATTGTATGTGCATGTTTTTTTTTTAAAGCATCAGTCCTTGAAACATTAAATGCCAACTCCTACCAGAGGAGGGCACAACTTCTCTATAAGGAATAGATGCAATAAAATCTCTGATGGTGACTCTGGTTTATCTAAGAGTAATATGTGAATTCTACCTCTCCAGTCTCTTTTGTCCACCCTCAAAATCAACATCAGACACTCTGTCCAAATACTTCATTGTAGCAAGTCTCTTAATGTAGTCTTAGCAGAGGAAGACTTAAAATGCCTTACATGGGGGGGGGGAGTTTACTTGTATTAAAATTGTACTGGCCCAATAGAGAAGAAAAAGAAAAAAAAACCCTGAAAATGCACAATAGACAATACTTTTCCTATGAAGGCAAAGGCAAACTCCCCCTGAGCATACCTTGCCAGGAAAACCCTGTGATAGGTTCAGACAGCAATGACTTGAAAGCACGCAAGAGCGACAAATAAAAGGGCTGAAGTGTTGGATGATAATAGACAAAGTAGTTAGTTGCATTGGGTAGAATAATCCTAAACACAGATCTACAAGCTGTGAGGTGGAGCTAGGATGGTGTGGAGGGAAACCTTGGATTATGAATGACGCAGCTGGTGAACAAGAGCTTTAGGGTCCTCAGGTGGTTAGGTGTCTGTGCTGTCACTGTTGCTACACATGCGCGTGCACACACACACTGTGCTGTGAGGTTGTCAAGAGAGAAATGCCCCCAGGGAAAAAGAGTGGGCTGTAGATGTCTCTCCCCTTTTCCTCTTAAAGGCTACGCAGCACTATTGGCCTTGCCAGCACCATTGCCTCATTAGAGTGTGAGTAAAAGGTGTATACTGTGTTGCTGTTGCTGCCTCTGAGATGCTGAACCTTGGTCATGTCAGCTGGAAGAAAAGCAAGCGGGGTCCCCAGAGTTATTGCCTCCCTTAGTCTTGAATCCTGGCTCTTGTTAAGAAGGACTCCTTTTGGTACGGCTGCACCACCAAGCCTGATCTGCCACATTAAAACTAGTCCTCCAGTGGGAAAAGCAGGCAAAGGCCTCTGGGTTTACAAAATCACTGGCTGCTAACTAGTTGTCGTTGCAGGGTCTTTTAATGGTGAGTCTACTGTACTGTACTTCTATCCCAATGGCTATGATTTAAATATTTCCAACTGTTTTCAAATAAGTGTCTTTAATAAGATTGCTTATACAATTATTTCAATCAGTTTTTATTACATTATGCATCATCATCATCATAATCAATATCATCTTTATTTCCATCCTGCCTTTTCCACACCAAGACTGGGACTCAAAGTGGTTTACAGATTTAAAAGATTAGTATTAAAATCATACAGAAAACAAATTAAACTATTAACCTTATTAAAAGCATATGCATTAATATACTAGCTGTCCATGCAGTCTTGTGTATATATGTGCCTTCAAGTTACCTGTCAATTTATGGTGGCCCCATTAATTTCATAGGGTTTTCTTAGACAAGGATTACTCAGAGGTGGTTTACCACTGGCTTCCTCTGAAATATAGCCTAAGGCACCTGGTATTTTTTGGCAGTTTCCCAACCAATTACTAACCAGGTCTGACCCTGCTTAGCTTTCAAGACCAGATAGGATCTGGGGCTTTTAGGGTATTAGGCATTACTTAAGCAATAATGATACCTAAGCAGCACTTTATTTATTTATTTATATATTTCATTTTTATGCCATCTTTCTCCCAGAAAGGAACCCAAGGCAGCTCACAAGATAAAAACATTTTAAAATTTTACAAAAAGAATTTAAAAACAGTTACAATCATCTAGTTAAAACAGTGTAAAATTAACATAAAAACATACAAAAGGTAACGACATAACTAAAACAGCACACATCCCAGATAAAAGCCACCCTGACATGATTATATATTAAAAAGCCTGCCTAAGTAAAAATGTTGAGGGCTCTTCAACTTAATTACCCCCATCAAAACATTTTGTATTACAGATTTTGTATTATGAATATAAACTTACATTATAAATGTTTTTTGTATTATAAACAGTTTTCGCTACACTAAAAGGAAGGCTCTGCAGGTACCATAGTACTGCCTAAAGAAACAATAAATAGGTTTGTGGTCACATCAAGCCTGCGCTCTCCCTAGAAGCGAAGATGACTAAATTGAGGCTATTGTCTTTTGGACATATCATGAGATGGTGTGAACTTGAAAAGGTGATAATGCTTGATAAATGAGAAGGTAGTAGGAAAAGAGGAAGACAGGAGGATAAATAAATGAATAAATGTACTTTTTGGCAATACTCCTCTTTTCCTCTCAGCTGGGTTTATTCTAAATTGTACATATATTTACCAACTGGATTCATCTTCAGTTGTTACGAAAATGCAAATTAAAAAAAAAATTCAGTCAGTATCCAGGTCTTGGAACACGATTATGTTTGGCTGGTATGATGCAATATTAATGAATATGAAGTACAAACCATCAATTCCTGCTTTCTAAACCCCAAATGAACTCACTCCGTGGCTGAGGAAAATCGTAAAGATCTATAGTTTTTATCCCTGGGGCAATATTTTGACTAAGTCCAGCCAACAAGTTCTTGGTTGATGTAAAAGTTCAAGCTTAACACTTGTGCTCTTAAACCATTGGACTAGTTGTTGCTATAAAATGGGATTTATATGTTTCACTATAGTGATTCAGTTTAAGAAGCCCTGCTTGTGATAATAATCCTGTTGTTACAGTTCTTTACAAGGCAAGGTGTCTTTCAACACTTCCCAATTGCAAGTAACAGGAGAAATTGGATGACAGATCTTATTTCCAGCTCCTCAATAAAGTTCCCAGTGGCATACTTGATCCCTAGGTTTCTGACATTTGTTTTCCATTCTTGGATTAGAAACATTCTGCAGGATCCTTATATTCTGACTATTGAGTTGGAGAGAAAACATTCTCTCCAAGAAGGACCAGTAGAGAAACTGCTGCAAAGCAAGGACTATTTCTTACTGTTGTGTGTCATACAGGATATATACTCTCTGTTCTATTTGCTCAGGGAAGATGATAGGTTTCATGTCAGTGAGGTGCTGAATTTATTCCAGGTTTTACCCCAGACTTTAAAACAGGAAAGGGCAACTGTTGAGTTGACAGGGGCACATTGGGCCCCAGGGGACCTTGGATAGCCCCCTCTTGTCCTCTGTCCCCAAAGATTTTGGATTTTGCCCACAAATGCCCACCAACACTCCTGGGAGCAAATTTTATCATGTTTTCAATCCCCCTGGGTGGGGGGCTGAATAATAATAATAATAATAATAATAGTAGTAGTAGTAGTAGTAGTTTTCGGTGGGTTTTTTGCCTACACTCTGGAGGAATTGGTTCCTGACGTTTTGCCTGCAACTGGGGCTGGCTTCTCCAGAGGTTAGTGGCATGGAAGTGTGTGAAGTATACTGTATATGGTAAAAACCATTTCTTCCCAAACAAGGTATATACAGGAAGAAATGGTTTTTACATGTTAATGGAGGAGTCAGTGTGTATGTTGTACAGTACTGTGTTGAATGGCACAGCCTGGAGATATGTTGTGCGGAGGATATGAGAGGGGGATTTGTGTCTATTTAATTGGTAATCCACTGTCTTGCAGGGAAACCCCCTGAGCCTGGGTGGTGGTCATTTGCTTGTTGTGAGTCTTGACTTTGGTGTTTTTTCAGGACTGGTAGCCAAACCTTGCTTACTTTCAGCATTTCTTCGTTTCTGCTAAAGCTGTCCAGACGTTTATGGATTTCAGTGGCCTCTCTCTGCCCTGGTAGTTGTTGGCATGGTCCAGAAATTCAGTGTTTTCAAATAGCATTCTGTGCCCTGGTTTGGATTGTAACATGTTCTGCTTCTGCTGAATTTTCTGGCTCGCCCAGTCTGCAGTGTCTCTTGTGTTCACTGATCCATGTTTGAACTCTGCATTTGGTGGTCCCTATATAGAGTTGTCCACAGCGGCATGGTATGCGGTAAACCACTGCCAACTATGAGGGGGTGTCTCCTGTACTTTCCTGAGTGCAGCATTTGCTGGATTTTCCTGGTTGATCTGTAGATATTTGGAGGTTGTGTTTCCTCACCAGTTTCTCTATTCTGTCCGTGACTCCTTTAATGTATGGTAAAACTACCTTCCCTTTGGGAGGTTGTTTGTCCTCACTCCCTGGGTCATGTGACTCTTCTGATGTCTGAGCTGGCATAACTGTCGGCCTGTGGAGCCCAGTCTATATGCTTCAATTCATCTTCCAGGAAGTAAGGTTCACAGATCCTTTTTGCACAGTCTACCAGCATTTTTATTCTACTCCTTTTTTGTCCAATTCACTATTGAAAAGGAAAAAGGAAGAAACATTACCATTCTTGAATGTCCTGGTCATCCGCTAACCAAACCAATGATTGGGCCACACAGTGTACAGAAAACCTACACAAACAATTCCAACCATCACCCAGGACAAAGAAGGAGCCCAATAAAAACATGGGTAGATCGTGCAAAAGGGATCTACAAGCCAACAATTATGCCAGCTTAGATATCAGAAGAGCCGCTAGACCCAGAAAAAACCACACGAGTGAGGATCCCATTCAGTTTTTCAAAAGTCCTCTCAGGTCTGAACTAGCTGGGGAAAGGTAGCTGAAAATGTGGGGAAATTGCCCCATGGGGCTATTTGGAAGCCACCCTAACTTCCCTATAGAGTGAGTTCCAAAGTCTGGAAGCAACCACAGAAAAGACCCTCTCCTTTGTTTCCACCAGTTGAGCCTGAGAAGATGGTGGAACAGAGAGAAGAGCTTTCCCCAAAGACCTTAGAACTCTAAAGGGGGGCATGGTCCTTCAGACAGCCAGAAACCAAGCTGTATAGGTTTTTATAGATAATCACCAAATCCTTGGAGCTAACAATAGGATTTAGGGTACATTATTTATCAAAGTAATGTCATTAACTCCTTGTTGCCACAGAAAGTTACACAAGTAATGTCTTTAGTTTCACAACATTACTTATAAGCTCCGATTGATATTGGGACAATGCAGCATTTGATAATTGCCATCAGAAAATATAAACACTTTCAGTTGTTTAGATCTCTGCTTAGTATTATCTAGAATACTTGGATAACTTGTAGGGTAGAAAGCAGACAGGGGGAGGATGCATTCCCTATATTAGCTAAGAGGTTAAAGTTAGGTTGTCCAATAGGTGGTTAAAAGCCAAGAGAAGCCAAATTGGGTAGCATTATCTGTTGACTGGAGGACATATTGTTTTACCCTTAGGCAAGCTCAAGTGTCTGTGTGACTGTAACAGCTATGGATTGCTAGTGTCAGAAAGGCCAATAAACATTATATATGTGAAATAAATTGATTTTCACATCAGTTACCTGCTTCCTTAAATAGACACTCTGTGGGGAATTGCAGAGTTTATGAGCAAGGTGAAAATTATAGGTATAATGAAAGTTAAGAGTAATGGAAGATACTTTACAAATATATTTTCTTAGATATTGGTATGTATTTCATTCATCCCAGCTGTCATTATTAGGCAGGGAGAGTTCCAATTAATCCTCTCTCACCTCACTTTTACAGCTGTCTTTAAAATATCTTGCTTTCTCTTCCTTCCTCCCATTTCCCCCCCTTTTTCTCAGCTAACTTCAGTGGCTTCATACTGAATTCAAAGTGAAAAAGTAGTTTGCATTCAATTAAATTAAGCAGGAGGGAATAGGAGAGGAAGGGACAGAATCTTGCCTTTCTGTGCAGGTTCAGGCAAAAGCAAACTGCTGCAGCGTCTCCTGGCTTGTGTGTTTTTCCTTATTAATAACTTTTGCTTTCTTGACAACATTGTGATATTACTCGGCCCATGCCTCCTGTTTTCATCTGTAAAATGTTGGCAGGTCCAGTTTTTGTTATTCATAAAAACTAGGGATGTTCAAAGTTACTTCCAGTTGATCACTACTCCCTTTGAGTGATCATTTGCTATTCCCCTCTCAGATACTTAAATTTGCTTTGTGTTTATCCACTGTCTTCACATTAGCTGAATGTGTGGCTGGGAACAAATTTGACCAGTAACAATGTATTGACTGGAATTTTATGAAACAGCTATATATATTCCCTTAAACATTCAGTTGTACTCTGTTGTACACTGGATACTCAGTCCATGGCCTGTTACAGACTGCCAAAATAAAGCTGCTTCGGGTCTCTTTGGAGGTATGCTATTTAAATGATGCATGGGTCCTAAGAGTCCAGAGGTCGCGCCAAAGCCACACTCCATTCCTAAGCACTGGAGTGCAGCTTTGGTGCAGCTTCCGGATTCTTAGGATGCATGCATCATTTAAACAGCAAACCTCCAAAGAGACCTGAAGCAGCTTTATTTTGGCAGTCTGTAACAGGCCCATGTTTGCTTAAACAGTTCCACATTGTAACATATTCACCTGGCTCCAAATCCTATTGTTAGAGCTGACTAGAGTAAAGCTCTTGAGTCACTTGGATTTACCTATATGTTGAATTACCATTCAACCATCAACTCATTTGAGCCCTATTTGGGAGTAACAGGATTCCATTCATTAAGTTGTGCATTCTTCAATGATGTATTACTTTTTGTCAGTGCTATCAAAATACCACTTTATTAACTTGAATTTCAGAAACAGCCATTGAATATTCCCCATTGCATGTGAGAAAATAAGCAAGGACACTGGCAGATACGCACTCGGTTGCACAATGCTGCTATTTGGAAGAAGGGTGGTGTAACACAACTATTGTGTAGCTATGTGAATGTAGATTTAAGATATAGGATCTTGGTCACTGTTCTATTCTTATCTGGATGCAAAGCCTTTTTGGGTGGCTTTGTCTTGAATGGACAATTGAGACCCACTATAAATGGCTTGCCTGGTATTTTGCACATAAAATTGTTCAGATTCACTATGATTTGAATGCTATAGTTAATACGGTACTGATCCAGGGGATGTAACTTTGACCTGGCCTTGTCCAGTGAAATGGATACTTTCATTTTGTATAGCCGAAGGATGTGGACAGGTTTCTTGGAGAGGTGAGAACCATCATGAGTGCGTTGGACCCTTGCCCTTCTTGGCTCATTAAAAAAGCCTGGCTGAGTGGACTGGCTGAGTGGGCAGAGGGAGCCTTGCTAAAACAAGGTAAAGGTTCATCATGTTAAAGACAACAATTAGAAGACCACTGTTGAAAAATCCTTCCTGGATCCCACCATATTGGACAATTATCAGCCAATTTCCAATATTCCAGTTTGGGGCAAGGTACTGAAGTGTGTAGTGGCCTCCTAGCTCCAGGGGTTCCTGGATGAGATCCATTTATCTAGATCCATTTCTTTCTCATTACAATCTTGTCAATGGGACCAAGCAACTTTGGTTGCCTTGCTGGATGACCTATGACAGGAACTACACAGAGGAAATATGCTCCTGTTAAATCTGTTGGAACTGTCAGTGGTTTTTGATGTCACTGACCATTGTATTCTTTTGGCCTGCTAGCTGGGATGGGACCTGCCTTCCTTTCTAGAGGAATGAATCCCCAAGGCAGTGCTGTTCTTGGTATCTCCAGCTGAAAGGATTAGGTTGATTTGATGGTGAAGCTACTTATTCCTTTAAGTTCTATCCTCTTCTAGGGTCAGGAGAGGCAGATTCCTCTGACAGAAAGGATAATTTATCTGTATTTTTTTGACTTGTCAAAATATCTGTTTTTTCTATTTATTGACAAGAAATCAGCATAGGAAAGGATGGTCAGATAGCATCTGTAGCTGCTGCTGTTGCTATTGTTCTTAGAAATGTTATTTCTGTATTCCAGCACCTCACAAAATACTTGATAAAATAAAATATCTCCTCTTAGCAACAACATCAGCTGTTCATCTTCAGCAGTCAAATACCCATCATGTGCTTTGGTATACCTATTTCTCCTGGCATTTAAAATAGCGAGGTCCAATTGCTGCTGTTGGTTGATCCGCATTACCTGTCTCTCCAACCTGGTGCTGCCCAGATGCAATGGTTTGCAAATGCACAGTCAACAAGCCTTTGGTCATGCCTGGGGATCATGGGACCTGTTATACCACACAACCAGAGGGTGCCAGCATGGGAAAGACTTGACTATAGTCGAGTAATATCTCTGCTTCTGACTGTCAGGAACATTTTTAAACATTCTGTCCAATCTTCTCTTTTACAAATTCTTTTCCGCATAGGAATGAATCTCCTCCTCCTTCTTCCATGGTGTCTCTGATGCACATTGTGCCTCTGCTCTGTCTGTTCAGGTCTTTATTGCTCCTAGTAATCATGTTAAGTACTTGAATGATCTTTATTTTAAGATACCTTCTGGTCCTAATTAACAACCCCAGGAACATGGTGGTTAAGTGGTACTGAGCTTTCCCTGACAGGCTTCCCCCATTGGTTTTGCTCTACATGCAACCACTTTGTAGGACAATAGAGCAATCAGCACCTCTTCACCAGAGTGCTCCTATATGCCTGGCTTTTGAAGGGGGGGGGGAGAAATGATTTGTGAGAAATAGAAGGTCAGCCATTTCAGTTAATTGATCCCAGCAAAAGGTTTTGAGAGGTCAGGACTGCAAGAGATGGATGCCTGCGGAGCAGGTGTAATCTGCAAGAATGCAATAAATTGGATACTGCAAATTGCCAACAATGTGTTTGCATGCTTGCACTGACAGACTCAGAATTTCAGATGAAACTGAGGATGGTGTTCTGGACAGGCATACCTCATGTAACAAAGCCTTCTGACAGTGTAGCTCCTTTTCACAAAGTATTTTATGCTCTCCCAACCCCACTGTTCCTCCTTGTCCTCTGTCTAGCTAGAAGGTTTTTTACCAGCATCAGCCCTGGGAAAATAGTAAAGGAAGCCTGGAGGAACACATACTTTAGGTGTCAGGTTGCAGTAGTATGTCTGCAGCAAACAATACAATAAAGCTTGAGTTGAGAAAGAGTCTAGCAATCCCTATTTTAGCTGTGTGTACCTGTCTACAACAGACACAGTAAACTGCAGGTACCCCCTGAACCTTTATTGAGCCTATGGTTATAGCAAAACAGAGATAGAAGATAAGCCTGCTTCACAAGCTGACCCCAGCATGTTAAATATATATAGATCTGTAAGTTTGGCCACCAAAATAGAAAACATAAGAAAAAGTGGTGGTTCGTAAAAGAAAAAGGCATTCCTGGCCTTTTTTGAGTGGTAGCTAGAGATTCAAATAGTTTGTATTTACTCTTATGCGAGGCTTACTTGACCTGTTTGTTTCTTTTCAGATGTGCATATTGTGAGTTTTAATTTAAAGGTTTCCTGAAACATGTTGATTGCTCTTCTTGTTTGTGATACTTATCTCTATTCTTTCCATGTTATTTCTGCTTTTGGTACCAAATTTTATGTTAAAGAAGTAATGCCCCGGAACACATTTACTTTGCTAATTTATATATACCTTTACTTTGAAAAGATATGAGTAGTTGTGTTGATTCATTACGGGAGGGAGAAGATTCGTCACAGTAGAGTATTGTAATACGTGTATAAGAATCAAATGGAGCCCTGGTGGCACAGTGGTTAAATGCCTGTACTGCAGCCATTCACTTGAAACCACAAGGTTGTGAGTTCAGGACCAGCAAAAGGGCCCAAGCTCGACTCAGGCTTGCCTCCTTCCGAGGTCGCTAAAATGAGTACCCAGACTGTTGGGGGCAAATAAGCTTACTTGCTAATTAGCTTACTTGCTGTTCACCGCTATGATCTTTGGAATAGCGGTATATAAATAAAACAAATTATTATTATTATTATTATTATTATTTAAATGTCAGAAAGTTGTAAGCGAGCTTTTGGGTTCTGCAGAGCTCTTCATCCAGATGGATATTAAGGGGGAAAAAGAGGCTGGAGAGCAGAGTTGCAATACAAATCTCTTTTTGTTTATCTTAGAATATGTCTCCCAGTTTTCAAGGGGGCATATTCCCATGCTAGATCTGTGTATGAGTGGAATGTAAATGAGATTAATCTTGACTGTGAGCAAAACAGATTTGGGT
This sequence comes from Sceloporus undulatus, assembly GCF_019175285.1. Taxonomy (NCBI): domain Eukaryota; kingdom Metazoa; phylum Chordata; class Lepidosauria; order Squamata; family Phrynosomatidae; genus Sceloporus; species Sceloporus undulatus. The sequence continues at coordinate 320,835,199 of NC_056523.1, forward strand.
TTGTACCAAAGGCTCTGCAAATCGGCGTGGCAAAGTGGTTTGAGTGTTGGACTCCAGCTCAGCCATAAAACCCACTGCATGACCTTGGGCAAGCAAGTCATATGCTCTCAGCCTCAGGGGAAGGCAATGGCAAACCTCCTCTGAACAAATCTTACCAAGAAAACCCTGTGATAGGGTCGCGATTAGTTGGAAACGACTTGAAGGCACACAACAACAACAACCAAAGCCTCTAGAGACAAAGAAACAATTACGGTTGATCCAGTATTTTGATGAAAATATCAAATTTGTCTGTATCCCTAGAGGAATACACAGAATCCTTTGTGAGGCAGACACTGGAAGTAAAGAGTAACATGGCAACAGTTATAATAGATTGTCACAAGAAAAATTAGGCTCTGAAAAGGTTGGCTTTATGTGGAAGCTGGCTTATAGCTATCATTACTAAACAACACATTAAGTGAAGGGAAAGTATTTTTTAAGGAAATGCTTGTCTGATAGAGAAAGGGGGGGAAGGGCTTGTGACTACAGCTACATGACTAGGACTTGTCCAGAATCCTATTGTTAGTCTTAACTGCATAAACTCATTGAATCACTGGCATTTACCTTTGTGTTGTCTTACCATTCAGTAATTAAATAAAAATAAAACTTTTATTTATACCCCACTTTTTGTGAAAACAATCAAAGCAGCGTACAGCATATTAAAAATATACAATAATATATACATAATATCCTCCCCTTAAAAAAGAATTAAACTGGTTAAGATTAAAAATTGCATGAATAAACAAAAACACATTACCAATGGGCGGAACCAAATATAGTCCATAATGTGTCCATGGTATATGAGAGTGGTCACTGTATGGCCGAGTACTTCATTCTGGAAAGGCCTGCCAGAAGAGATCCGTCTTGATAGCTTCCTTGAAGCTGTCTAAATTGGTAATTTGATGGATCTTGTCCGGCAGGCCATTCCACAGGCTGGGAGTGGTTGCAGAAAAAGCCCTCTGGTTGCAGTTAATCTGGTCTTTAAAGGCTGCAATAAGTTCCTCCCAGAGGACCTGAGTGTACGGGGCGGACTACATGGAAGTAGACGATCCCTTAAATAAGTTGGACCCAAGCCATGTAGGGCTTTAAAGGTGATGACCAACACCTTGTACTGTGCCCAAAAACCAATGAGCAGCCAGTGGAGTGATTTCAAAATCGGTGTTATATGGTCACTCCTAGATGTTCCGGTGTCCAGCCAGGCTGCCATATTCTGTACCAATTGGAATTTCCAGACTAGGCACAAGGGTAGCCCCATGTAGAACACATTGCAAAAGTCGAGTCATGAGGTTACCAGTGCATGTAATAAATTATTATTATTATTATTATTATTATTATTATTATTATTATTATTATTATTATTATTTACTACAGTTTCCAGGTTCCCCAGTTCCAGGAAATGACGCAGCTGGCGCATCAGCCGAAGCTGATAACACGCACTCTTGACCGTCGTGTTCACCTGATTTGTCATCTGAAGCGATGGATCAAGAAGCACCCTCAGACTATGAACACAGTTCTTGATTTAATTGATTTGATTGATTTAATGAATCTACTCTAGTTGGGTATGTTTACCATGGGGAAGGGAAAACTGGGTCACATTCTCTCAGCCTCAGAGGATGGCAGTGGCAAGCCCCCTTTGAAGAGACCTGTCAAGAAAATCCTATGATAGGTTTTTACCTTAGGGTCACCATAATTCAGAAATGACTTGAAGGCACACAACAACAACAACAACAACAACAACAACAAGTGAGTCAGTCTTTGGGATGAAGGCACTTCTGTCTTCAGATGTCTTCCTGTTAACACACAAGATTTTTCTGGAATAATTGTTGCTTGCAATACGGAAGACTTGTTCATTGAACTTCTGGAGTTCTGTTTGCAATAGTCAATTGTAGTAGGCCCCATAGAACCCAGAAAGAAATATTTTAAATATCTGACCAGCTGCCACATGGGAAATGGAGCAAGCTCATATTCTGCTGCTTTATTTTTCTTTTGAATATCTTTTATTTTATTGACAATCATATCTAATTATAAAAATCTGAAAGAATTTTTTTTCTTTATTAAATAGTCATCATAATTATGGCCCAGTACATACCAGCCCTTTAAGATGCCCTGGTCACGTGCTAGTGTTGCCTTGGGGTGGCGCTTCCACATGCCCCTCAACCCTAGCATGTGATGAGGGCGTCAAAATGGCAGCGCCCTGTACACACGGACGCCACCATTGTTACGCAAGCGTTATGCGGCATCCACATGGCGCCGCACCATGCTTGTGTAACAGGTGCGCCAGTGGCACACTGTGGTGCACTCCTTACACCACCATTGCGGCGTAGAAAGAACCTGCTTTTTGTGGGTTCTTTTTCTGCTGGTGGGAAGCCATGCGGTTTGGTGGCTGCGGCTTCTCTCCGGCGGAAAAACTGCCACCGCCAGCCTGGACCTTCATAGAGGTATGTACCGGGCCTATGTTATTAGTGGATATACAATCTTATATAGATTCCTATAATAACCTTGTCCTAATGATGCTAACATTCTTGATAAACGTATGTTAAATACAATTATGTTAAATACAGATAATAATCGTAAAATGACCTAAATATGAATATGATGATCAGATTTTGGCCACAAGAATGGTATATGTAAAAAACTGGAAAATTCTGGAAACACCATCTGAAGAAGACTGGCTTTTTAAATTATATGAAATGACTCAAATGGACAAATTAACAAATCATGTTAGATGATAAATTGTTAAAAAAGTACTGAGGAGTCTGGAAATATGTACATAATACTGTTATGTGAGAACAAATGAGGGGTACTAAAAATGACATCTTTCCAAAACTGCAGAAAGTACTAAGCAGAAAGAGGATTAAGTAACATTCTAATATTTCAGCAATAGGGTTGGTGAAGAAGGGATATTAAAGAAGCAAAGGGACAACAAAGACCTTAATCTCAACAAATTTGAAACTGGATTTTTAAAATAATATTATCTATTGCAGTGGTTCCCAAATGATGGGGCAGGACCCCCAGGGAGTGCATGGAGTTGCATGGTGGTGTGTGTGTGTGTGTGTGTGCGTGCGTGCAAGACTTGGAGGCCTTGATCTCTCTTTCTTCTCCTCTTCCCAAACTTTTTAATGTGTAAAATTTACATATGCATTGAATTAAATATTGCATTTACTTAAATAAAACTGGTCTAATTTGAATGATGTGATTTCCTTACAAAATGTTAAAATATGAATATACACGATTATGCGAATGAAAATACACAACGAAATAAAAAAAATCTTTTATTCATATACAACGTCAGGGGGCTACAATGTCTGCATGTAGATATGAAGGGTAAAAAAGGTTGAGTATCACTGCTCTATTGTATTAGCTAATTAATATCTTTCAATATTTAAGTGAAATTCTGCTGCTGTAGAAAATAGAACAATAACCAATGGAACATTCTGGTAATAATTTCAATTATATAATTTCAGCTTTTGTCATTTTGCACAATTCTTACCCCACTCTTCTTTGGAATGAGTTGTCATCCTTGCTCTCATGCTTATTCTCTACCTGGTGGCTTCATTTCTGGTCTACCGTGGATTGTTTAACTATTTACAACACTGCCACTGTTGGTCCTTAAAATACAAGGTCTTTTTGTTCTTTCTGTTCCAAATGTTGGCTTTCTCTCTCTCTGATTTTATATTCAGTTTGATGAAGCTCTGTGCATTTTGTAAAGTTCAGTGCTTCTGTTCCATGCCCGTCATGATAAGTTACTCTCCCCCCTCCCCCCGCAAGCTGTGCATCTACCCACTTCCAGTTACATTCACCTATAGGCCAGTGACAGCTAAGCCTGGCCCAAAGCTATTCAAGCGGTGTTGGGTGACTGTGCCTTGGCAGTCTCTGCTGTTTGTTAAAGCCATAAAGCTTTTGCGATTTAGGTCAAGGAGGGAAGCTAAAATTCTGTTTGCTTGAGTGGAAAAGCAGAAGACACTCTAGCCCATAAAGCAGGAGGATTTGCTGTGGAACATGCAAAGTAATCTCTGGTTTCTCTTTTTCCATATAAAGTTTACAACAGCAGAACCATGGCATAATTCACCTTTGCACAAGACCTATTGGAATGAATGGGTGCTGGAAACATTTCAGTGGATTGTACCCTTGCGTTCCAAGGAGATTTGATTGCACATGAAAAAAGGGATTTGAGATGTATAAAAATGGCAAGTACACTGCCTGATGTAACAGAAGAAAGTACTATAGTCCATATTCCAGCAAGGATATACTTTGTTTTCAAAAGTTAACTGAATGCTTTCTTCAAATGTTGGTAGGTGGGAGGCCAAAAGGAGACCGAAGTCCGCTTGTGATTCGCCATCACAGGGAAACTAATTGTTGCAATCTGAAGTCGAGGAGGAATTTATTCCCTTTCACATGCACTTAAAAGGAAACAGCCCTTTCTTAACAAATTCAAAGCAAGCGGCCCAGTTAGCCAAGTACTCTCTGATTTGTATCCACATTAATGGCTCTATGTTGGAGGTAGCTCACAATAGATCAAAATATCCAAAGTTTTCATCTTAATTAGGTCAACAACATTGTGTGTGAGTGCCAACTGTGCTTGCCAGCTACATCTTTCCATGGAAAAACAGGCCAGAGGTGCAAATGAACACAGATAACTGTTTTTCCTTATAATTATTTTTATTGCAATAACATTTGCTTCTTGTTGGTTTACTGTGGTGATTATAGTTAGTGCTGTAGAAGCAAATGAGAAGGCAGATTTTGGCAGCATTTTTATCATATATAGAAAAAAGCGCCTCTCTCTTTGGTTGACATGGTCGGGGGTGGAGTTACAAAATGGAGTGAAAATGGTTCACAGTATGATCTTTCTCCCCCTTCTGATCAATTCTGAAATGGTCAAAAGGGGGGGGGGGGGGGAGAGAATTTCTGCTGAAGATCAGGCTATAAACCATCTCCCTTCAGCTGAAAAAGCACTTGTAAACTGGCATCTTAAGTCAGACAATACAGTTCTGTAGGAGTGGAGAATCTTTGGTTCTTGTCCCAGTTCAGATCACTTGGCAGCCATATCCCCCCCCCCCCCCCCTCTTTTTCTGCCTTTTCCCCAGTACTTTTCCTCAGCCCTGGCTTATTCCCAACATTAAGTTTCTCCGGTCCTGCTCTAGAACGGCCGAACGTCTTTGGAGAAAGTCCAAAGAGTGGGCTGATTTTATCCATTTCAAATTTGTTCTTTCTTCCTTCTCACGCACCCTCTCTATGGCAAAACAGAATTATTACAAATCATTGATCTCCGCCAATGAGAGGTGCCCGCAGCGTTTGTTCTCCACCTTCAACACTTTGCTTAAACCTCCCTCTCCTCCTGTCTCTTCATCATTCTCTCCTAATGACTTTGCTAATTATTTCATCTCTAAGATTTCCACTATTCGCTCTGAGATAGTCCCCCCTGATTCTTCTTCTGCTCTTAATCTTCTATTGCCCTCGCCTAACAAATTTTCTGTGTTTCCTCCTGCCTCTTTGGATGAACTCTCTACACTTCTGAACTCTTCCAAACCTGCAACCTGTTCTCTTGATCCAATTCCTACTCGTCTTCTAATCTCTATAGCTCCCTCCTTTCTGCCCTCGCTTCTCCATATCTTCAATCTCTCTCTCTCTACAGGCTCCTTCCCCTCGGACTTCAAACATGCTCTCATTTCCCCAATTCTGAAAAAAAACCTTCTCTTGACCCCTCCTCTCTGTCTAGCTATCGTCCGATTTCTCTTCTTCCTTTTCTTTCTAAGGTTTTGGAATGGGTTTATTCTCGCTGTCTTGAGTTTCTTGAAGCCAACTCCATCCTCAATCCCTTTCAGTCTGGTTTCCGCCCAAGGCATTCTACAGAGACAGCTCTCACTAAGATTTCGAATGACCTTTTACAGGCCAAGGCTAATGGCCTTTACTCTGTTCTCATCCTTCTTGATCTGTCTGCAGCCTTTGACACCGTTGATCACTCTCTTCTAGTTAATATACTTTCTGACCTTGGGTTCTCAGACTCTGTTCTCGACTGGTTTAGATCTTACTTGTCTGGCAGATCTTTTGCAGTGGTTGCTGGCGGTCAGACTTCTTCTCCTGTTCCCTTATCTGTTGGAGTTCCCCAGGGCTCTGTTCTGGGTCCCCTTCTGTTTTCTCTCTACACACTGTCCTTAGGAAAACTCATTAGCTCTTTTGGCTTTTCCTACCATCTGTATGCCGATGACACCCAGCTGTATCTTTCCAACCCTGACCTTTCTCCAAGGCTTGAACAGCAAGTTTCGTCTTGCCTCACAGCTGTCTCGCTGTGGATGCGCCATCGGCGTTTGAAGCTCAACATGTCCAAGACAGAGCTTCTTGTCTTTCCTCCTAAGCCCACCCTTCAACTCTCCTTTTCTGTCTCTGTGGACAACATTTCTATTCAACCAGTCCAGCAAGCCCGCAGTCTTGGTTTTATCTTTGACTCTTCTCTGTCGTGTATCCCTCAGATCCAGACCACAGCCGAGGCTTGTAGATTCTTTTTGTACAATATTGCCAAAATCCGACCATATCTCTCCACCTCTACTGCCAAGATCCTGGTCCATGCCCTAGTGATCTCACGACTGGATTACTGTAACGTCCTCCTGGCTGGGCTTCCTCTTTCTCACCTCCGTCCTTTAATCTCTGTTCAGCATTCAGCTGCACGCATTATCACTTCCACCCACCGCTGTGACCATATCTCTCCTGTGTTGGCATCCCTTCACTGGCTCCCCCTCCCTTTCCGCATTCAGTATAAGCTCCTGCTGTCGACATTTAAAGCCCTCCATGGACTGGCCCCTCCTTACTTATCAGACCTTCTTTCTCTTCACCTTCCCACCAGGGCCCTCCGTTCTGGTAGTCAAGGTCTGCTGTCTCAGCCCAGGATTTCCTCTGCCCCATCCTGGATTCGCCCCTTTTCACTTGCTGCCCCTCACTCCTGGAACCTTCTTCCCCCACAAGCAAGAGCCATCACTTCTTTAACCAGCTTCAAAACGGAGTTGAAAACCATCCTGTTCAGAGAAGCCTTCCCAGGCATTGCATAATTGTCGCTTACCATTGCATAATTGTCGCTTACTATTTGATGTTCTTTTGATGCCTGTTTATCAAACCATTTCCTGTATTGCTATGTACTGTATATGCATTATCCTACTTGAGAGTATGTATTTTCCCTGGAAAATGATTAACCATCCATTATGAAGCCAAGCCCTCCCTCCAGTCCATCTGCCTTGGTCCAGGCCTTGGAGGTAGAGAGGAACTGCTGGACCTCTTACCCTTTCCCTCCACCACTCCCTTCTCCTTCTGTGTCATGTCTTTTTAGATTGTAAGCCCGAGGGCAGGGAACCGTCTAACTAAAAAGATTGCATGTACAGTGCTGTGTAAATTTACAGTGCTTCATAAATAAAGGTTAATAATAATAATAATAATGCTGAGACTCAAGATAACTTACAAAGTATTTGAGCCAATACAGATTCAAATACCTACAAAAACATCAGTAAAATATATATAGGGAAGTTATGTTAAAATGCATAACTTTAATAACCTCACTAATAACTTTTGCCTCTTGTTGCCTGACCACTCTCCTATGACCCCACCCTGATGTAGCTTGAGCACATATGTTCCAGTTTTCATCTGTAAAATGTTGGGGGGTATGTGGCCAGTCTTCTATAAAGTGCTTTGTCTGATGGTTAATTCTGCACTACCGTCTTTCACCCATATAATTTACTGTGTGTCATTCTTTCTTTCATTTTTTCCTCTTAGACATTCAACCAACTCCAAGTAAAACAGGGATGGAAAATGGTAGGAGAATTTGGGTCTACATTAGCCGCTGAGTCAACCTTAGATACTTCCCACCTCGTACTGTATCCCACCTACAAAGAATCGAATCCCCCCTGCCAAATGCCTTCTGGGCATGTGGGAAACATTTTCACCATGTCTGTAGATGGGCTGGGCCATATTAGGTACTAGAAAGGCCTTATTTTTAATAACAGAAAGTGGCTGAAAGTCATTTTCTGCACACTTCTGCTTTTTAAAAAGGTTTCTCTTGAACTTAAAATGGTTTGTTCCATGCTGCAAAAAATTAACACAAAATAGATGGTGGCAGTGCCCCAGCCCCTACAGGGTATTAGGGACCAAAACCCCTGTGAGGTTAGCAGAATGCCCCTGAAGGCTCCATATGGCCTGCAGGCCAGACTTTGCCCAATATGGAAAATAAATTTCCAGGTCTTGTTCTCCAGTTCCCACGAAACTGCTACCCTTATAAAACATCCTTGCAGACATTCATTGCCTGAGGTGTGGCAAATATCTCCATTTGGCAGTTCTTCATAGGCAACAGAATAGAGACTGCAGCCAAGAAAGTAGAAGACTAGAACTGTGAAGGGCAGCTATGAAAGATCCTATGAAAGATGTGCAAAGATATACAACTGAACAGTAAAGTTACTATAATCCAAGCCATAGTATTTCCCATTATCATATACAGATGTGGGAGATGGACAGTGAAGAAAGCTGATCGAAAGAGAGTCAACACATTTGAGATGTGGTGCTAGACAAGAGTGCTGGGAATACCATGGACAGCCAAAAAGACAAATGGGTCCTAGAACAGATCAGGCCAGAACACTCTCTGGAATTGAAGAGGACTAAATTGAGGCTGTTGTATTTCACTCACATCATGAATAGGCAGGATTCACTAAAAAAGGGAGAATAATACTAAGAAAGGGTGAAGGGTGGTAGAATGGAAGATTGCATATCAGATGGTAGACTCAATCAAGCTGGCCACAGTCCTGACACTGTAGGACCTGAGCAGAACAGTTGAGGTTAGGGGGACTTGGAGGTATTTTTATTAACAGGGTTGCAATGAGTTGGAGTCAACTCAAGGGCAGTTGACTACAACTAGACATCTTCCCCAGGTCCCCACAAGACCTGCAAAGTGGATGGGAGTCAAACCATTAAAGCACATTGTGTATTCTCTCTCTAGTGAAGAAATCCACTCTGTATGCCAATTCATTCTTTCAGTAGGACAACAAGCTGTAGCTTGATCTGGAAAGGATAGAGCCTAGAAGACGGTGTGCCTTTGCCTTGCTTGCCTGCCTATGTGACTTATCCCAGTATTTGTCAGAACTTGCAGCTAGTCCTTGCCCTAAGGTGGAGGTGGGGAAGGGGAAAGGATTGGGGGAACCAGCCCTTTGTGCATTACATTTGGTAAAAGGATATTGTAAGACTTCATCACATAAGGAAACATCAGGGAAGGGATACGAACTGAACTTTTGTTTAGCAATATATAAAATAAAATAAATTGGATGGCAATATTTAGCATTTGGAGTACATAATGGAGGTGAGGAGGGTGTGCTCAGTTTGTGTCAAGATTTTATGGGAAGTGCCATCTTCAAGATCTTTTGGGTTTGGTTTTGTTTTGGGTTTTTTGCATGGCTGTCAACTTTCTGTTGGATCAAAGGTCTTCTGGAGGAAGAGGTTTCTGTTATTATCTCTCAGGATAGAGCTATATGTTATTCCCTTCAATAAACCTATATTCTCACCCAGCATGGGATTTCTTCAGAAATATGTGTGCCTGAGAAATTAGATGTACAAGTTAAATTTGTGTTTACCATCTTGTAATTAATCACAAAAAGAAGCACAACTCACATGCCATGACAAACAGATGCCTTTCACCACTTGAGGGAGCAGTTTTTGTTTTAAAAATACCTGCTAAACTATCTTCTGGTAACAGTTGGATTACCAGATAAAGCTCTTGAAAGGGCTGGACGATGGGCAGCTGCCACAGATGAAACAGCAGATATGGTGCAAATTAGGAAGCAGTTACATTTCTAAAAGTAACATGAGTGAAAAGAACACTACTGATACAAAATTATGTCTAGTCTCTTTTGGGGTCCCTTTTAAGGGAATTTTGGAGCATTTTAAGAGAAAATTTGAGAAGAATTTTCTAAGATTCATGGTATTTCTTTATTGCACCTAATTTTTTTTAAACTAACAGAAAAAGAATTAAGTGAAAAGTATCAAATAACATACCAAGTTATTTTAAAAAAGAAAACATTTTTGAAATATTAAAAACAATGATTTTTTTTTTTTTGGCATTTGAAGCTAATTACTTTAAACCAATTACTAGCTTTAGTTAGAAAATGGAAAAATGACTTTCCAATATCTGATGTAAACTAGGCTGCACCCGAACAGGAAGTTCTCTTATACAGTGGACCCTTGTTATACGCTGGGGTTTGGTTCCAAGATCCACCATGTATAACAAAATCCGTGTATGCTCAAGTCCCATTAAACATAATGACATAGCAAAATGGTGTCCCTTATAAAAAGTGGAAAATCAAGGTTTGATATTTGAAATTTATACTTTTTTGGAACATTTTCAAACCGTGTATGCTTGAATCCGTGTATAATAGATCCGTGTATAAGGAGGGCTGACTGTATTCCTTCCTGGTCAGGAAGATCATAAACATCATAGACTTGGAACAATTACTGAGGAAGTTCAAGGAGGAAAGTGCAAATGCAGGACTGCTGCTTAACATAAAGAAAACAAGAATAATGACCACAGAGGATCTACATAAATTCAACCTAAATAATGAGGAAACTGAAATGGTTAAAGACTTTCCGTAACTTGAAACATTGATGGAAATGGAGACTGCAGTGAAGGAATAAGAGGAAGATTAGGAATGGAAAGGGCAGTCATGAAAGGACTAGACAAGATCCTATAGATACACAACTGAACATTAAAGTTAGAATTGTCCAAGCAATTGTATTTCCCATCATAGAATTATAGAGTTGGAAGAGACCACAACAGCCATCCAGCCCAACCCCCTACCATGCAGGAAATCTCAATCAAAGCATACCCGACAGAAGGCCATCCAGCCTCTGCTTAAAGCCCTCCAAAGAAGGAGACTCCACCACTCTCTGAGGGAGCGTGTTCCATGTCAAGAAGTTCCTGCTAATGTTGAGCTGGAATCTTTTTTCCTGTAGCTTGCATCCATTGTTCCATGTTCTAGTCTCTGGAGCAGCAGAAAACAAGCTTGCTTCATCCTCAATGTGACCCCCCTTCAAATACTTAAACAGGGCTATCATATCACCCCTTAACTGTCTCTTCTGCAGGCTAAGCATATCCAAGTCTTTCCTCATAACCCACGGTTTCCAGAATCTTCACCATTTTGGTTGCCCTCCTCTGGATAAGCTCCAATTTGCCAATTCATTTTTTGAGTTGTGGTGCCCAAAACTGGAAGATCCAGTGGCTGCCCTAGGTGGGTGGAGTCAGCCCAGGGTCAAAGGATAATTTGTCGTAAAGCCTCCACCTGCAGTTGAGTGGTTTACCACTCAAGGCTGCTGCAGAGTTGTGGCTGTTTCTGACAGTACCACATTCGTAACATGGATATGACAGAATGACAAAATGTGTGATGGAGCCTTTTCACTCTACACAACTACACTGTATAGCATTTTGATACCACTTTAACTGCCATGGTTCCATCCCACGGAATTCTGGGATTTGCAGTTTTGTAATGTGTTTAGAATTATCTGGCAGATGGCTTTAGTGTCTCAGAAACTACACATCCCAGGCTTCTGTAGGATGCAGCCATGACAACTAAGTTGGAATCAAAATGCATCAATTGTGTGTAAGCATACCTCAGTTAACAAAGCCTCTGATAAAGAAGTTCCTTTTTTACAAAGTTTTTTTCCCCTGCCCACCCAGCCCTTCATCTTTTTCTCTTTGTCCTCTGTCTAGGTGGATGTTTGGTTTTCTCAAAACACAGCATTATAATTGGGATGGTGGTGAAGAAATGCAGTTATTCACCTACCAATTTGCAGCAGCACATCTACCATAAACAAGGCACTAAAATGTGAACTCAGAAAGAATGAAATGCTTCTCAGCCAATCCTGCTCTAGTTGTCTGTGCCAGCCTACAACAGGCAAAGTATGAGTTTGGCCACCAAAATAGAAATTATAAGAAAAGTGGAGGTTGGTGAAAGAAGTAATCTCTGTATTTTGGGGGAAAAGCTTTCATATGGTGTCTATAAGGTTTAGACTGCTTTCCTGACCTGGTGGTTTCATTTCATATGCACATTCTATGAATAAAACCTATGGTGAAAGATATGAAACTGTTTTTCCTGTTTTGTCGTGTAGGAATCTATCCCTATTCTTGCCACATTATTTTGTCCCCTGGTACAAAATTTCTGTTAAAGCAGTTGTTAGGAAGGATCGAATTAGGGGAATTTTAATTAGCTCAAATATTGCAGAGAGGTGGCCCTAACAATACCATGTGCCGGAATTGTGTCCCACAGTGTATACCAGCAGTCGCCAGTACACCCCAAGAGAGACTCTGATACCAACTAGGTCCAGCTAAAATGGTATTGTTTATTATAGCACAAAGAAAAATCGCACACACACACACACACACACACACATTCAATGCTACAATGGAGGGGTAAGTTTGGGAGACAGGTTGAGAAGGAGAGGCACCAGTAGGATATACTACCTTAGAAGTATTCTCCGAGAAGTCCTGATGAAACTTGGATGGACAGTGAGTCACGGCTGCAGGAGCAGGGAAAGAGGGCCACGGAAGCTTGAGAGCAGAGTTCAAGTTGTTGACCGTGACCGCTCAGTTTAGCTCAATGATTTCAGCAGAGCTCAATGCTCTAAGAACCCAATGCTCAAAAAACCCAAGGAGGGTCCGAAAACTCAGGGTTTATATAGTGTGAAACGTATCCGGAGGCTATGGGACTTGCTAGACAAAGGTGTTGATTGCCTGGGCATTGTTAAGCCAAGAGCAAGCATTGTGTTGCACAATGCATTAGGTCAGGACACAATTCGGAGGGGCAGCCGACTTGATGGCTGAGCTGTTAAGCTGATCACTGGCTCATTAAGTGAGGAGCTGAGTCTATTGTCTCACTTGGGCAGCAGAGGCGATTCTGGTTTGGTGACTCCCAAACTTCCTATGGAAAATTCCAATTTTAGCTTTCTTTCTAGGGCTCTGCCTGGGTCAGGTGAGCTGCCTACATGGTCTCAACGCATTTAAGTTAATGGTGGGTCCTCCATGGGGTCAGTCAGGGGTCATAGCACAGACTGCACGCACCCAAAATTTTATATAAATCCAAACTTGGTAACAGAGTGACACCCAAGAACACATCTACTTTGTTAAATGAGGTATACCTATAGTGTGCCCAGGATGCTGATGCAGGTGAATACAACAAAAATAATCAAGACCTTGGCAAATCCATTACATGGATATTTATGCTAAGAAAAAGAAATACTGGACCACCATTGAGGAAAACCAATTATTAGTTGTTAATTTATGACTTGGAAATGTTACTTTGTTGAACTACCATCCCAGAATTAACCTGTTAGCATGGTTAATATGGCACAGGTGAGTAGTTATGCATCATCCAAGAAAGTGGAACTTCATGAGCAAAAATTACACTTGCAGAATTCTGCTTAAGCCACTGTGAATGGAAGCAGCCTGCATGACTTACAATGTGGAGCCTTGCTATCTGGTGTATTGATGCAACTGCCAGTGGTTTCTTGCATCTTGAGGGGATCAGGGCTTCTCCTTGTTAGCAGATGGTGCACTCTGTGCTGACTGGAAAGGGGTGGGAAGCTTTAGCCAATGAACCTGAACCTGGTTCATTGGCTGAGGTGACTGATTGGAGTGAATTGACCGTCCTAGTCTTTACTCCAGTTGCCCATTCGCCTGAAAATCAATCCAGCTCAGTTTGTTGTCCCACATGCCACTGTTTTCTCTCCCACCTGGCGGTTCTTGTGGCTCTGGCATTTTATTGGGAATGTCTTACAGTTAAGTGGTTTGTTGTTGTTGTTTTGTCCCAACTGCAGGAGAGTGGTCAGCATGGGTCCTGGATCCGGGACAGAGGCCCGTTCCACATGGGCGGAGCGCATACAAAATGGCGGCGCCCATTCTACATGGGCACTGCCATTTTGACGTCACGGACGCCTAGCGTCCGCACGTCGTGCGGCCAAAGTGATGCTGCGAGTGCGCCATTGGCTTTTTGTGGCTTTTTTGCTGCGCCGAGGAGTCGTGCGGTTTGGCCGCTGGGGCTCCTCGGCGCAGCAAATGACGGTGCTGGCTATAACGTGCCATAATTCACCAGTATTCACTTGGCACTAGCACAGGAGTCCCCTTATGGTACTTGGGGTCTTTGGGTGGACTTGGGGTGTGTGGGTGTGTTCCCAGGTGGGGCAGACACCTTTCTGGCACCCCATGGGCGATGGGATCATGTGGGGTGCCAGCCCACGGGAGAGCCCCTTCTGTCATCCCATTGGTCTGGCACCTGACTGAAGTTTCAGTCTCATCAATGAACAAGTGGGTTGGTCAATCCTTGCATCCATACCCATCTGTTTGCCAACCCTACTCTAAACTGTCATCCATAAAGTTGTGGCCAGTGCTTTCCAACCATGTTGTTTGTATGGGGATTATAGTGGAGAACTGCCATCACCCGTGGACAAGCAAAACAGTTAACACTACATGACTAAAAAAAAAAAGTATAACTACATGTTTGTGAAACACCAAAAGGATGCCAGCCTGTGTGTTTTCCTTCTGTTCCTCTGTACCATTAGTTGGTAGTTGGGAAGATGGTGCAATAGTATCAGGAGAGCATGGGTTAAGTAGAATGAGACATTAACGTGAGTTAGAACAGGTGAGAAAAACCTGATACAGGCGGCCATTTTTGTTAGCAGCCCTCTGTTCGCTGCCATGCTCTTCAGCCCAAATAAACTGAACTTCTCTCTTGATTTATGTGCTTTAATATTCTTTTGCAATGCCTTTGGACCTTTTGATTCCTTTTCAGCCTTGAGAGAGCAAAACTATTCCCAAGTTTGTATTTTTTTTATTTTCTGCTTTGCAGTGTGAACCTCTCTCTTCTCCTCTCTGGTTTAGAATGAATGTGCCACTTGCAGGGACGGGAAGACCTTGTCCATGAACTCTACAGCACAGGCAAATCTAGGGAAGCTTTTATTAAATATTAACTCTTCTTCAAAATCTGAGCCTGTAGACCCCAAAGATTTCCTTTTCCCTCATACTTTCCTTGCTTAGTTTTTCTTTTCCTGCCCTGTAGTCTTGATGCCTCACTTGACCTGAGTTGTATACTAGGCTCCAGGAAGACCTTGGAAAAGTTATTTTTTGGACTGCAAGAGCACAGAATCTTCACATCCAGCATAAGTAGCATGACAGATTCTGAGCTATAGTCCAGAAAACTAACATTGGATCCCACTTTGGGAAGATGGCAGGATATAAATCTAATAAATAAAATGAATAAATAAACTTATCTAAGGTTTGATTCCAGAAGCTCTATTTTCAGTAGCAATTTTAAGGAAAGTCTACTTTAGGATTACATTTTTCAGGCAGATGTCGGACAAACGTAGGCATATTTACATTGGCTAAGTGGACAAGATCATAGGGCATGTTTATACATCAGCAGTTGGGCTTCAGGCTGTGTTGGTAACTGTTGATGCAGTCAACAGTCAAAATTACAGATGGAGCATTGTGGATTAGGAATGGAACAGGAATTCACCAGTTTCCCAACCAGGATCAAATTTAGAGTTCCTGGAAACTCTAGAAACTTATGCGGGAATTAAAACTTTACCTCAAAAGTTCCTGCAATGTTTTTCGTTCCCATCACAACATAAACTTTATAGTTTTTGAAAAGCATGCAGGAGTTCAAGAAACCTGTGCTCACCATATTTTCACTATTTACAGAAAACTACAGCTTTGGGGGGGGACCCCAACTACGTATGTCGTTTTTTGTGTACTTGTGAAAAGTGTGCAAAATGCAAAATTAAATATCACATCTTGTCTGTGTCTGTGTGTGCCTTCAAGTCACCTGTCAACCTATGGCAACTCCATGAATTTTACAGGGTTTTCTTAGGCAAGAAATACTCAAGAGGTGGTTTTGCCAGTTTCTTACTCTGAAATATAGCCTACAACACCTGGTATATATTGGTGGTCTTCCATTGAAGTACTAACCACCAAGGCTGACCATGCTTAGCTTCCACGATCAGATTGGGTCTGATGTCTTCAGAGTATTTAGGTTGTCAGTAATGTGGCAGCTATCTGAATGGATGTCCTGTAGAAGATGGAACAAACTTGTTTTCTGCTGCTCAGAGAACAGAACACGAACAAATGGATTCAAACTGCAAGAAAAGAGATTGCACCTAAACATTAGGAAGAACTTTTTTTTTACTGTAAGAACTGTTCAACCTTGGCATAGATTGCCTTGGAGAGTGGTGGATTCTCCAGCGTCTGAGGTCTTTAAACAGAGGTTGAGTGGATGCCTTTCAGGAGTGCTTTAGTTACGTGTTCTTGCATAGCCGTGGGTTGTACAAGATGGTCCTTGGGTACATCTACTCTGTAGAAATAATGCATTTCAAAATCACTTTAGGTGCTGTGGCTCCATCCTATAGAATTCCTGGAATTAGTAGTTTTACAAGGTCTTTAGCCTTCTCTGTCAAATAGAGATGGTACCTCACAAAACTAAAAATCTCTAATAAAACTACAAATTCTATAGGGTGGAGCTACAGCACTTAAAGTGGTGTCAAATTGCATTATTTTTACAGTGTAGATACCCCCCTCCCCTTGTGATCCTTTCCAATTCTATGATTCTGTTATTCTATGATTGTCCACTTGGTCATGGCTTTGTGCTTCCTATTGTTACTTCTCTTGTGGACACTGCATCACAATTTGATGTGCTATTATCTAAAAAGGTCTGTATATTAGCTGAGCAACAGAAGACAAACATTTTCAGACATGCTCCTTTTAAGCATTTACTAGAGTCCTTGAATAATCTTGTTATAATTTACTTGGACTACTGTTAACTCACTCTGGACAGAAAGGGCCCTTCTCAGTGAAATAATGTATTTTTCAACTAGTGATTTAAGCTTTGTTAGATCTTGTAGTCCTGACATAATAGTTGCTTTTCTTGTTGTCTGCTGCAAAATTACCAACCGTTTTGACCACTATCATCCCAAAGAATTGTTTTATAATCCTCCTGTAGGAGGTCAATATGTTTCTGACCTCTCAGTGTGTGCATTTCTGTTTTAGAGGAGACCAATGTTAAATGAGGTTTACTGCAATCCTATATGCATATTGTGAATTAATATTAAAAAATAATAACCCATGACAGCTATTTGGAGTTGGTTTTTAAGATAAAATATTTTGGGAGAGATTTTATACTAGCATATAAAAAGAAGTCCTACTACATCAAACCAAAGGTTTAGATTCTCTTGGGCTAAAAAGAGCTTCTCCACTATTCCTCTTTTATAAGAACAGAGCATCTGAATCAAGATCAATTCAAATGCATGAAATCACATGTACAAATTTACAGGAGCAACTGTAAAATGTGGAGAGAAGTAGAAAGGGAAATATAAAAAATTAGGTATCCAATTTTGTTACCATAGTTTTTAATATATATATATAGTTAGCTCATTTATCCACAGATTCTTCATCCATGGATTCAATCATCCATGACTTGAAAATATACTTTTTTAAAAATCCAAAAAACAAACCTTGATTTTGCCATTTTATATGAGGAACATAATTTACTACACTATTGTATACAATGGGACGAGCAGCCAAGGATTTTGGTATCCATAAGGGGTCTTGGAACCAAACCCCAGGAGATACCAAGGGCCCACTGTAGCTAGATTTCTCAGTGTATGTATCCAGTTGGAGGATTTGAATGATTTCCTCCTGTGAAATGTGTTTTTTAATCTTTGTTTTGATTTGCTCTAAACACTTCAAGGAAAGCTCAGAAATGCTCTGAATCCTATTGTAGCTTTTAGAAAGATGATCCCCAGTGTTCACCACTATGAGCAAAACAGAATAGAATGCCACCCAGTCTCACCCTTTGGCTCTTGCCATACCAAAGAGTCTTGAAAGAGAAGTGAGGAAGCCTCTCAAGGTATATAAAGGCCTGACATATCCAGACCTTACTACAATTTTAGCACAACTAAAAGTCACATCTGTTTCTACCGGAAATGTAATTCAGTCCAGATGGTCTCTTCCCTTCTGTGCCTTCTCCTTTATGGAGGGAAGGGAATGAGAAAACATCATCTGCTAAATTCCCTACATTGTATCTCTGTACAAACAATGTGGTGAGGGGCATGAAAAGAAGTTTGGAGTGACTGAAGTGAAGGCTTTGCTGGTTTGAAGATTATGCAAGTTTCTTTCTATGCCCAAAGCTGCATCATTTCTGGAAAACCCCACAGTTGTTGTTTTTTTTTTGAAGAATATGTGCAACTTTTGTAGAGAAGTCCCAGTTCTTGGAAAAGAGCAGGATACAAATAAA
>NC_056523.1:320853537-320860050 GCF_019175285.1 Sceloporus undulatus
GATGATGATGATGATGATGATGATGATGATGATGATGATGATGATGATGATAGAGAAGCTGTTTAATTTCCCATCATTTGGGGAGGGGGCACCCAAGTGTCCTGAAGCTACAGCATGAAAAATGGTTTCATTATTCTTGACATCCATTGGGAATCAGAAAAATCAAAATTTACCATTCCTATCATGTATCTGAGGAAATAGACTCAAGTCTATGGAAGTTCATGCTGCCATCTTATCTCTTTCAGTTAGTCTCAAAAGTGTTACAAGATCCCTTTGCATACATGTTGAAAACTGATGTTGCTCTCTTGGTGAAGAATTGTCTCTCAGGACCAGCACAGTAGTTGACTGAATTATCAAGCTGAAAACCCATGGAACAGCTTCTCATAATTTGTTAGACAGTTCATAGGATGAACAAAGGAGTTAAATCAAGCATCAATCAGATTTGAATGTGAAGATTGTTATTTTGTTGAAAATCTGGGGTACTCCAATGGTACACTGGATAAGGTGAAATATCATTTGCTGGTGCTCTCTTGGCACCTGACAAAACTGTTGAGTCAGAGATTACTGCTTCACTAAATAGATAACAGAATGGAAAGTTCTATTGACTAGTCAACATCTCTTCTCTTAGAAGGATTTTAAGAAAAGTTCCCGTTTTCTATGGCTGTTACAAAGGATTATTCTTAGCAGTCAGCGCCTGGACCAGTTGTTTTAAACTTGCTGTGAATAACCAATCTATGAACCGAAACCTTCCTTCAGTGCAAAAAATGTTTATAGTTTACCCCACCCTTTAGATCTGGCTACACTATCTGCTCCTTCTCCTGCACTCTTGGGCGTTAGTTGAGACGTGCATCCTGCCATTGGCAAACAAATGACATCCAACTTTTCACTGCTGTTGGCCTGCTCCCAAAAGAAGTGATGAGCCAGACTCAAAGTCAAGTTAGTAGTGTGAAATAGTAGCCACAAAATATAGACTTGGCAAATGGTTTCCTAACACTTCCTACAGGACCGGCAACTCCTGGGATAAATGTATCCTTCTCCCACCAAGGTAGAGCTATATGGGGTGGGCATAGTGAGGGTGTTGCCCCTCCAAAGAAGAATTCTGACCTCTCAGTGACATTTTCCTTCAATCCTCAAATTTCTAGCATTGCAGAGAGTGACATACTGAAAATAGTTCATGGTTAGAATTCGTACATTTGCTGTGTGAAAATTTTCTTGGGATCTTTGTCTGCCCATTTTTATTTTTTTATTTTTTTGCATGCCTAAACTCTATTTCCGAATGCCCAGCTGAAGTTTTAAGTTAGTGCAATTCTAGAAATTTGGAAAGTTATGAAAGATTTCATGAGGAGGGCAGAATTTTTATTTGGGGGGCAGTGCCTTCTTCGTGCCTCCTCTCGGTAGCTTCACTCTTACCCAGCAATAAACAGCACTGAAAGGGAGGGGGAGAGGGGAAAGAAGAGGAACCTACAACTGTCTTGATTTGGCAAGGATAGTTGGGATTAATATGTCATATCACTTTCTCAGCCATTTTTTAAATGTCCCAGTGTCTCCCTTCTGCTCCCACTTTCCCCCATTGTCCTTATCTTCACTTGCTGCAGACTGAGTTCAAAGTGCAAAAGTAGTTTGCACTTAGTTAACTTATGGGAGTTGCAGAGAAGACATAATCTTTCCGTTTTGAGTAGGCTCAGACAAAAGCAAACTGCAGCAACATTTCCTAGCTTGTGTATTTTTCCTCCTTAATAGTTTTGACATCTTGACCACTCTGATATTGCTTGCTGATGTGTGACCTGGTTTTCATCTATGTAATGTTGGAGGGCAGGGTGGACACCAATGCTTTCCCTTCTTTTCCCTTCTAGTACTTTCTGCTCTCATCTTCTAATGGAACCCGTGGAGCCATCAAACAGGCAGCGGTGTTCAGAATTCTTCATGATTGCCCCTATCTCTTCAAGATTTCAACACCGCTGAATACTCCTCAATTTGTTATAACCTGAAAATAATGGCAGATAAAGAGAATTTGCACTGGGAAGCATGCCAGACTAAAGACATTAAATTATTGAGTGATCTGTATCTGGATAATGGATTTATGGCCTTTAACAACTTTTCAGGGACAGAAAAAAAATGCTAATGTTTTTGTGTGTCTACATTGGGAATTTCTATACAAATGTGACCCATTTTTTAATTGTGATAGTTTAAAACCCGATGAAACTACATTAGGATGCTATCTGCTGATTTCTTTATATTGGAAATTAACAATAGGAAATAATCAGTCATTTTAAGACACTTTACAAGTCACTGTATATTGGAAAAGGAACAACCATCCATCAAGGCTGGGCCTGAGGACAAAATAATTAGAAAGCATACAAGCATAGCAAAGGGAAGATTAGGGCAAAATGAGAACCTATAAAGTTGAATTTATTTTAAGCTTATGATGAAGTCTGAGCAGGGTATTTTGTTCTAGGGTGGTTTTCATAGGAAATATTTCAAAAATACAGTTTTTTTTCTTTGTAGATTGCTCTGTATTAGGATAAAAACCATTTTCTATGGAACAGCTAACAACAAGTGCTTCAAAGAGTCTTAAGAACAAAAGAAGAACTCTGTTAGATGACACCAAAGTCCCATCTAGTTCAGAGCATTCTATTCCCACAGTGGTTAAACACATGCTTCAAAGAGAAAACAACAAGTTAGGACATATGGATGCAAAAACACTTGCATGCTTATGATCTTTAGCTGCGGGTGTTGATAGTTTTGCTGTTTCTGATACTGGAGGTAATGTATAGTAATAATGTCAATTGTGGATATTTGTTGTTGTGTGTCTTCAAGTCATTTCTGACTTATGGTGAGTCTAAGGCAACCCTATTATGGGATTTTCTGGGGATGAAAATGTGTGACTCACCCAAATCATAGTCCAAAATACAAACCACTGCATCATGTGGCTCTTGAGATAGCTCCATACATTTACCTAATCCTCTTTTAAGCCATCCCACTTGATGGCTATCCTCCATCTTGCCGTATCAAGTTCAGTTGTGTGAAGTGTGAAGCAATACTTTATTACAGCTATACTGAATCTCCCACTTTTTAGTCGGAATGGCTAATTCCAGGTTCTGCTATTATGAGAGAGAGGTAAAATTCACTTATTCCACATTGTATTATGTTCTTTTATCACATCCCCACCTCAGTTGTTTTCACACACTAGAGATAAGGTTGATCTGGCTTGATTCAAGGTTGATTCAGCTGATCTAGATGAGTTTCCCCCTTCCTTCCCCACAGTTCAGTGTGCATCCCTCTCAAAGCTGCATGCCTGGTGAAAGAGGATGACCATCTCAGACAGAAGTGCACCATTCTTTGGTCAAGGATAGCTGATAGATGAGCTCTCATTTGCAGCTTGCAACCTTTCCTCATAGGTGAGTTACTTTATCTCCTTGGTTTTGGTTGCCCCTCTTTGAAACATTATCCAGATGTGCCATCAAATCCACTCTGATTTATGACAACCCTATTTTAGGCTTTTCTTGGCACATTTTATTCAGAGGGGATTTGCTGTTTCCTTCTTAGGATGAGAGACTGTCTTGTCTAAGGTTACGTTACCCAGTGGGTTTCTGTGGCTAAGTGGAGATTTGAACCCTGATCTCCCAGAATCCTAGTCCAACACCCAGGCCACTACACCATACAATCCAATATTTTGCAGATTAAAAAAGGGGAGAGGCAAGAGAAACTGGAGAATTTAAAATGCAGCTTCAAAAGTGGGATGATTTATTGGTATTAACTAGGACTGTCTCTGCCAAATCAGGTCAGTTTGAGCATATGCAGCATCATGCTGGCTGCTCCCCACCCCACCCCCAGCTGTACAGTATCCTTTGGACATGTAAAATTACTTTTAAGGAAAATGAATAAACTGACATACTGAAGCCATTAACAAGTCAGCTGTGACAGGAGGTTGCTTTTGATGCAAGAGCTTCCTTTTACCGCTATGAGTCTCCCTTATCCGGAATTCTGAAATCCAAAATAGTCCAAAATCCAAACTTGTCGCCATGGATGGCTGAGATAATGGCCCTTATCAGATGAGTCTTGAACTGGGGGACTTCAGCACTGGGCGGGAATTAACGTTATTATTTCGCTCAAGATCCATCATACAAGGGAGCCCCTACAAATTGGCGGATTCAAATGGCCAATACGCATTCGCGCGAAGTGTATTCAGTGCAGAATGTAAAGTCACACCGGGCTCAACAGAGGATCGGCGATTCGTACGGCCCCCTCGCACATCTCAGTGGTGCCCTGCATGGGTTGCGACCTAAAAACGCTTCCGGGGTGAAAGGGGAGGTCCCGTCATGACAAGACCGGTAAACAGCGGAGAGCCAGCTCATGCACAAACAACGCGATACAACGTGCCCGTTACTGTTTCCTCTCTACATTCCTGCTTGGTTTTAACGTTACCATGCCCTTCCCTGCAACAATTAGCAATGCCGGTTGTACGTGTGTGTTTGAGTGAGTGAAATTTATTCGGGGGGGGGAGCACCAGTTCCACGGCTGTCAAAGAGGCTGGATGGCATGTAATGGGGATGCTTTTCCTCCTACTCCTCGCGGCTTGGGAGCCAGCATAAGCTGCATCCAGGGAGCGGGGGTGGCGGTTCCAGCGCCCCCTTTCCGCCTCGCGGCTTGGGAGCCAATAAGCGCATCCCAAGAAGGCAAGAGGCGCGGGGCCGCTAGAAGCGCGGCGATCGCCCGTTCCAGCGCCCCGCGCCTCTTGCCTTCTGGGATGCAGCTTATGCGGCTCCAAAGCCGAGAGGCGGAGAGGGGGCCGCTGGAGGCGCGATTGCCGCGATTCTAGCGGCCCCGCGCCTCTTGCCTCTGGGAGGCAGCTATCTGGCGCCCAAGCCGAGAGCGGAGAGGAGGCCGCTGGAACGCCACCCCCCGCTTCCGGAACCGCAAGAGGAAAAGACCCACCGGAAGTAAAATTAGAATCTGGGGGTCTTGCGATGGAATTAAGGACTGAGTAGACACACAGAGCCATTCGCACTGAGATCGAACAGAGCCCCAACCAGGATATTGCCAATCCCCTTATCAGCGCACTGGCCAACACGCGCCAAAAAGAGGATCCAGTAGCATTAGTTCGGCATCTCGCGCATTCACGTGCGTTCGGATTGGGCCATTCGAATGATGGTATGATTCTATTTAGCGAAATAACGTAATCGAACCGCCCAGTGCTGAAGTCCCCCAGTCAAGACTCATCTGATAAGGGCTAATGACACCTTTGCTTTCTGATGGTCAGTGTACACAACTTTGTTTCATGCACAAAATACTAAAAAATTGTGTATAAAAACTTCAGGCTATGTGAAGGTGTATAATAAGTGAATGCATGTTTAGACTTGGGTCCATCTCCAAGATATCTCATGTATATGTAAATATTCCAAAATGTAAAACAAAAACCACCAACAACAACCTCCTAAATCCAAAACATTTCTGGTGCCAAGCATTTCAGATAAGATATAAGATATTTTGACTCAACCTTTGTTAGACATTAAGATGATATGGTTACTTAAAAGGTATTTTCAGTCTCTTCTTTAATATTCTCCAGAATAGGGTCAAGGTTTTCATTCACTCCGCAATGCGTCTCCCCTGTACTTCATCTCTAATTAGGTCTCTGTCACACTATACATTATAGTTTTTGATAACACTTTTAAAACTTTGATAACATTTATAGTACTTTGATAACTCTGTCTTTAGCCAGAATGTGATCTAGAACATTACTTCTTAACCATCTGCTGTGGGAGGAGGGTAGGATTTTTCCCCCTCAACATGCCAGAGACTGGGACCCTGTTTATGTCCTCTGGCTACAACTATTCTTCTTTCCTGGAAACTCATCCTGGATTGGCTGACAGTAGCTCGCAGACTGGCATTAGTCCACAGATCACCAGTTTAAGTAGCACCCTAGTGGACCTCAACTTTCCTCTTTTCTCCTCTCCTCTCTTCCATCAGTAGGTATTTGGTGGTTTGTGCCTGAGTATGGTGCCAGCACTCCAATTGCACCAGCCAATGGGTCAACATCCTTTTAATTTACCAGCATTGCCTCAGAGCAGGTTGCCCAACTTAGAAGGAGCAGTGGCCAAAATTAAGGTCTGCTAGGCTGTTCGGGCTCCAATAGGTTTAGGACAGGAATGTAGGACATTTAGGTGACATGTAGACATTCAAGAAAAATAGAAGACATACCAAATAGAAGCTGGAAGCTAAATGTACATCCATACTTCTTACCCATGCTGAAAATGGAGACCATTTTGGAATCCCCTCCTGGACAGGAAGGCTGAGATGGGAGACATGTCCAGGAAAAGGAGGGAAAGTCTGGTCATCCCTCCCTCCTTCCTTCCTTCCTCCTCCCCCCTTCCGTCCCCTCCCTCCCTCCCGCCCTCCCTCCCTCCGCCCTCCCTCCTTTCTTTCTTTCCTTTCTTTCCTCCCTTCCTCCTTCTTCGTTCCCTCCCTCCCTCCTTTATTTCCTTGCTCTCTGCCCTCCCTCCCCCTTTCTTCGTT
>NC_056523.1:320862619-320978658 GCF_019175285.1 Sceloporus undulatus
TCCCTCCCTCCTTCCTTCCTTCCTTCCTTCCTTCCTTCCTTCCTTCTTTCTTTCTAGAGCAGGAGCAGAAGAAGGAGGGGGATGTGGAAAGAGATAAGGATGCCTGCGCACCACATTGTCCTCCTCCTCCTCCTCTGCCAAGTCATTCGCCTTTGAGCAGCCTGGGGGTTTTGCCAGGCAGGCAGCCTTGCTGACTCAGCAGAAGAGGAGGAGGACAACTCTCTGGGCAGGGGTCCTTGTCTCTTTCCCCCATTGATGGGCGGGCAGCCTTGTGAGAAGGAGGAGGGGGGAGGATGGGGGTAAGAGACAAGAGAACCCGTCCACTGCATTGTCCTCTTCTGCCAAGCCGTTCATCTTTGAGCGGCAAGGCTGCCTGCCCAGTAAAAAATCCAGGCCACACGGATGGCATGGCAGAGGACAACCCTTCCCCCCCTCCTCTGTTGAGTCACTCACCTTTGCAAGGATGAGGATCTCGAATCCCAGGCTGCTCGCCAAAAGTGCGGTGGCCTCCTCCTCCTCCTCCACTGCCATCCACACCCCAGTGAAGACCCTGGGCCCCTTATCTTAATGAGCCAAACCCCTGCCCTCTCTCGCTCTTTTGCTCTCTCACTCCCTGCTCTCTCTCTGCCCTCCCGGCTCTACTCTGCCGCTTGCCCTACAAAAAGCTCCTCTCTCTGGGCCTCACTCCCTCTGGGGTGAGAGGAGCTGTAAGCCTGCCCCCCAGCAAAAGCTCTCCTGGGAAGTCAGGGGGAAGAGTCCATTGCTCCCATCTTCCAAAACCCTGTGCGATCAGGGAGGACTCTGGGAGCCGGGACATCCTCCTCCTCCTGATTATTTGGCCCCGGGCCTCCAGAAATCCTTTGGCGGGCCACACGTGGCCCCTGGGCCACAAGTTGTGCACCCCTGCCTCAGAGCAATGGTAGGGCAAGGACATTGTGGTTCATTAAGAGAATGGCTAGATCCAGCTGCTTGATTTTGCTCAGTGATCTGAGTCAGAAAAAAAAGGTTGCCATGCCAGAATGCTAGGGTACGAACATTTGTCGAAGGATGCCAGGAGGTGATGTGAATGAGATGCAAATATGTTTGAACTGGGAGAGAGTGTATTTTTGATAAGAACCTCTGCATGTGCTCATGAAACAGTGCTTTGGAATGATTTCCCCAAAACCAGATTGCTCTCACCTACTGCTCCCTTCCACCATAGAGAATTCTCTCTTATTCAAATCTGTGCATAAATGGCCACCATGAAGAGATAAACAGGCACATGCTTGAGGGCAGGGAATAGCTTTCCAAGTTACTGACCACACTTGAAGTCTGCCCTTCCCTATCTGTTCTGCCCTAGCTGAAATTCTATTGGTTGGCATTCCTGTGGTTGATATCAGATTGGAAATATGTTGTTTTGTGTACACCAGAATACTGCTGACCTCTTGGCAAACTAATAATCCTTTGCAGAAGTATAATGTGGCAGCCTCTTTCGTGTGTGCTCTGACTGAGTGAGCTGCAGCTCCCCTCCACGTGAATATGCAGCCAGAACAGATTTAAGTGACAGAAAAACTACTGGAAATCGACTGTAGAACTTTGAAACATTGACTGCAAAAAAAGAGGAGAATATGCCGCCATGGTTGCTTTGCTAATTCTGGCTAATGACTCTCTTAGGCATACTGAATTAGGGAGACAATTGCCTTCTAAAATACTGTCAAAAGATGCATGATAAAATGCACCTTATTGTACTATCAAATGGAGCGCAGTTTGGTCTTCCTGGGCACCTTTCATTTTAACATTTGTGTTTCAAAGCACTTTGCGAGGTAATGAGCTGAATACCTCCAGTGTAGCCAAGTGGAGGAGTCATTATGAGCTCAACAATAGTCTCTTACGCAGCCTCAGCATGCCAAGAGAAGAAATATTGGTTGGAGCATTGTGAGGAATCTGGTGGTTGTGTTTGATGAATTCCATCAGATCTTTTAAAGCTGACATTTGAGTGTCCAGAGGAGTCTTATTGTAAATTCATTCTTTAACCCCATGACTATATGCACACAGACCAACATACGCACACAAGAAGTCTGGAATGTGAAACTACACATGTGCGCGCGTGCGCGCGCGCACACACACACACACACACACAGCACTTTCTGTGTGGGCATTCAGGTGGACCAGTGTCTGAATTGTGAATTAATGAGTCTCTAATGGTATAGTGGGCTCTTGGTATCTGCTTGGGTACCAAAAGCCATGGGTGCCCAGGTCCCATTACATACAGTGGCATAGTGAAATGGTGTCCCTTATATAAAGTAGCAAACTCAAGATTTGATTTTTGGAGAGTGTGTGTGTGTGTGTGTGTGTGTGTGTGTGTAAGCCATGGAGAGTTGAATCCATGGTTAAGGAATTTGTGGATAGGGAGGGCAGATTATATCATTCAGAGTAGGGTAGGGAGAAGCTTATTCCATGAAGGACTTCTGACAACTGTTCAAGTCATTATTATCTATAACACCATACCAGTAGCTGAGCAATTTTGATACTTCCAGTTGAATCTTTCTATCTCCCATTTTGCCAAGTGGCATGTGCTTACATATATTGGTTCCATCTGGCTGTTAGAAAGTTACAAATATATATTGGTCTTGTCTGGGCAGCAGAAAGAAAAGTCATCTAGATTGGATAGTAGTCTGGGTTGCACTACCTCTGTTTTACTGATTGAAACTTTTTCAGTGCATGTTGACAGAGTCAGTTTGAGCATTCTGCTGGCTTCTGTTTGTCATGGTAATAGTTGTGATATAAACAACTAGCAAAATTAAAATTATACCTTTCAATTACAATATCATATGCACAGCTCCATTGCACTTACATATACATCATTTCATGTGGTTGAACTGAAAATTTGGCAAAAGGTGATGTTTTAAAGAAAGTTTTAAAAGAATCTTAACATTTTAAATTTTAAAAATGTTTAAATGTTTAAAATGTTAAAATTTATTATTATTATTATTATTATTAGTAGTAGTAGTAGTATTTAAAAAAAACCTGGGACCTCTCCTTTCTCCTTCCACTGAGTCTCACCTCACTCACACCATCTCTTCAGCATGTTAATGGGACACAGGCAAATGCCAAAGCTCATTTCTGACAAAAGCCGATGTTTGAGGAGTAGTGGTGTCACCCCCTCTTAGAATGTCCCCTGGTGCAGTCCTCACCTCCCTCCCATCACATCCCCTATTGATGCCACTGTACATAAGTTCCCTTCAATGGGGCTACTGTAGTTGAGAGTAGCAATTGGATTTAGGCCAGGCTCATTTATCATAGAGCCAGCATGACATAGTGGTTTGAATCCCTGCATGGCCATGGGAACCTACTATGAGACATTGTGCAAATTACACACTCTCAGCCTCAGAAAACCCCATGATAGGTTCACTTTAGGTTCACCATGAATTGGAAACACCTTGAAGGCACACAACAACAACAACAATTCTATTATGGGTCTATTAGGGTAAGAATTGACAGAAAGAACTGTTTGACAGTGGATTATGGTGTGGAGTCTCCTTCTTTGAAGGCTTTTAAACAGAGGCTGGATGGTCATCTGTTGGGAGTGCTTTGATTGTATCTTCCTACATGGCAGCAGGTTGGACTGGATGGACCTTATGGTCTCTTCCAACTCTATGATTCTATGGTGTATGATTTTGTGGACTATCTGAGTGGTTACATGATTGATTTGGAAGTTAGTTTATCATAATCTGATCTAATGTAGTCTAATGTATCCCCACATGGTCACAGAGGGCAAAAGTGTGTATGGTCATGAGTGGTGTGGATAAGAACCAAATTGCAAGTAGTACAGTTTCTGTGCAGTCTTTGCCAAGGTTAAAGTAAGCACAGTGGCAATTCATCACAGCAAAGTTGTGATAAAATTAATGGTACACTATGTTAATTAAGTTTCAAAGTGCAGGGACTGGAAGGTTTATGCAGCTTTCTTTCTTTATTAGTGAATCCACTAGCCTGAGAAAAAGATACACATTGAACCCAGGAATTTGTTTTCAGTGCCAGAACTGAATGACAGTCGCTGCCCTTATGCTCCAAATTCATCTATGACAACCCTTCAGATATTTAATAATAATAATAATAATAATAAAATTTTTATTTTTATCCCGCCCTTCCGAGCGATCAGGGCGGCTTACAAAGTGCACCAATGTGCAAGCAACATACAAGGTTAAAGATGGCTGTTGTGACTCCTCTCAGTTCTCTCGAGGCTAATCATAAATTCTTTCCTCCAACTGTCCTTCATATGCTTAGGCTTCCAGACCTTTTACCATCTTGTGTCAGCTTCCTCTGGACATGTTTAATCTTGTCAATCTTCTTTTTTAACTGTGGTGCTCAGACCTGGAGACAGTATGATAGGTGAGGTTTGACCAAAGTGGGATAGTATGGTGGTTGTTAACTGCTGTCATGTTGACTTTGACTTATGGCAACCCCATGAATGATAGACCTTCAAGTCATCCTGTCATCATCTGCTCTGCTCAGGTCTTGTAAACTTAGGACTATGACTTCCTTGATTGAGTCCTCCATCTGTAATGTGATCTTATTTCCTGTCTTCTACCTTGCCAAGCATTATTGCCTTCTCCAATGAGTCATGTCTTCTCATGATGTGA
This sequence comes from Sceloporus undulatus, assembly GCF_019175285.1. NCBI lineage: Eukaryota > Metazoa > Chordata > Lepidosauria > Squamata > Phrynosomatidae > Sceloporus > Sceloporus undulatus. The sequence continues at coordinate 320,867,239 of NC_056523.1, forward strand.
CCAAAGTATGACAGTCTCAGTTTAGTTATCCTAGGCCTTCAAAGCTTGATCTTTTAAGAGCTGAGCACATAAAGGCCTCTGTTCAGCTGGACATATCTCAATTTTCTTTTCTTACTCATTCAGATTTTCAAAATCTCAAGTTTTGTGTATCAGATTTGTGAATTCTGGAAAATCTGGGAAATCAAAACAATGAACAAGAAAGCTTTCACACATCTGTGTTTTCCATTTTGGTTCTTTTTGTGCCTGCCTTGCTGAACATAGGGTTTCTGTGAGGGAGCCTTGTTGCAGTGAGCAATTATTAGGAGCAGTTTTACTGGTTATGGCTGATATAAAGAAAATATCTCTGCCTGTCAAGGTGGTGGAGCAAGATGGGTTCACTTGGTGCTATAAACCTGATTGATTTGCCTGTGTGGGTGACAACAGAAACATTTGGTTTAAGGTGTTTATAAAGATGCTGGTAATTTGTGGGATTGGGGTAATGCTGTGTTTATGTTTGGAGTGGTGGGGAGGGAAGCTTTCATCGCCTGGTATGGAAGTGTGGAAATAGGTGTGATTTCCCCCCCTACCTTCTTATCCTTTGTAGAAGATTGAGGATATTTTGTCTTGTGTTTGGTCATTTGTAACTAGCAATATTTTTTTTAGAGTTTACCATTCTAGCCACCTTAGTTGTCAGTGCTGTCAACAACAGAACCTTTTGACATGTCTTCTGGTGTGCTGTCTTGAATTGTCTATACTTCTGGAAGTTTGCCCATAAGAAGACTTGTATATAATATTCCCACCCTGCTTTTTATTCAACTATTTAACCATTCAGGTCATAATGAGACCTTTGGTTTGAAGACAAAGGGGCACAAAATACAGGGAATGAGTTATTTTTGGCAGATAATAATGGATTCCCCTCATCCTCCTCTTCCTTCCCCTCTAAGCTGGCTACTTAGGCAGGTTACAAACCGCCACTTGGGACGTCCTCAGGACGTCCCAGTTTAAAAAAGGGGCGTCTCTTCCAGACACCCCTATTCCTGTTATGGACTCTGTCCGTAACAAATGGCGGCGGCCATTCCACACGGCCGCCGCCATCTTGACGTAACGGACGCTGTGCGTCCGCACATTGTGTGGTGCTAATGACGTTGCAAGTGCACCATTGGCGCCTCACGGCGTCATGAGTGCGCCGCCAGAAGAAGCTCCATTTTGGAGCTTCTTTTTTGCTCCATAAGGGAGCCACGCAGTTTGGCTGCAGCGGCTCCCTCACAGAGCAAACAGCAGCGCCAGGAGACCGCCTCAAAGCGGCGGTTTGTAACGCCTCCCACTCTTTATAATAAGCCTTGATGTGGACCTTCACAGTTTGGAAAAGACTGTTTAGTGAATTATGATAGAGTTTTGATGGCTGAGATTGGAGTAGGATAGTGGTAGCAACATGGCATAGTGGTTTGAGTGTTGGACTACGAAACTGGAGACCAGGGTTTTATTCTTAGCTCTACCATTAAACCCACTGGGTAACTTTGGGCAAGTCACATGTTCTCAGCCTCAGGGAAGGCCATGATAAGTTCACCTTAGGGTTGCCATAAGTCAGAAATAACTTGAAGGCACATAACAACAACAAAAGTGGTAGCAGCAGCAACAGTAATAATAATAGTAGTAGTAATTGGCTGGTAGTTGCAGGGTTATCAGCTAGACATACAACTTTGTAACTGCTTTGTATTCTCATTCGTGATCGTGGCACCATGGCCACATCTACAAATGCCCCTGAAACCTACCCTAAAAGCCAGTCAGCTGCCCTGAACGATGGAGTTCTGTGGTGATGGCAAGCAGCCCATGCTCTAAGATATGATGGCAAGATCCTTCTCTCTGTCCCACCACCCTTTGTGGGCACACAGGAGAGGGACCTCTCAGTGGCTGCCCCCAGACTTTGGAACTCCCTTCCCAGAGAAGTTAGACTGGCTCCCTCCCTACTTCCTTTTCACAGACAAGCCAAGACTTTTCTATTCTGACAAGCATTTGATGAGTGATAACATAAGGCCCATCTGTATGTGTGTGTATTTTAATGTACAGTGCACCCTTCCCTTATGCATGGGATCCATTCTGGACTCCCCCCCCCCCCGCATAAGGGAAATACCGCGTATGGTGGAGCCCCATTGAAAACAATAGGGTCGTGTGGGGAGAGGAAGAGTAGGAAGGACGAGTTTGGAGGTGGCAGGGGGAGAGGAAGAAGAGGAAGGATGAGATCAGAGGTAGCATGGGGGAGAGGAAGAGAAAGGACAAAATTGGAGGTGGCATACGGGGAGAGAAAGAGGAGGAAGGATGACATTGGAGGTGGCATGGGGGAGAGGAAGAGGAGGAAGGATGAGATCAGAAGCAGCATCGGGGGAGAGGAAGAGGAGGAAGGATGAGATCAGAGGTGGCATGGGGGGAGAAGAAGAGGAGGAAGGACGAGACTAGAGGTGGCATGAGAGACAGGAAGAGGAGGAAGGGCAGGAAGATCGGAGGTGGTGAGATGCTCTGGATGGGCTCAACTTTTGAGTTCCCATTGGCAGCTCCCGCAAAAAAAAACCACCCGGTTCTGTTGAAAAGAACCACAAGAAAACCCATTTAAAAACAGAACCCGGATTAAGGGGGAATTGTACCGTGCCCCCCCATCCAGGTCAGAAAACCCTGGTGCAAGTGTGAACGACCCCCTAATTTGTGTCAAGGAAACCCGATTGAAGTGTGAATGACCTTCTAATTCGAGTCAGGAAGACCTGGCTCAGGTGAGAACTACCCTAATTTAAACCGGGTTGGAGCCCAGTTTAAAATGCAGTGTGAAGAGTCCATAGAATCCTAAAGTTGAAAGAGACCTCAATGGCCATCCAAACTATGGTTCCTTGCTATGCAGGAACTCTAAATCAAAGCATCCGTGACATGGCCATCCGGCCTCTGTTTAAAGACTTCAAAAGAAGGAGACTCCACCAAATGCAAGGGAGTGTGTTCCACTGTCAAACAGCCCTTACTGTTAGGAAGTTCTTCCTAATGTTGAGGTGGGATCTCTTTTTCTGTAGCTTGAATCCATTGCTCCATGTCCTATTCTCCGGAGCAACAGAAAACAAGCTTGCCCCATCCTCCATTCACCAGTCATGATATTCTGCAACACTCCACTCACCAGCATAACAGAACTCTCTCCTTCAGGATGGTTGACTGGCTTTTAAGGAGGGTTTCAGGGATCAGATCAGGAGATGGAGCATATCTATGGTATCATAATTCTCAGACAATATTTGTAGTTATCCAGTTATCAAGTAAAGTCGGCCTTAATGCAAATTTCCTCCAAAAGGCACAACCAAATTAAAGGCCACTAAAAGGAAAGTCAATCTTGTAGTATCAGATAATGGACCAACCTGAATTTGGTTGTGATAGGAAAATGAAGGGGGAGAAAAACCCAAACCCTCAGCCCACAACTGAGGTAGTTCCAGGTTTAGATAGTGCAAAGCAATTCTCATTTACTGGCTGGTAGAAATAATAATAAAAAATACACCCAAAGTAACTGATAAAACACTCACTTGACTGGATTAACGGCTTGTTCTGTAAAAATTCATTACCAGGACACAAAAATAGGAAAGAAGAAGAAGAAAAGGGGAGACAGCTATCTCACACAAAAAAACTGAGTACAAAAGGTTTTATCTGGCATTTGAATGAATAGATTTCTTTCAAAAGGAGAGAAGGGGGAAAGAATTGGTGGAGGATCTGTGTATCTGCCCTGTCATTTTGTTATACAAACAAGTGCACAGCTCTCTGAAAAAAGAGACAGATCAGTCAATTTTCAGATAATGAATGTGGTTATGTTTTAAAAAACCAAAACAGAATGGTATCCAGGGGTGTAGTAACTGGGTGCAGAAACACAGCAGTCTGTGGTATTCTTACTCTTGAAAAGAGTTATATTCATCATTGATTGGGCACACTGAGCACTATTTAAAACTATTTATTGGTGTGAGTTTTTTTGTTAGAGATACAAAAATGAAGAAAAGAAATTAGAGGCAAAAAAGGATGGGGAAATATATAAGATCCTTTGGATATAATAATGAGTGAGGCACCTTAGAGAAAAATAGCTGGCATTTGTAAATTACATGTTTATAATTACATGTAGCAGGGAAATTATCTACTGTTTGAATCATAGAGGGTGAATTTTCCTCTTTACAACTTCAGATTACAGGGAATCTTTCACACTACACAGTTATAGGATTATGGCCATCACAACATTTTATGGAATCCAGGGATTTGCAGTTTATGGATGAGTATTTAGAACTATTCGCCAGATAGCTCTAGTGCACTAATTCCCAAACACTCTTCTTCCAGGTGTTTTGGACTTCAGTTCCCAGAATCCCTGACTACTGGCCAAGATGGCTGAGGCACCTGAGAGCTGAAGTCCAAAACAACTGGAGGATAAGAGTTTGTGCCTTAACCAAACTACTAATCCCAGGAGGATACCACAGGATACAGCCATCACAGTCTTGCAAAAGGTGCTTTTTTTTTTTTTACTGTAATTGCAATGTAAAAGCTGTATGTAGTAATCTCCATAGTGTGAAATGGTTTTAAGTCTTTTCACTACAGTAACAGCAGTGGAACAACATGACTAGAAAAGGGGTGAGGAAAGTGTTGCCTATGGAGAAGAGGCATGGCCTTTTCAGTAGCTGCCCCGGGGCTGTGACATTACTTTTGTAGGGAGGCTAGGATATCCCTCCCTTTTTGCTGTTCTTCCCTTGGTAAGCAAGGATATTTTTTATTCCAACAAGTGTTTGAGAACTGAAGGTTTTTTAAAGAAAGGTTATTTAAGAGTATGCTTTTTAAAAACTCTGCTTTTTTTAAAAAACTGTTTTTAAAAATTTTAATTGCATGGTTTAAACTGTTTTTATTGTTGCTAATAATTTAATTCCACATTATTGTTGTTTTTTGTTTGTTTATTTTAACTGTATTGTAGTTGTTTTAATTTGTACGCCACTTTGAATTCCAGTTATAGGGATAAGGTGGAATATAGATTACTACAACGACAACAACAACATAAAAATTACAATAATAGAATCATAGTGTTGGAGCCAGCAGCCTCTGAATCTTCTTTAGGAATAATAACTTCTGTGGTCCCTTAATTAGCCTAATAGTTGGAGAGTTGCTAAAATTGAGTTTACAGCATGAGTGGCTCAACATGCTAGGATTCCATAGTTGTGATCAAGGAGATTTAGATAGATAGATAGATAGATAGATAGATAGATAGATAGATAGATAGATAGATAGATATCAGTGATTACTCCCTGTGATTGGTGTTGCAAATAGGTATTCTGAAGAGCTTGTGACTCTTATCAGATCTGTGCTGTAAGTATTCACCCGATTGTGAGCAATGGATCTGTTTGCATATGTGACATGTAACAGTGATTCAGAGCTACATTTACACTTCTGCCATGCTTATGATTGGGGACCATGGTGTGCAATTAAGACTTTGTTATGGATACCAGTACATGTGCAACACACAACAGTGATTTAAAAGTGCATTGCAAAAACCACATAGTTATGCCAACTTGTGGGTTGTTGAATGACCTGTAGAAATAACGCTTTTGCATATCCCTAAGAGGAGGTGTTGAGATGGGGATGGGAGTGTTGTGAGAGACCTCAAATGTTGTGAATGCACCTGTGGCACTTGGTCAGTTTGCCTGTAATTATGGGAGCAGACTTTCTTTGATCACTTGCTGTTCTCTGTAGCACTATAATCTAGCAAGAGAGAGTAGGAAATCAGGATCCAGCAGCCTGCAACAAAGGACGATTGGGCAAGGAGTGGGGTCATTTGCTCTTTTGAAAGACTACTTGTATTTTTCCTCTGCCCTCCTCTCTCAGTTTTCTTTCATGTTGTGTATTTTTATTAATTTTACTGAATGTACTTTAACTGTTCTGTGAGACCTTTTGGCTGAGGAATGGGATAAAAAATGTTATAAATATCATCATTGGCATCATCATCATCATCATCAGGTGAGGATTTTGATCTTCTCCGGTTATAATTCTGCAGATCCGCTCCATAGGAGCATTGTATTCAACTTTTCCCTTTTGTTATTGTTGATGACTTACTGACGTTCCAGCGGCTTCAGTTGCTAGAGACCAAACCATTAGTTTTGTGAGTGTAGCCACTGTACATCAGCCTAATGATCTTGGCTGGTGAGGCAGCGAAGGAGAAGCGGCAGGCTAAAGGGCAGGAGGTCAGATCCTGTTAAGGTTTCTCCAAGGCAGATGGAATCATTAGCAGTTTAGGGGCGGGCAGAATGGGGTGGGGGTTGTACTTTTCCCCTGACCTTGGTGCAGGACCGTGTCTGCAGCCTGAATGAAAGGATTGCAGTGGCAGTTTTGCAAATGGCAGTGGGGCTTGTCACTTAGAGGTTTCCCCGAGGAATTGTTTCCTACAGCGTCCAGATTTTCTTATTAGCGCTTTAACGCCACAGCTTCACAAAAGGTGTGCTTATTGGCAGGAAGTAAGGGGCAGAAAGATACCAAACTTACAGAGAGTTACTCTTTCCTTTCCATTATTTTGTGGTTGAGTAAATGCCAGCTTAATAAAAAGCCAAAAGGCTTGATGTTGAAGATGAAAATTCCACACACAAATATGGGTTGGATGAGGATGCAATAGAAGGCAAAAAGGGTTTGAAGGTCAGAGTAGATGCAACTTCAGGGATGTGATTAAAAATGTGCTTAGAATAACCATGTCTCCCTTGCTATAGCAGTTGGGGTGGGTTACATATTGGGACCATGGCACAGGAGTAGGGGGTAATTCCCTTTTTTCTGTGCTGTTTTCCAGTTCCCCCCCCCCCCCCCCCCCGGCAATGCTCCCAATCTAGGATGGCACTTGCCCCATTTTATTTTATTTTATTTTTGAAAAAAAATGACAAATAGCAGCTTCTGGAGGGAAATTTTCACAAAATGATACAACAGAAAAATACAAAGCATTCCCCTCACCAAGGTAAAGTACACTAGCTGATTTGCAACTTTGGCCTCATTCCCACTGGGCATATAAACCAACTTATATTGCTGCAAGTCCACTTCAGATCGAGTATTCGAATCGTATTAGATTCACAGTTATCGTTCCCATTGTCAACAGGAGCATACGGACTCAGTTTTTATTAGTTCATGTTTCGTTCCCATTTACATTTCTCCGGTGTATTTTCACGCAGATTTATTTTGCTCCCCATTCCCATTGTGTTTGTGGAACTGGGTTTTTTTCCGTTTTTTTTTTAACTTTGAGCTGTCGCTCAAGCACTTAGGCAATTAGACATCATTGTGATGCCTATTTCTTCGGTGCATTTTGATGCGGACTATTTTTGTTCCTCATTCCCATTGCGTCTTAAAACTTGTTTTTCTTGTTTTTGTTTTGGGTTCAGCAGTCAGTCAGTCAATCGCTTAGGCTAAATTATTTCCACGCACCAAATCAAATGAATGCAAAGCCACTTAGGCACTCAATCACCAAAGGAAAAAAATAGTTTAAAATGGTGTTCAATGGGTCTTCTCACACTTGATGTCTGTGCAGCAGGGGACAGTTATGCTGGGGGGGTATATGTTTACCGCGTTTTGAACTCAGTGTAGCAAGTAGCTATGTTCAAAAACCCGACAGAGCACCTAGGTGATGGAAAGCTTAATTTAAAAAAAAAATTATTTGGCTACACACACGATCGCTTCCCGCATCACTGAGGAAAGGCTATGCACAGGAAAATGGCACCAGGAATGCCAGGAAAGAGAACAAAGTGAGTGACACCACCAGGCCAGTGCTTTTAACATTGGCCCTCCCATCCCAAAATACCCGAAATGGACACCCAACATTCCCATTAATTTACCCCAGATCAGACACAGTCCCTGGCAAAAGAACCACTGGAAAAGTGGTGTCAGGATAACCCGGGTTAGACCACAGCTGATTCAGGTTATTGCTAGAGAATCAATCAAATGAGGATTGAATGCAAATTCTAATGGGTACACTGTCCCTGTAATGAGGATCGAACGCGCATTGAAATGGAAACAGTATTCTATAATCCGATTCTTGATATCCTATAATCCGCTTTATAACCCAGTGGGAATGAGGCCTAAATTTTGTAAATGAAGAAATGTGGCCAGTGCAGTCCAAGCCTGGGTATTAACTTCTCAGTTAATTCCAGATATAAAGAGAAGTATTCCTCCATTACTGAAATTAACCATATGCTTTTTGACTCAGCATTGTAAGCTATAATTATATTTCCATCTTTCATTTTAAAAATTGTGGGTTTTGTTTTGCTTTGTTTTTGGTTGATGTGCAGAAATAATATCACATTTTGGGGGGACTTGTGGAAAATGCCCACATTTAGGACTATAGTAAGATGGGGAAAATTTAGTAGTTATAGACCAGTGAAGTTGTTTTTAGTTCATTCTGCAGTGGCGATGATGCCAGAAGATCAAGGAGTTTGGTCCAGTTATCTTTGTCTCATTATATATGGAAAGAAGGCAGGTACTGAGCTGTGTTGTGTACCCTCCAAATCAGGCCTGCACAATATATGGTGGCTGCATGTGTCCTGCCAAAGGATTTTGGGCCACCCACAAGGATGTGGAACAACTTCAAGGCTCCTCCACCACTTGGCTTTCTCCCGAGGAGAGGGCCATGTGGAGGAGGAAGGGCCGGGCAGAGGAGGATGAAATTAATAATATTATTTGTTATTTATAATTAATAATTAATTAATTGATTGATATTTAATTAAAACTTATTTGTGGCCCAAAGAAGTTTAACTTACTTTAATTTTGGCCCATACCTATTGTCAGGTTGTGCAGATCTGCTCCAAATGATAGCATTGGAAGTTTTTTGTGGTTTTTTTGGCCTATGTGGCCATGTTCTAGAAGATTTTCTTCCTGACATTTCGCCAGCATCTGTGGCTGGCATCTGAACATGGCAAACCTATTATGGGGTTTTCCTTGGCAAGAGGTCTTCAGAGGGGTTTGCCTTTGCTTTTCTATGAGGCTGAGAGAGTATGGATTTCCATGGCTGTACAGGGATTTGAACCTTGGTCTCCAGAGTCACAGTCTAATGCCCAAACTACTACCCCATGTTAGCTCTCCAATATAAAATAAACAATTCAAAATACTTAAAAATAATTACATTTACAAACAATTATAAACAATTATCTTTACAAGTAAATAAAATATCCAACAAGGAAACAATGTTGTTAGGCAAGGACAAGATCTACCAACATTCTTATTTCAATGACTCACTTCTGGAGTCCAAAATTTCTTAGGGCCCCCAAGACGCAGCTAATCAAAAGCGAGCCTACATTGCACACTTAAAAACAGACAATGTTTGCCTTTGCCTTCCTCATAGGCTGAGAGAATGTAACTAACCCAAGGTCACCCAGTGGGTTTTCATGGCTGAGTGGGGGTTCAGACCCTGGTCTCCAGAATCATAGTCCAACACTTAAACCACTACACCACACTGCTGTGGTCAGGTGCTAATCCCTCTCTCATAGCTCCTAAGGGAATTGTACGTTTGTTTGAAGGAAATCTGTTCTAGTTTGAAAGGAGGGGATTCAGATCCAGCTAGTGTAAATAAGACTGATTGTTATCAAAGGGTTATTCTTACTGTGGTCTTCCCTTTCAGGAAGCGATCTGAATCTTATGGGGAATGCTTTCTGAAGTTTGAAACAGAGACAAGATAACTGTGAGTATAACAGATTCCTGTTTTTTTTATATAATGCAATTTACAAATAAAACAAATTGTAAATTGCAAGTGCAAGTTAAACAGTCTGAGAAAAACAGGACCTGTCACTTCATCAAGGTCATTTGTAGTCTCTCTACACTTGTTTAGAGGCAGGACTGATGAAACAAGCAGGATTCACTTCTAATTTTTATTCAGCCTACCAGTTTATACTTCTTAAGCACATACCTTAATTTTTCTATTACATCTTTAAAAAACCCAAACCAACAAGAAATATCAAGCAAAGAAAATACAATATAATCTGCTATCGTTACATTGTCTTATTTGTACTTTTCAATCTTGTCAACCTTGTATTCCCTTTTAACAAAGAATAAATTCTACATAGCTAAATCACTTCCTTCTTGTTTTTGTTGTTACTTTCCATATCACATAAAGATTCTTAATTATATAATTTTTTAACTCTATTACCTATTTGTGGACCTCACCAAAGCCTTTGACACTGTGAGTAGAAAAGGTCTGTGGCAGATCCTGAAATGACTAGGATGCCCCCCCCCCCAAATTCCTCAAAATGATTACCCTGCTACATGAAGGCCAGCAAGGTCAAGTCAGATATGGTGATGCTCTCTCGGAGCCCTTTCTAATAACTAATGGTGTAAAACAAGTTTGTGTTCTTACTCCAACTCTATTTACAATCTTCTTCAGCATGATGCTCCAAAGGGCTAAGGCAGATCTTGAAGAAGAAGACGGCATTTATATATGCTACCGTACTGATGGTAGCCTGTTTAACTTAAGCCACCAAAGGGCTCGCACTAAGACTCTTAGTCCGTGAGCTGCTTTTTGCTGATGATGCTGCCCTCTTTGCCCATACGGAAGCAGCTCTGCAGCGCCTAACATCCTGCTTTGCAACAGCTGCAGAGCTCTTTGAACTGGAAGTCAGTCTGAAGAAAACGGAAGTTCTCTACCAGCCGGCACCTCAGGAAGAACACTACCATCCCCACATCACTGTAGGCACATCTGTGCTTAAGTCCGTCCAGCAGTTCACCTACCTGGGAAGCATCATCTCCTCAGACGCCAAGATTGATAAAGAGATTGATCACAGACTAGCAAAGGCATATAGTGCATTCGGAAGGCTTCACAAAGAGTCTGGAGTAACAAACACTTGAGGCGAAGCACAAAAATCAGTGTGTATAGAGCCATTGTACTGTCTATTCTCCTTTATGGATTTGAAACATGGGTCATCTATCGCCAAAACCTATGACTCCTTGAGTACTTTCATCAGTGCCGTTTACGCACAATTCTAAATATACACTGGACCGACTATGTGACAAATGTTGCTGTCCTTGAGCAAGCAGGGATCACCAGCATTGAGGCCATGCTATTGAGGACGCAGCTGCGCTGGGCAGGGCACGTTTCTAGGATGATGGACCATCGCCTCCCAAAAGTAGTATTCTATGGTGAACTTGCCATGGTCAGAGTAAGAGAGGTGCTCCAAAGAAGAGATACAAGGACTCCCTGAAACAACATCTCAAGCTTGGCCAAATTGATCACCAACAATGGTCCGCCCTGGCCTCGCATCGGGAGGCATGGAGACGCACTGTCCACAATGCTGCAGCTTTTTTTCAAAAACTCACGCCAAGCAAGTCTCAAAGAAAAATGACAACGCAGAAAGAACCACAATTTGGAAACATCACCCAAGGAGACTTTCCTGTGCCTTCTGCAACCGGACTGGTTTATCTCAGATTGGTCTTTTTAGTCCTCAAGGCGCTTGTAGAAAGCACGGGATGAGTCCTTCCTGAATCTTCGTTCGCGAAGAAAAGCCAGATAGCTATTACCTGTAAGCAGGATTCATTTCTAAGCACCCATTCTTAAGATACATCTGCAGATTTTTTTTTTAAAAAAAAAATCTTGTTATTCTAAAGAAATTCTACTGCAAATAATTTCTGTGCTAACACAGGCTTGGACAGTTGATTTTTATGTCATATTTATTATAATGTTATAATGTCATAATGATTACAATTGTTTTAATGTCACATTGTGGTGGCTAAAAAGGCCAGTGCAATAATAGGTTGGATCAACAGGAGCATAGTGTGCAGATTGAGAGAAGTCACAGTACTAGTACTTTGGTCATACCTCAACTGGAATATTATGGCACCCCAGTCAAGATGGATATTGACAAGGTGAACAGTGTCCAGGGAAGGGCAATCAAGATTTTCAAAGGTTTGGAAGGCAAGCCTTATGAGAAACAACTGAGGGAGCTGGGTATGTTTAGCTCAGAGAGGAGAAAACGGAGAGGTAACATGATAGTTATCTTTAACTATGTATCTGAAGGGATGTCAAGTAGAAAATGGAGAAAGCTTGTTTTCTGCTGCTTCAGAGACTAAAATACAAACTTGTGAATTCAAATTGAATGCACTGATGTATTAGAGAGCTGGGTGTAAACTAAAAAAATTAATTTCAACAGGAATAAATGTATGGTATTGTCTGGGAAAGTGGTCAAATGGCCGATAAAATCAGCTCAGTTCCCAAACAACTGAACAGCTTGCAGAGCCAGTGCGAGACAGCAGACCAAGGCGCATTACAGAGCGCCCAAGAAGGGCGCTCTGCCAGTGCCGCTGGTTGCTATGTTCGGGAACCGCAGCGGCCAAACTGCGTGGTTCCCGGGTGCAACAAGAAAGACGCGCCGAAATGGCGCTTCTTTCTGGGCCCTGGAAGTGGCACCACGAGGCGCTAGTCGCGCACTCGCGGCGTCGCTTCCACCGTGTGATGTCCGTCAAAATGGCACCCCCCATGTGGACGGGCGCTGCCATTTTGTACTGACTTGGTCCGTATTAGGGTTGAGGGGTGTCCGGAAGGGACGCCCCTTCTCAACCCTAACATGCCCCTTCGGCGCGTCTATAATGTGCCAAAGTCTCTGATTTAAAGTCCAGAGTCACTCTGATTTAGTCCAGAGGAGATTTGTCAAAAAGTCTGAGGTCCAGGGTATCAGATAGGCAGGTCGATAAGGCAGTCCAAAAGTCAAAGGTTCCAGAAAGTCAAGACGAGTCAGCAGTCCAAAAAGCAAGGTTTTAGTCCAAAGAGCAATGGGAGCCAAAGATGAAGTACTTTCCCCAAGAAAGTCAGATAATCATTGGCACCGAAACAGGGATCCTGCAGCTGCTTAAATGAACACGCTGCAGAAGTTTAGGTGCATCTGCTTGCCAGCGCATTTCTGATAAAGCCTCCATGACCTTCGAAGGCACTCTCTTTTGGCTCAACACTGACTGAAGGTAGGCATGGTCCCTTGATCCTCCTCCATGTCCAAAGACTCTACCACTGGGAGACTTGGCTGCTGAGCCTCCTGAGAGGCCACAGGCTCTGCTGGAGTGAGCACAGCAGAGCTAGGGCTGGGCTCAGGCTCAACTGCTGCAGGCTCAGATCCCAGGGGAAGCTCTGGCTCATCCTCCTCCAGGCTGGGCATGACAGATATAATTAAAGAGTAGTTATACTGTGGATCAAACACTGAATGGAGACAGCAGTCAGGATATCAGAAGAAGAATGGGAAGGGCAGCTATGAAGGAATTAGACAAGATCCTAAACAGTAAAGTTATACAACTGAGCATGAAAGTTAGAATTGTCCAAGCCCCCATCACCATGTATGAATGTGAGAACTGGTCAGTGAAAAAAGCAGATAAGAAGAAAATACTCATTTGAGATGTGATGTTGGAGAAGAATGTTACCATGGACATCCAAAAAAGACAAATATTTGGGTCTTTGTGGAGATAAAGACAGAAATATTTCTGGAAGCGAAGATGATCAAATTGAGACTGTTGTACTTTGGCCACATCATGAGAAGGCAAGGCTCATTAGAAAAGATAACAATGCTAGGAAAGGTGGAGGATAGTAGAAAGAGAGGAAGACCATATACCAGATGGATAAACTCAGTCAGAGAGGTCCTGAGCGTGAACTTACAGGTTCTAAGCAGAGCAGTAGAGGACAGAAGGTCTTGGAGATGTCCCATCCACAGGGTCACCATGAGTCAGGGATGACCCAAGGTTGTCATTATTAACAACAAACTACATGTAGTAAACAACAACAAATTTCATGTAGATGGGAAAAATGAAATGCAACTATAGTTTGAAAGCTGTACTTGTGGAAAGGAGCTAGGGGCCTAAGTAGACCAAAAGCTAAACATTATTTAACAGTGTGATACAGCATCCAAAAAAGCCAGTGCAAGCCTGGGCTGCATCAACAGTAGTGTAGTGTTCAGACTGAGGCATGTAGCAATGCCACTCTATTCCGCTGGGTATGCTAACCTTGGAGAAGAGAAGATTTAAAGGTGACACAATAGCTATGTTTAAATAGTGGAAAGGATGTCAAGTAGAAGATGGAATGAGCTTATTTTGTGCTGCTCCAGAGATTAGAATGTAAAGTAATACATTCAAATTACAAGAGAATAGATTCTATCTGAACTTCTTTACTGTAAGAACAGTTCAACAGCAGAATAGGCTGCCTAAGAGGATGATGGACTCCTATAATTTTGTATTACTTACTGCTGCTGAAAAAGGTAAACTGACAATGATACTGGATCTTGTAGCACCTTTGAGACTAACTGTGTGAAAGAAGTTGTAGCACAAACTTCTGCAGACCACAAAAGCTTATGCTACAATTTCTTCTGCAGAGTTAGTCTCAAAGGTGCTGTAAGATTGCATTGCATACTGATATTCCAAACTGACACAGCTCTGTCTCTGAATATGATATTGACTATCTCATTGATTATAGTGTATTGTGTTCCTTTTCCAAATAACCATAAGGTGAATGTTGGAAACAAACTGTGGTGACAATTTTTAAATAAATAAGGGAGCCCTGGTGGCACAGTGGTTAAATGCTAGTACTGCAGCCACATGATTGTGAGTTTGATCACAGGCTCCAAGGTTGACTCAGCCTTCCTTCCTTTCATAGGTCAGTAAAATGAGTACCCAGTTTGTTGGCAGCTATTGGCTTACAGATTGTAAACAGCTTAGAGAGTGCTGAGTTCATTGATAAGCAGTAAAGAAATGTAAATGCTCTTGCTATAATAAATGAAAATTCTGGGGAGCACTGGCAAGATTGCAGAAAAAGAATTTGAGGGATACAGTACAACATTTTACTGATCCTTGCACTAGTAAGGATGGGTAAAATGTTGCACTGTATCCCTCAAGTTCTTTTTCTGCAATTTTGCCAGTGCTCCCCAGAAATTTTATTTATTTAAAAATTGTCACTGCAGTTTGCTACCAACATTCTAATTAGGGTTAATTGCACTAATAAGATACCTCTTTTACCAGACAGAGTAATTTAAATGGAAAAAATATGAAAAAAATCATTTGTCTTATTCCCTATCTCTTTCATCTTCTAATTCTGAGTATTTAGTATCACTTTGGATTCAGGCAACCATGGACCATTGATTATGTTAGGAAAAGTTCAGGTTTGGGACCGTCACTTTTTTCAGAGCACAACTCCTAGAGCATGCCAGCTAGCACAGGCAGGTAATTTTGAGAACTGTAGTGCAAAAGAATAACTTTTTCAGAACTGTAGGAAAGTTGCCTATACAATGCATATATTAGGTATATATAAATGTAAATGTGGGTGGGGGAAATTGCGTGTGAAAATGAATTCCAAGAGACCCTGAAAAATTAAAATTATGGCCCTTGTTGAAACAATAGCACCAACAACAACCCTTGTCTTGTAAGTTACCATTTTTCTTTTCTCTCTCTCTCTTTCTACTTTAACCTTTGATCTTCATTCTAAGCAATTTTCTTTTACTTTTTCTTAGTGTTAACACTGAATATTTTTTTACTGCAATAGGTCTACACTAAGAGGTTCTCTCTCTCTCTCTCTCTCTCTCTCTCTCTCACACACACACACACACACACACACAAACACACACAGAGTAGCACCCCCCTCCCGCCCCGAAGAAGCAAAACTCTAATCTGTGGCAAAGTGGAGGGAAACATAATTTCTCTTTCCATCCGGCAGACTGATAAAACATCACTTTGGTGGACTTTTCTTATCAGCACGTGGAATTTGGAAGACACGAAGTAATGACCTGTCAACCTGCCTCCGGCAAGCCAATTTTGCAACATTTGATGATTCATACCAGGCTGACCATAAAATGTAGAACAAAATCCATAAATGCCTTGATTGTCTTTTTAATAAGGGCATCCGAGATGTCTTCTCAAAAAAGAAAGAAAAAGAAAAGATGGGAGGAAGGAGGCATATGCAGGAAGGAATGAGGAAAAAATCATGCAACCCTATGTATAGTATAGATAATGTGATTACACTATAACTGATTACTTCAGGCAAACATTGTCCCCATCTTCAAAAAGGGGGGAAAGGAGGATTCCAACAATTATTGTCCAGTTAGTCTGACATCAATACCAGGAAAGTTTCTAGAGCAGATCATTAAACAGAGAGTCTGTAAACATCTAGAAGGCAATTCCATAATCACAAAATGTCAACATGGGTTTCAGAGAAACAAGTCATGCCAGACAAACCTAATCTCTTTCTTTGATAAAATTACAAGCTTGGTAGATGAAGGGAATGCTGTGGATATAGTATATCTTGATTTCAGTAAGGCCTTTGACAGGGTTCCCCATGGCATTCTTGCAAACAAGCTTGTAGAATGTGGACTAGAGAAGGTAACTGTTACATGGATTTGTAACTGGCTGACTGGCCAAACCCAAAGGGTGCTTAACAATGGCACCTTTTCATCCTGGAGGGAAGTGACCAGTGGGGTCCCACAGGACTCTGTCCTGGGCCCAGTATTGTTCAACATCTTTATCAATGACTTGGAGGACAAAATTGGGGGCATACTTATCAAATTTGCAGATGACACAAAACTAGGAGGAGTAGCTAATACCCCAGAGAACAGGATCAAAATTCAAAATGACTTTAATAGGTTAGAAAGCTGGGCCAAAGCTAACAAAATGATATTCAACACGGAGAAATGTAAGGTACTGTACTGTACTTACGGCGGAAAAATGAAATGCACAGATATAGGATGGGGGATACCTGGCTTAAGGAGACAACATGTGAAAGTGATCTTGGAGTCCAAGTAGACCACAAGTTGAACATGAGTCAACAGTGCAATGCAGCAGCTAACAAGGCCAATGTGATTTTAGGCTGCATCGACAGAAGTATGGTGTCTAGATCAAGGGAAGTAATAGTGCCACTATATTCTGCTCTGGTCAGGCCCCACCTGGAATACTTTGTCCAGTTCTGGGCACCACAATTTAAAAAGGATGTTGAGAAACTGGAGCGTGTCCAAAAGAAGACGACTAAAATGGTGAAGGGTCTGGAAACCATCTCCTATGAGGAAAGACTTAAGGAGCTGGGGATGTTTAGTCTGGAGAAGATAAGGTTAAGAGGTGATATGATAGCCCTGTTTAAATATTTGGAGGGATATCATATTGAGGAGGAAGCAAGCTTGTTTTCTGCTGCTCCAGAGACTAGGACCCGAAGCAATGGATGCAAGCTCTAGGAAAAGAGATTCCACCTCAACATTAGATGGAACTTCCTGACAGTAAGGGCTGTTCGACAGTGGAACAAACTCCCTTGGAATGTAGTGGAGTCTCCTTTCTTAGAGGTCTTTAAACAGAGCCTCGATGGCTATCTGTCGGGGATGCTTTGATTGAGAGTTCCTGCATGGCAGGGGTTGGACTGGATGGCCTTGTGATCTCTTCCAACTCTGATTCTATGGTCATCTTTGTGGCTGTCTGTAGTCTCTGTTTGCATAAGATAGCTACATGCTAGCTAATGCAAAGTGGTGGCCCAGTGATGAGGAGAATTAGCTCAAATGGCTGGAGGTGCCTCTTGTAAAAGTGGCAAGTTCATGTCTCATGGCAGTCTGGCCTGGCAGTAGTGCAGCATAAATAACTAGCTGAGGAATATCCTTCAGGCAGCAACTCCTCAGTTTGTTTTCTGCACAGAAAAGCCATGGGTAGTTTTGAGCAGATGGGTTTCTTAGAATGAAGTGTGTATAGTGTTTGGAAACTGTGCAACATGTTTCATATTCTTGCAAAATGTAGAGAAAAATTGCTGGAATTATTTGTGAGAATGTGAAGTAATGGAAGATTTATATCTCTAAGTCTAGGTCAGCAGTGGGCAACTGTGTGTCCCCCCACTCCCTCCCCCATGGGCCATGATTCCATCAAATCCTTCCATTTTTCTCTGTAGTTCCTCTCAAAATGGTGACAAGACGTAATGGAATGTCATCTCCTGTCACCATTTTGAGAGCGACTGCGGAGAAAAAAGTGGAAGGATGTGAGGGACATACAGGCTTCTAAGGTGCTTGTGGAGGTGTCTTTGTACCTTTAAGGGGCTTTCTGTGTGGTTCTGGAGCACAGATTTTCTGAAAATTGCACCAGAATGCTTTTTATATTGACAGTTGGGGAGAGATGGTGGGCTTCAGAGCCTGCAGAAGTGGGGTGCAAGAGTTGCATGTGGCACACAGACCACAATTTGCCCAACCCTGGTCTAGGTGCATAGTATGTTGCCTTTTGTTGAGTCTAGTCATGGGGCCATCTAGCCAAGCACTGGCTACAGTGACAGCAGCTCACCAGGGTTTTAGACAGAGGTTTGCCCCATCATTTGCTACTTAACCTTCTTAATCAGATATTCCAGGGGTTAAACCTTCTATGTGCAAAGCAGTGGCCCCAATGATGGTTCTGCCACATGGGCTGCCATTCTCCTCCTCTGTTCTGCTATTTGGATGAGCCAAAATTTTCAAAGGGAGCAGTGGAAATTTCTATATGGTTTGCAGGTCTTGGGTGTACAAGGTGACCAGCAGTGATGTATTCAAATCTTTTAGTCCAAGTCTCAGGTTGATTTTCATGTTCTTGCAAGATACATTTAAGTGAAGTCTCAAATTGAGTCTTAGGTCTGGGAGCCAATTTTTAACAGAAAAAAAAGGAGGCATGGTTTGTTTCTTGGAGGGAACAGCAAATGCGTTAGGCAATGGGCTTGTGGCGGGGCTTAAGGTCTGCTTGAGAGCTTATCCCCACTGCACAGCAGAGGTGTCTTCTAAAGTTTTTCAAAAGCTTTAGAAGAATCCTTCTGCCCCAAGCCTATTGCTTAATGGATTTGTTGTTCTCTTCCAAGAAATGCACCTTGCGCTTTGGGAATGGGACTTGCCTGCTTCTCAAAGTGAATGGCACCAACAAGTCAGTCACTAAAAATGCACAAGTCTCAAGTCAAGTTGAATCAGTGTGTCATTTTTACCAAATCAAGTCCAAGACAAGTTATTGAAGGCCCCATGCAGACTGGCATCAAAGATCTGGAAGGAACTGGGCTGATTTGGATGCCCCTCCCCCAAATCTCTCTGTTAGCAAGTGCCCACTACAAAAAGAGGGGCATTTTAAATTGAATGCATTCTGTGCCTGCTGTGAAGGTGCCTGCTGTCAATCAAGCGATTGTCATGGTGACGTTTTTGCAGGGGCATCGAAGGTGTCCTCCCCCCTCCTTTTTTTTAAAGAGCCATGCACAAAATGCCCCAAGTGTCAATATATTTAAAACCTCTTTTTTGTGTGTTGTGTGTATATATGTGGGCATTTGGGTCAGATCTGCCCCTGTCCCCATTTTCAATCCCATGCAAGCTAATGCATCCCCCACTCCTTGCCCCCCAGAATGCCTCTTACACATGAAATAATAATAATGATGATGATAATAATAATAATAATAATAATAATAATAAATTCCTCACCTCAGAAATGCCTGTAAAGGATGCAATTGCCATGCATTCCCTTTTTTTTCTTTTCTTTTAAAAGCAATTCAGGGCTGCCTCTGAATTCAGTAGCAAAAGCATGTATCATTGTCTAATTGACAAGAGCAAAAAATGTAACATTCGCATTGTAGGATTGTAACATTTGCATTCGCAACATTTCCCCTTTTCTGGAAGCCAGCAGATGAAAGGGAAAGTGCACAAGCTGCTAGCCCTGCTCTATCTGCCTCAAGAAAAAAAAATCATGCGCATATTTAGTCAAAAATAATATTAAAAAAATGAAAAGGGGGGGGTGCCTGATGTGAGCTCCGTTCGTGCCCTGCCTTTGACCTGACCTGACCTTTTTCCTCCTGCTAGAGAAGCTTTGCCATTGCCTTCCAGTGAGGCTGAGAGAGTGTGGCCTGTCAGTTCCAGTTCCATGGAATCAATTGGGAATAAAATGGAAATGCAGCGCAGGCATTCCTGTAGCATCCTCATATAACACAAATAATAATAATAATCCAGGAGCAAGAGGAAAGTAGAACAAGCAAGCACCCAAAAAATAATGTGCATAAGTTGTCAAAAGAGGCTGATTTCCCTACATGCCCCAGCTTGGACCCACAGCCCTACTTCACTGGGCAATCCTCCTTCCTTCCGACCCTCACCTTTCAGCTTTCTCCAACACCCCCCACCTCCCTCTGACAATAATCCAGGCGCAAGAAGGAATGAGAGTAGAACAAGCAGCCTGATTTCCCTACATGCCCCAGCGCAGCCTCGCAACCCAATTCCCCTGGAAATCTTCCTCCTCCTTCCTTCAGACCCTCTCCTTCCTTGGGGATGCCCACTGACCCTTTCCCCCAGCTCCTTCATCCTCCTCCTTCTCCTGCTCCGTTTTAAGATCCCCTCCATGGCTCCCTTCCTCCCACGGCCCCTTTCTCCTCCTCCTCCTCCTCCTCCTCCTTCATCACTTTCTCCACCCTCCACCTCTCTCTGACAGCCCTCTGCAGCTCAAAAGTCACCCCTGATTTCCCCCTTTCCTCCTGTCACCCTTTGCATCCAGATTCCCCTTTTTTCGGCTCTTTCCTCCTCCTCCTCCTCCTCCCTCCCCTCGGATGAGGGGAGGGAATGCTCTGATCTCTGCCCGCCCCCTGACCCTAATCCCTCCCTAATTTGCCCGATCATGATCGAGGGCAAGTTCAAATTTGGCGCAACCCGAGTCTTTTGAGAAAAGATGGATTTTAGCCCGAATCTGGATACCCCGGGGTAAGGGGCATTTCCTTGTGCAAGCCCTGACATGGATTGTGACACAATCAGGCCCAATATGAACTTCACGTGGAAGAATCAATTTCAAACCCGTTTTTTTCTGTAGTCTGAATGGCCCCAAAGTGACTTGAGTCTGACTTAAGTCCAAGTCAGTTGACTCAGGTCTACATCACTGATGACCAGACATCATCCTTTTCCAGGACATTTCCCATAGTTCAAACCTCTGTCCAGGAAGAATTCCAGAATGTCTTCTCTTTTGAGCATGACTAAGAAGCCCTTTGAGTAGCACCATATTTGCTGTTCCCTTTCAAAAAATTCATCTGTTTGGCAGCCTGTTCTCGCTGCAAATAGGGGGATAGTATGGATCCAACTAATGTTCTTTTTTCCTAAGAGTAGCAGCAGACAAGACTTGCCCCCAGAGCACAATGGACAAATGAAAGGGATAATTTAAATGTAGATTCAGTCGAGAGTTTGTAGCTAGTAAAGTACAATTTTAAACATTTGTCTTACTCAGAGTCTCATAAATAAATTGCAAGCCAACAAGGCCGTTTAATGAAGAAAAATATTGTTAAATACACAATAACATATAGTATATGTAATATAGGTGTAAATAAACCACATGAAATGAGTTTATATTTATATTAGTATTTTTAGATTTTATTTTTTAATATCTTACATTTTTCTTAAATGTCCCCCCCCCCCCCCGTCCGTCGGCATTGTCAAGCTGGCACGAATTTTATTGTTTTTATTGTACTGTACTGTTTTTAAATTACGTTTGTATTATTATATTGTTGTATGTCTTTTGTTGTACACCGCCCTGATTCTAAGAAGGGCGGTATATAAATAATTTTATTATTATTATTATTACATTTGTAGTGCCTTGTCCTCCTTTGCGGTTAGGACATCTGGTCACCTTGTGGGTATAATACTGTATTCCTGATCCGCCTCCAAAATAACTCTTAGTCTAGAAAAGGGGTTGGAACTGTGTAAGCCTTCTGCCACATGTGGCTTTTAGGGAGGGGGTCCCAGTGGCTCTTGTCCAACCTGTACTCCCTGGAACCCCACTGAATCCTGGAAAAAAAAAACCTCCTATTTTGGGGATCAATGGTCTTGTTTTTCTGACCAACAATACGCTCCAAGGAGGAATGTTTTGCTCCACAAATTATGTCTCCAAATGGAGCAAAAAACAACCAGAAAGTGGCCAGAAAGAATCACTAGTCATTCCTTTCTAGTTATTGCTGGGCTCACTAAGGAACAGGACCAGAGGAGCCAAAAATGGTCTCCAGTACTTAGATACGGACCAGTACGGAGCCCTGGTGGCGCAGTGGTTAAATGCCTGTACTGCAGCCATTCACTCAAAACCACAAGGTTGCGAGTTCAAGACCAGCAAAAGGGCCCAAGCTCGACTCAGGCTTGCATCCTTCCGAGGTCGCTAAAATGAGTACCCAGACTGTTGGGGGCAAATTAGCTTACTTGCTAATTAGCTTACGTGCTGTTCACCGCTATGATCTTTGGAATAGCGGTATATAAATAAAACAAATTATTACTATTATTATTATTAATTATAATGCCCACTGGTGTTTTACAAGCACCCCAAAACTTCTGGCGTCATTAATTAAAAGAAGTAGATATCTACTTGAAAGTAAGTACCTACTGTAGCACTGAAGATAATACCAAGATGGCTGTTGACTTGTGGGAGCTTGTCAGCGCTCTCATGTAGCTGATGAATAGTGGGACAATGATAATGGATAGTTTGCAGTATCTCTAACAAAAAGAAAGAGAGTGGATTTTTCAAAAGGGAAATGAATCTAGGTTGGTCTGGCTTCCTACTGAGCTTCACACCAGTCTCCCAGTCAAGGAGAGAAAGGAAGCCTGCTGTGCTAGGGGTCATTTTCCAGCCCCCTGAACTGGTCAGCTGTTTCTGCATCCAATTTCATTGACTATCCGCAGCCCGGAGGGCCTTCTGGATAATGCCTTTTCTGCTAATAGAGAGTTGTGAGCGTTTAAGCTGTATTGATAGAAACGTCCGTTTTATCCTTGCATGTCTGAGATTTTTCAGGCCCCTCAGACACAAGGCAGGTCAAGATTCCGATGCCATTGTGTTCATTGTAGAGAAGAGAGCTGAATTCATCTGATATAAAAGCCCCCCTCCTTTTGGGATATATATATATATATATATATATATATATATATATATATATGAGGCTCTGCTTCAGACATTGAGCTTTCAAGTCACACAATGCTTCAAAGACCCTCCTTATGGACTTTGAAAGGGGCAGAAGGCACTTGCTAATATTTCTGACAAAAATGAATAATAACCACGTTGAGTCACTGGCAACTAATTTGGAAGTGCTTAGTGCACTATATGCCTTCTGAAAGACGCACCCTCTCCAAAAGTATAGCTAACAAAGAGGTTTTCTTTTCTTTTTTTAAAATACCGCTCAGAGACCAGCTTTTTGGCCTTTAGAAGCCCCCATTCAGAAATGCTTCATGGTAAGAGTTGCTTATG
Source organism: Sceloporus undulatus (assembly GCF_019175285.1). Taxonomy (NCBI): domain Eukaryota; kingdom Metazoa; phylum Chordata; class Lepidosauria; order Squamata; family Phrynosomatidae; genus Sceloporus; species Sceloporus undulatus. Next base: position 320,890,381 of record NC_056523.1, read on the forward strand.
AAAAGATAAAAGAATGTCCATGCTTGAAACAGCAGGTTTCATACGGAGACCAGGAGCCTGCAAGATTTTTTTTAAATTGTTCCCACCTCCTTCTTTTACCTTGATACTGAAAGCATTGCTTGCACGATGCTGAAATGGGAATCGTACAATGCAAAGGAATACATTATCTCAGTGTGTCCTATTTTGTAACTTTGAGCCACTTAATTCTGATATTATATGGAGGGGTCTAAGAAGAAGCTTCACCCTGTTGTGATTTTTCCTTTTGCTTTTCTTTCTTTAAAGGAATTTTATTGTGTCGTTTTGGACATAGGCCTAGTAGCACTCGAGATAACCTGTTGGTCTTTACAATGGGAAGAAATGGATCTTCATAGAATGCCCGAGGGATCAGTTATGTTTCTGGCATTGCTGTTGCCTTCAAAACTGTAACAAGCTATCTCTTCTTCTTACACCACAAGATAACTATCAGATCAACTTTGAAAGGAAGAACAAGTGGAAAGTCAGAATCACTTTGCAGCTTGGCTACCAAGCACTTGAAAAAGCTCAGCTTACAGCTGATTCTGCACCCAGGGTGGGGAAGGTCTTATTTATGGACCATGTGCAACCCCAACTCCTTCTTCTGGCCCTCAGGAGACACACAAATCTCCTGGAAACCCACCATCCCATTTTTTTGTCTCCATTTTTGCTAGATAATTTTTGAGGGAAAGGATGAAAAATACATGGGAAATTCAAATCCTTCAAACTACCTGAGAACATGCTGGTTTGCCTTATTTTACTACCCACCTCAAATCCACCCTACCCAAATGGCTGAATATCATATGGGAAGTGATGTGATGTCACTTCTTGCTTGCTGTGGATATGTCATTGTGGCCTGCCAAAAAGAATGCTTTCCAATTGCTTACCCTTGCTCAAGACATTACTCTTCCATGGTGATCTGCATCTGGGTTGCAGGTTTTCCATCATACAATCATGTCATTTGTACAACTCATCAAGTGATTTGGATCCTTCACAGTGAGAATTTTCTAGCAATATTTGTATTGGCTAGTGGGAGCAAGCAAAGGTTCAATCCATATATGAGCAAGATGTATGGAGCTGAGGGGTTCGGTTCTAATTTCTGGACCATGCCAACCACTACCATGTCAGGATGCACAGGGAAGCCATTGAAATCCACAAACATCTGGATAATTTCAACCAGAAAGAAGAAACCCTTAAAGTGAACAAAATTTGGCTACCAATCCTGAGGGATAGCAAAATAAGGACTCAGCAAATGCAAATGGAAAACCATTCAGAGTCAGGGGCTTTCCCAGCAGATAATGATCACCAATTAGCAGATACTAATCCTCTTTTGCATTAGCCTCCCAGCCTGAGGCTGGCCATCAGCAACAGAACAATACACATGCAAATCACCCCTGCATTCCCTGGCTCACACAATATATATAGACCCACTTTTTCCAGGCAAGCATTCTCTGAAGATGCCAGCCACAGATGCTGGCAAAATGTCAGGAAGAAAATCTTCTAGAACATGGCCACATAGCCCGAAAACCCCACAAAAAACCAAAAATGCCTGTGGTTCATTAGCCTGGTCAGATCCTGAGCATCCTGTTGGGTGATACAGCACCTCCAAACCATCCAAACAGACTTGGTTCCCAATTTTAGGCCACTGGAGTCAGCAAAATCCACCTTAGCTTTGCTGTAAATTTTCTTTTGGTTCATTTGCAAAATTTGAGTCCCCAGGCCTTTCTTCCAAGACTCTTTTCATGGTCTCTTGAAAAACATGCCATGAATAATGTCCAGGGGTGAGTGAAGTCGCAAGGACATGCCTGGATCGAATAATTACAGTGTCAGCATCGTCACACCAGCTGCACAAGCCCCCAAACTGTGAAATTGCCCAATCACAAAAATCGTTAGGTGAACACATTAATGACTCATCCACCTTTTTTCCTTCTTAAAAAGGAAAAGAAATATTTTTATCAAAATCGTTTACATTTTTTTAACAGCAAGTGTCTGCTCTAAACCAGCTCCTTATTTCCTGGCTGCCCTCGCTTGTCACATCAAACTTTATTTTTACCATCTGTGGAGATGTAGTTAAAGTTTTAACACTCACTTATCTCCTTCTCCCCCAGGCCACAATTAATTGAGGCCAGGAGGGAGGCTGGATTGCTCAGGCAATATTTACAAGAGGAAGGGAATGTTAATGGGTTGCTTGTGTTGAGGCTATGGGGTTTTTGGAAGGGTGCTGGCAGCGGGTTGAGAGGGAGATCCATACAGCCTAGCACAGACCTTTGGAATGAATCCCTGAGAATTAGGCATCTCACTGACATAATACAATCCTGCCTCCCACTTTGCAATTACTGTATATACTCATATATTTAAGTGAAGAATTTTTAATAATAATAATAATAATAATGTTTATTTATATACCGCCCTTCGAAACATCAGGGCGGTGTACAACAGTGAAAATAAAACAATACATATCTCAATACAATACATATTAATACATATCTCAATACACAGCAATAGCATTTAACAATACATATCTCAATACAGCCAGCGACAAATAGCTCAACAATAAAAATACAACAACAATACACAACACGCTAGCCTGGGCACAGCTCAGTGCCTGCCCCCCCACAGGACAAAATGGCTGCACAACTGCGCAGTTGTGAAGATAGTCCAGTCTGAAGGCGTCCTCCCTGTGGCGATGCGCAACTGCGCTGGTGTCCTCTCCGCCCAGGGAGGTGCCCGGCAGCAACAGTGGCAACAACAACAGCAGCACACACAGTTCCTCCGAGGCAGGCACGGGGGTGACTAATTTTTTTGACTAAATTTTTTAGTCAAAAAAATTAACCAAAAAGCCTTAGTCGATGTATCCACAGGTCAGTGTAAGTTCTGTACTTTAACTCTTATCAAAAAGGGGATCATCCCCTGGTGAAAGGCAAGAATCCTGAAGCATTCTCTCATCCATCCAGCCTTTAGTGTGAGCACAAACAGTTATGCCTGCCAGAATTTTTAAAGGCTTTTTTCTTTGGCATTATTTTCCTTTGCTTTATCCTTTCCATCCTTGTTACATGCTTCTAAGTTTTACCCTCAACTTATCCATAGGTCATATCAAAATATAATTTTGGCCCCAATACCTGCTCTCAACTTATGCATGAGGTCAACTTATAGTCGAGTATACAGTTGCCTCTCCGTTTTTGTGGAGGATCTGTTCCAGACCCTCTCCCCACCAAAATGGAAACTTGCATATATTCAAGCCCCATCGGCACGATATTCCAGTGCCATGGGCCCGTGCACTGTTTTAGCCAATGGGGCTCAGCCCTCCATGAATAGTCGAGATCGCAGACTTCAGGTCCGTGAAAATGGCGACCATATACTGTAAATTTCTGCAACAGTACATTTTTCATTTCTCTGGAAACCCATCATGTAATAAAAGACCACATTCTTTTCTTTCGGATCTTTCAGATTTGGGATTGTGGCTTCCTTGCTTGAGTCAATCCACCTGTAACACAGTCTTTCTCTTTGCCTATTACCAAGCCTTAGTATATATTCTGTTGTCTCATGATATCATAGAATCATATGATTCTATGAATCATATCTATGATTCTATGAATCTAGAATCTATGATTCTATGATATGTCCAAGATACAATACTCTCAGTTTGGACATTTTATTCAAATGATATTTGGCTTCTTGTGAGAGTTGAGGTTGTTTTGTTTTTGGATGCATTTATTAGTAGATTTGTTTTGTCAATTGTGATCCCTATATATAGCTAAAATATCACTATCCATAGTAAGAGAGGAGGTGTCTGCAAACCAAGTAAACTGCCCACAGTTTGTTGAAGCACAAAAATATTTGGAAGGAACTTACCTACACATCCTATTAAGGACTGAGCATGTGCAGTAGCCACAGAATGATGAGGGTCTGTTTAGAACAACACAGTGGAAAACTAGGGTGAGGGACAGAATGGAGTCTCCTAGGAAAGGGCACGCCTGTCTAGAATCCTGCACAGGAGCACTGCACATTGCAACATTTTTTTCCCTTGCAGGTTCCACCTGTGTACAACAGGATTTCAGGTCAGCCTGGATTTAAATGGATGCTGGTTAGAGTCTTACAACTTGGTTTTCATTCACTTCCAGGGTGAATTGTTGAACTCCAGTATGTCTAAGAAAATAGAATTCAGTGTGGAGTTCGACATTGAAGGTGTGAGACTATACCAACATGGAGATGCTTGATTCCAAACAGTTCCCTCTGAGTTTCATGAGTCTTCCAATGACCAAAACTTTGCAGTCACATTGATTCTTCATATACTGGTGGCAGTAGTGTGACTAGGGTTGGTGTCACCCAGTGCAGTAAATCATGGAATGGGGAAGTGGATGGTGAGTAGCATCCCAAGGAACATAGCATCCTGCCACTGCCATACCCCCAGCCAAGACAGCAAAGATGGGATGCCCTCCTGAATAAGAAGAGGTTTTTTTTTAATTACAAAAGATTGGGGGGGGGGGTCTTCTTCATATTGAGACATTTTCAAGCGATATAGGGCTTGAAAATGTAAAGTGTAAATGACCAGTTCCTGGGAATTTAACTTCATACACTCATTGTACTTCTTCAGTGCTTCTTCATAGTTACTCTTTCTTCACAAATTCATTTCCCTGCTTCTTACAAATTGTGAAGATCTCTTCTGAATTCACAGTAGAAATCTGTGATTTCTGATCACCATGCCTGGGTGAAGTTTTATTTAGTTTTGTCTCTGAAGTCAAGCTTCCTCCATCCCACCAATGCAGTTGAGCAGACACAGGAACAACAGGAATTGAGGGCAGCTTCTCTCTCCAAATTTGGGCCATCCTGATCTATCTGCATCCACAAGAAAAGCAGCAGTCACAGTAAACAGCCGACTCTTCTGTCAGAGGACAGCTGCAGGAGGGAGCTGAACAGATGGGGATGGGGAGCAGAGAGAACTATGTAGATTCACTCCCATCCTTACCCCACAATGGGGAGCAGCATGCCAAGAAGAGGCCCTCCTTTCTTTCCAGGGGAGGCACTTTGAGATGACCCTCTAATGCCCAGTGTCCCCCTTCTGATAGTTTCACATGTGGCGGTGTGTATCCCCCACACCTCCCTATGATGCCACAGACTGGTAGTTGCCTGTCTCTAGATTTAGCTTGTTTGATGTCTGGAGCTGATGCTAGAATCCAGTGCCTATCTATACACTTGGAAAGGAGTCCCATTGAATTAAGTGGAAATTGCTTCTGAGTAAACATACAAAGGAATGAGCTTTCAGATTCTGGGCAATTTTGCCACTGGAGTTTTTCACAGCAGATTGTGGGACAGAAACGTTTACTCTTGCTTTTGTGCAGAGAAATGCTTCAAATTTGTCATCCTGGAAAGATGAAAAACTTCTGTTGGAGGGAAGAAGTGAAAAACCAGGAAGGGTGTTGAGGGAATGGAACAGAGTGTTCTGGGATGAGGGCATGGTTGGAACTTGCCTATATGAAATCCTGAATAGGTGCATTCTGTCGCAGACCTCAGCTTTGTTGCCTCTGCCTCCCAATCTTAAATTTATTCCCATTGCTAAGGTTCCTTCAAGTTAGACAAGTTACAGGTTTTAAAAAAGCAATGGTTTTCTGAAGATATAAAGCCCTACATGGCTTAGGCCCGAGTTACTTGAGGGAGCGCCTCTCCCTATATAATCCGCCCCGCACCCTCAGAACAACAGGGAAATATGTCCTTGAATGGCCAAAAGTAAGATTGGCAGTAACACATCAAAGATTGGTTGGCAATCCGCTAATCAGTTATGATGTCCTAAATAAAGTCCTGTTTGTAAAGTGCCATGTACATGGATGGCACTATATTGATGATGATGATGGACATTCTATAACCCCCCCCCCCCCATCTTCTTGGCAGGGAGTCTGGATAACACACGATCCAAACCTGTGTTCTGGTGCTGAACAGACCAGATGACATCTGGCCTGTTCAGCACCAGAGCTGGGGTATACTCCCATATAACAGAGTTTAAAAAAACCTATTGTTTGCTGTGGATCAGGCTTCATTCTCATCTCAGAGCAAAGCGACCCATGGCAATGGCAGATGTGCTGTGAAGCTTTATGGGATATGCATGTGAAGAACTGCCTAGTATCAGGATAGAGGGTCTTTGTAAAGCGGGAGGGTCCAGGCAGCTCTGGGGCTAGGGAGGGTTGAGGCAGAAAGAGCCCTGGACAAAGGACATTGCAAGTTCTTTATATGCTCATTTGCAATTGTAGCACTACTGCCATGACCATAGTGGATCCTGAAACTCACCTCAAAAGCAAATCAGCTATCTGAAGTGATGGAGGTCTGTGGTGCCAGTAAGTAGGATGCTGCAGGATGGTATGACCAACCTGTTCCCACCAGGAAGTGATGTTGTGAATAACAGAAATAGGGACCCCTGCAAGGATCTGTTACAACTCTTTATTGCATCCTCACTCTCTGGTGGAAAGGGGCTGGTCACATCATCTTGCAGCTCCCTGCTTGCTATCACAACAGACCTCCATTGCTCTAGCTGGCTGACTGGCTTTTAAGGGGAATTTCAGGGGTCAGATGAGAAGTTAAATCATAGCTATGACATGGTGGTTATATTTTGAGGCAGGATCTTAGCCAGTAACTGTACAAATGTCTACTTCAATCAGACTTAAACAAAGCCTGTGCTCCAGCCTGAGAAAGAATAGAAAAGAAAAGAAAAGTGAGCCCAGGTCATAAAGACAGCAGAAACCACCCGCAGAGCAATTATCAGCTATCAGTTTCCTTGCATGTTTAAAAGAGAATACTTTTGAAAGCAGTGACTTGAAAGCAGCTAAACTCGCAGCTTTAAGGATTTTGACAGGAGCGGGAGGGGATTCTTAGTCACTTTATCAGCACATCAGAGAAGGCTTGTGCACTGCAAAAGTCCTATATTACCCCTCCACATTCAAACTATGAAGTAGGGAGACATAGAAATTCCTGTCTTCTCTTTCCGTTCTCTGATTAAACCTGAAGGTTGTGTATCTGAATCTATGATAGGGTAAGCAACTGCATGGAGGCCAAAGGCCAATATTTTCCTCCTGCCACAAGCCTCCACTCCATCCCACAGCAAGCCCAAAATATCTCTGCTTTTTGTCTACAGTCCCTCTCAAAATGGCAATGGGAAGTAACGCTATCTCTGACTTGAAAGGGATTGCACACAGAAATTGAGGCATTTGGGTGATCAGCGAGGTTGTGTGGTTGAGTGGAATGCTATTATTAGTTTTAGCACATTTGAGGCGCCTTCTTAAAGAATCATAAGATTTTATCACACGAGGAAAATTGGGAGTTTAAACTGGACAGAACCTGGGATTATCCTGGGTATTAGGCACAATTTCACAATTGCTTTTCACACGATGCTGTATACAAACTGCTTAGAATCCAAACAGAAAGTGGCATGAATCAGGGAAAAGGAATTTTGGGGAAAATACCATGTTTTCATTTCCATTTCATTGATGAATTCACTTTTCTTTTCTTTTTTGCACAATTGCTGCAGTCTGTGGGATTCTCCCTGTTCCCATGGTTCCTTTGTTGTGCCAAGAGAGAGTCAGCCTTGTTCTTAAAGGGGCAGCAGGCACAAACAGCACAGACACACACAAAGAAACGGCTTGCTTCTTTCCCTCCCTTTCTCTTTCCTGCAGCTTTCTCTGTGTGAATGTGTCTCCTCCTTAAGCCTTTCCCATTAGCTAAGCAGAGTCAGTCCTAGATAGTACAGCTGGCCCTACATATTCACAGATTCTGCATCCATGGATTCAACCATCCAGAGCTTGAAAGTATCCCCCCACTCCCACCCCCTAAAAATCCAAAAAACAAACCTTGATTTTGCCATTTTATATGAGGGACAGCATTTTACGATGCCACTGTAATAATAATAATAATAATAATAATAATAATAATAATAATTTGTTTTATTTATATACCGCTATTCCAAAGATCATAGCGGTGAACAGCAAGTAAGCTAATTAGCAAGTACCTGTAAGCTAATTTGCCCCCAACAGTCTGGGTACTCATTTTAGCTCCCTCCTCGGAAGGATGCAAGCCTGAGTCGAGCTTGTATATATATATATATATAATGGAACTTGAACACCATGGGTTTTGGTATCCATGGGGGAGGGGGGGGTCCTGAAACAAAACTCAAGACGATACTAAGGGCCCAGTGTACTTGGCTGGGAGAACACCAGGTGGTGTAGGCTGTATTTTAGTGTAGTCATTGTAAATTGGTGTTCCTCATATAAAATGGCAAAATCAAGGTTTGCTTTTTGGAATTTTTTTTTACTTTCAAGCTGTGGATGTGGAGGGCCAGCTGTACTATCCAGGCCTGATTCTGCTTAGCTTCCAAGATATAATAATAATAATAATAATAATAATAATAATAATAATTATTATTATTATTATTATTATTATTATTTATGTTTCCCCTCCTCTCCCGGTGGATCGAAGCGGGGTTACGGACTAAAAAAGCACAAAGTGTTTACATAAAAATTGAATTAAAAGCAGTTAAAAACAATAAAATATACAACATCATACAGTAACAATAGCATCAACAAAGAAGGCAGGGATCATACACAGATAGGGCAAATCATTCATATCAGGGGGGTATTCATATCAGGTGGGATATGCTTGGCTAAAAAGCTCGGTTTTAATTGCTTTTCTGAATGTTTCTAATGAGGTCGCCGAGCGGATCTCCTCAGGGAGACTGTTCCAGATTCTCAGAGCTGTTGTTGAAAATGCTCTTTGCGAAGTAGCAACATACTTAGAGGTTGCTATCTCCAATAGGTTCTTACCTGATGTTCTAAGAGTGCGGGGCGGATTATATAGGGAGATGCGGTCCCGTAAGTAACTCGGGCCCAAGCCATGTAGGGCTTTATAGGTAATAACCAACACCTTATACTGTGCCCGGAAGCAGATAGGGAGCCAGTGAAGATCTTTTAAGATAGGTGTAATATGGTCAAACCTTGATGAACTGGTGACCAATCTGGCTGCCATATTTTGCACTAACTGAAGCTTCCGAACTTGGTACAAGGGTAGCCCCATGTAAAGCATGTTACAGAAATCTAGACAAGAGGTTACCAGAGCGTGTACCACCGTTTCAAGGTCCCTTCGGTCTAGGTAAGGTCGCCATTGGCGTATCAACCGAAGTTGATAACAAGCACTTCTGGCCGTCGCATCTACCTGAGATGTCAATTGCAGGGACGAGTCCAGAAGTACTCCTAAACTATGAACTTAATATAGGATTTGGTCCCAAATTATGGCTTTCCAAGTGTTTTGGACTTTGGTTCCCAGAATCCTAGAGCATTGGCCAAGATGGATGAATCTTCTGGAGGCTGACGTCCAAAACACCTGGAGGACCAGAGTTTGGAAATCATTGTTTTAGTGTATTTAAGAGATGGTAATTCAACCCGTGAAGAGCAGCCACCAAAGATGCCTCTCTAAGTGCTTTTGATTGGCTAAATTCAACACATGGATGGCACATTTAAGGGAATAATTTGGGCCAGCCTTGGATGTAACAAGTGAATATAGGGATGAGGGGGACAGTCCTTTAAATCTGATAGGCTTATTAGCTCCTTTGTGGAAAGAATATATCTTGCCCTGATTTCACCAGCATTTATATAAGCCTATTAATGCAGAGGCATTGCCAACTTGGAAACGAAATCAGGAAGGCAGTTGGGGGGGGGGGGATAAATACAAATCAGACCTCCCTGAAGATCTACCCAGAAATCCAAACACCTGCCCCCCCCCCCCCTTTGGATGCTAATTATTAAAATGCTCTCCAACGAACATGACTCAACAACGAAGCGGCTGCAGGAAAGACCCACACCCTGCCTAGATTTTACCACAGTGTCTTCCTTATTAGAACAGTTTGATTTTCTATATTGTACATGTTAATTCTGCTTATTAGCACCTTGGCTTAATTGCTTCTACATTGCCCTGAGCGCCGGAGAGGAAGGAATGGAACTCAGAGTTGCCAATAGTTTTTGGTACAATTTGACCTATATAAAACAGGGAAATGGGGAGAGCTTATAGAAGGTTCTCTTCAGCCCAGGAAGGTCCCTCTCAAAATGGCTTCCAGTCTTGGACAATATCCAAGGAGAGATTTGGATTTCCTGTTTGGAAAAGGGGAAAAAAAATCTTCAAAGGAAGAGTTTCCTTAACACTTTAGACTTTCTGTTGAGCTGACCCCATTCTCTTAACAGAAAAGAACATTTGGCCTGATTCAACTGATAGGATGAGAACTAGGCCGCTGAGGAATTCCTGTTTATCACTGTTGGTGGAAATGCAAAAAAAGCGAAGAAATTCTGGACAGATATCTATCTTATGATAATAGAGATTTTACAAATAAATGTAAATAAAGACCCCAAACTATTTTTGTTAAATATGGTGGAACAAGAAGAGATAGAGAGGAAATATGGGAAGTTAATATTTTATATGGTCATTGCTGCTAGAATGCTATACGCAAGTAAGTGGAAAAGTGTTGAAATTCCAACTCAAGAACAATGGTTGTTGAAATTATATGATTATATGGAAATGGATAATCTAACACAAAGGCTAAGGGGGGTACAATGGAAGATTTTTATAAAACATGGGAGCCATTGACAAAATTTATGAAAGATAAGAAAATGAATTACGCAGTGATATTGTTTGATATATAAAGGTGTCTTTGTCTTTAGAATGATCTTGGTCAATAAAATTTAGAGAGGAAGATTAGTATAAGCACCACCACAAAAGAATTTAAGATTCGGGTGATAAGAAGAAAGTTAAAAGACAATATAAGTTCTTATATTTCACCATGAGAGGTAAGATAGGGAGGAAAAAGGATGCTGACAACAAAATAATGTATGTATAAAAGCTTGAGAGAAAAATAAGGAAGTAATGAATGTTATATAATGCGGATATATGAATCGCAAATGTATGATGTATGCTGTTTTATTTGTGGAAAATAATAAAAAGTAATGAGACAAGGAATTTTAATCAACTAAAGATATTTCATGTTTTGTCAAACTAAGTAACCTGTTAATTCATGCGGATGGTGATGAAATGCCCTGTGCTACCATTTTACTACAGTAAAATTTAGTATTATTAATATCTCGCTCTGGCTTTACTTTGCGAACGAAGATTCAGGAAGGACTCATCCCGAGCTTTCTACAAGCGTGTTGATGACTAAAAAGGCCAATCCAAGATAAACAAGTCCAGTTGCAGAAAACACAGCAGAAAGTCTCCTTGGGTGGTGTTTCCGGGCTGTGGTTCTTTCTTCATTGTCGTTTCTCTTTGAGACTCTGTCCTCAATAGCATGGCCTCAATGCTAGTGATCCCTGCTTGCTCAAAGACAGCAACATTTGTCACATAGTCTGTCCAGCGTATATTTAGAATTGTGCATAAACAGCACTGATGAAAGCACTCGAGGAGCCATAGGTGAGAGTCCTCATAGGTGTTGGCGATAGGTGACCCATGTTTCAGACCCATAAAGAAGAATAGACAGTACAATGGCTCTATACACACTGATTGTGTACTAATATCCGCAGCCAGGCCAAGGCCGCGTGACCCATTCATCTTAATGGCGGTCGCCCCTAAAATGCCCCAATTCCCCCCTAGAATGATGGTGGGGCCTCTTTCTCTGAGAGATGTCTCCCAAACAACGCTGGGCAGCTTGATGGGAATGCTTTTGCAGCTGGAGATTTTGCACCATTGGGAACTGCTTTGGGACCATGGATAGTTTCTTGAATGGACTGAAAGACAGTAATGGATAGCACCATTAATCTGGGGATGGTCTTGAGGACCCTGGATAATGCCATTAATGGACTGGGGATGGCATTCAGGACCATAAACATCTCAACTCCATTTGCAGGAGACGAACTTCACTAAGAGCAGCGATGTCAATGTTAAGTCGTGACAGTTCATGGGCTATTAGAGCAGAACAACGCTCAGGGCGTCCACTATCTGCAGAAACTTGCATGGTTCTGATGTTCCAGCATGCATGCGTTAGTCTATTTGCACCTTTGGAGGCTGGTGTGTGCCTTTGTCTCTTTGTCTTTGTTTGACCGCATCAGGAGATGCCCGTTGGCCGCGGCTGGCCAACCGGGTTGTTGGGGATGAGCTTTCTTTAGGCCACCTTTTCTAGGCCCCTCTCCATATGGAGCAAGCAGTGCTCTCCTTTGAAAAGGCTGCTTGGTCTTTCAGGATGCTGCCAAACAAGACTGTCATCCCCAGTCAGTCTCAAGCGACCAAAGTCCTGAACCACCTGCATGCAGGGTTGGGTCTGCGGCTTCCAGTGCATCTTTACACCTGCTGTTTCGTCCCTTGCCTATCGCTACAGGGCTTTTTCAGAGATTGGATGTATCCTTCGAGCCTGTGCAATGGATTTTTCTGGTGGAGCACAGCATGCACAGAACTGGCCTCACCCATTAAACCAGAGGTTCATCTGCTGGGGCCTTGACAAGCATGGACAGTAGCAGCGAGGTCCTCGGGTCGTAGGTTTGATTAGAGTTTCCTTCTCTTAGATGGTTGACCTTACAGGGTTAGACGAGCACCATCTGCCCGGGTTTGGGATTAGAGTTTTCCTTCTCCTAGGATGGTTGCCATAAGGCTAGAGAGCCCATCCTGCCCTTTGATGCTCTTGGTCAGACCCTTCGGTTGTAACCTGTCTGTCATGGGAGGCCCTACCGGTGGCTATTATACCACCGCCAGCATAGCTCACAATTTCATTAGGGTACACAAGCCTCTCTCCCACGACAAGGGGGGCATCAATGGAGAGGATTATTAATATACATTTGTCATTAATGAACAAGTTGGAGTTAGACAGTATTGAAATAGAGAAGTTGGATCTGATGGTTTGGTGGTAAGGGCAGTATACTCATACACAAATAAGGTCTTTAAACCAAGTAGCAACGAAAGTCTGCTACTAATGAATACTTATGTAACATTTAGTATATAATGAAACGATTTACTGAACTCTATACTTTCCATTCTTTCAACAACAACAACAACAACAAAACCCCAAAACAAACAAACAAACAAACCCATTTATAGATTTTTCTTTAATCAGATGTGTCAACTTCTCCATCTCTACAATTTCAATCATCCCCCCCCCCAAATCATTCAGCAGTATGTTGATTTTGAGGGGTTTTCTAATATTTTGCATAATCTAATCTAACTGCCAAAACAATTTGTTAAACAATCTTTCCATGGCTTTTTCTGTTTATGAAATGAAAAATTGCACTTTTCAAAGACTATTTACAGTTCAAGACTTATTCTGCACATAGCACAGTGGTTTTGTGCAAAACGCAGCATTTTCTGTGTAGACAATAGCATTTTAGAAAGTAATTGTTCTATAAATATTTTCTGTGCAAAACTACTACTAATGTTTTTCTGTGAAAAAAATGAGGTTTTCTGATGCTGAGAAAGTGTGACTCACTCAAGGTCACCTAGTGGGTTTCCATAGCTGAGCTGGAAATCTAATCATGATCTCCAGTCCACAGTCCAACGCTCAAACTACTACACCATGCTGGCTCTCAAGTAGCCTTTGCCTGTTTTAAAACACCACACTGTATACACCACCCTGCATCTATTCACATAAAGCTTGGAAACAGACTTTGGACAAGACTGTTTTGGACTACAGCTCCCTGAATTCTCCTGGCAGCAAGGCCAGTGGTCCTGCTGGCTCAGGATTTCTGGAAGTTGCTGTACATAAGGTCAGGTTTTACAAGAGCTAGAAATGCCAGGCAGCAAGTGGTGACTCTATCAGGCTTGTGGTGTTTGGATAGTGCATCAAAATAGCTACTTCAAGGAATATAAGAGAACCATCCTAATAGTGCCTGACAAACCCAAAGAAGCACTGAAAGACCCATCCGCCCTCGACCCACTTCAGACAATGACCTTGTTTACAGGCTCACACTTCACATCCTTCCCATTTCTATAGGAGTTGACAGTCTCAGCCTACCTCTTTGAACCAGCATTAAATGCTGCAGTGTATTTTGGGCAACGCTTCCTCCTAATGGCTTACAGAACTTCGGGCACTGTGACAAATGTGCTCCCACACCTGTCTTTAAAAGCCCGTCAGCATCCCTCCCTCTTTCCCCAGTGCGTTTCTGCATGGCCAAGCAGAGGAGGTCTTGTCGCCATGAATCAACACTGATGGTTAGGCCTCTATTTGGCTTTTCTGTTGGTGGATTGAGATGGAGTCCACAGACGTCCATCAGGTCATCCTGGAGGAAAATAACAGCCTACTGTCTCCACTTCTCACTCAGATGGGCCTGGTGCTCACTCTTGTGGACAGCACTCAGTTCACATAGTTTTCAATTTAAGGCTGCTGTTTGCAGCCTTAACACCATTTTGTAGAATGTGAAAAAATACTGGCATGAGCTGAATCACATCATTTTCCAGGAGTCCTAGGTACTATGCATGGTATTTTTGCAATTTTTATCTTGCAAAGCCTAGGAGATTTTGGACATAGTTAATTCATTTCATACAAAGGCTAAGTGAATCCACTGAGTGAATCCATGACTGAGCAGAAATTTGCATTTATAGCCAGATGTTCTCTCTGCAGGACAGTGGTTCCACCCAACCTCAGAATGGGAGATTAGAAAAATAACCTCCCAGAACTGCCCAGTGAACATCACCACTGTCTGTACTTGCTGGAGGATTCTGGGAGTTATAATTTAAACAGCAACTTTTCCAAGGAATCCTTCTCCTCATGTATCATCTCTGGTGCCACAAGCTTGCTTCTTTATATGGAAAATTGAAAAGAAATACTTAATAGAAAAAGCATTTCTAGTTATCAGCAAAGAAACTAGCTTGGAAAGGTTACTTTTCAATATTACAATTCTCAGAACCATGGCCACTGTCTGTGCTTCCTGGGTTCTTGGGGGGTAAGTGGGTGAGTAGTCCAAAAAAGTCACTTTTCCAAATTCTGAATTTTATGTGCAATTGCTGGAGGAATTTTATTCAGTCACAAGCTGTGTAGAGGAAATGTACTTGCTATTGCTATCATTTTGAGAAGAACCTCCGAGAAAAATGGAAGTACAGTGGTGCCTCGGGTTACGAAATTAATTCGTTCCATGGCACCGTTCGTAACCCGAAAAGCCTTCGTAAGCCGAATTGCCATAGGCGCTAATGGGGAAAAGCCGCGATTCCGTGCGAAAAAGCCGAAAAAAGCACCAAAAGTTTTTTCGTAACCCGAAAAAACATTCGTAACCCGGAACAATGTTTTCCTATGGGATTTTTTCGTATCCCGAAAATTTCGTAACCTGGGTATTTCGTATCCCGAGGTACCACTGTATATGGGTGGTACTGGATTCTGGGGTACTTGTACAGGGGAGTGGGGATATTTTTATGGGTTTTCACACATTTGGGTGGACTTCTCCATGGTTTGGGAGTAAAAATTGCCTGAAAATTGCACCAAAAAGTTCTTAGCTTTTTAAGGAGGGTGTTGTGGGTCTTTAGGAAACTGGCAGGATGGGTGGGATGGGGTTCAGGGACTGCATATGGCCCACAGGCCACAATTTGTTCACTCTGAATTAAAGCTACTGCAGAACAAAGATTCAGGTCCCATTTCAGGCAGTTCTCTCAGAAGAATACAGTTGTGGTATTGAAAACTGCTGACGAATCCAGCAGAACAAACAGGGACACACTTCCCCATCTGCTTCATAGCATAGACAATCCATCAATGTAACCAAAGCTGTATCTTTCCTATAAGCAGGATTTAAATCAGTTTAGCAGGCATCTAAATAAACCTAAATAATGTATCTCCTTCAGGAACCCCTGGAGTTAAGAGGCCACCACATGCTACAGGACCTTTCCCAAGAACATGGTATTGAAGAATGGCTTGTAACTATCTAGTACAGAAGACCTTATTTTAATTAATGGTCTTAAAACTGTCTTGTTGCTGAGAGACATTCATGCCTTTCTTTAACCAGTGAACCCCCCCCCCCCCCCCCCGGCCACAGCTGGTTAATTGATCAGAAAGGGCTGGGATCCTCGACATATGTGGAGGAATTTCACCACATTTGGCTTTCTCTTTCCAGATATGGAGACATTTGCTAAATTAGCTCTCTTGTCTGATCATGGGAGCTACATAGAGCCAGACTTGGTTAGTACTTGGATGAAGTACCATCAACAAATACTATACACTGTAGGCTATATTTCAGAGGAAGGAAGTGGCAAAACCACCTCTGAGTTGCCTAAGAAAATCCTATGAAATTCATGGAGCTGCCATAGGTCGAAAGGGGACTTGAAGGCACATGCACACACTCTAGATATGGGCACAGTTTTATCAGAGCATTACTAGTTGTCATGTAAAAGTGTCACACACATATTCACCTTTTGAAACATGCAAATAGCAGCCTCTACAAGAGGGTGGATGAGTGAAGTGCTGATCATCATTCCTACTGTCCTGACAAAAACGGACAATTTGTGCTGCTAGTAATTTTCCTGATAATGCAAATAGTAGCTTTGGAGGAGTGGTTAAATGCTAGAACTGCAGCAAGGGTGGGGTGGGAGGTTAGATTGTTTCAAATTCCAAATTGTGAAAATTACCCCAAGCATCTTGACCTTTAAAGCAAACAATCTTGCATATCAAAGGCAAGGGTGCCATGTAGTGGTATCTCTGGTTTTGCCCTTGGCTGCTGACCTTTCAAGAGGATGTCAAACAACCAGCTTCTTCGAACCCTTGATTTTGCTGCTTTCTGAATAATAGAGCAAAGGTTTGGCAACAAGTTGTTCTAATTAACAAGATCCCATATATTGTATTAGCCAGCACTGGGAGAGATTCAGTGTGTGTATACATTTGTTGACTCCAGGAAGTTTCCTACCCTAGCTTTACCAGTCATGTATGTCCATGTGTGTATATTTGCTGTATGCCTTCAAGACGTTTCCAATTTGTGGTGATCCTAAGGCAAATCTATCATGAGGTTTTCTGGGACTGAGAGTATGTCACTCACCCAAGGTGTCCCAGTGGGCTTCCATGGCCAAGCAGGGAATTGAACCCTGATCTCCAGAGTCGTAATCCAATGCTCAAACCACTACACCACACTGGCTCTCATGTGTATATGTATTTGGCTGCAGTGCTCATTATCCTGAGATTTTCACCTTTCATTTAAACACAATAACCAGGTTTCTAGTACCTAACTATGCCAAGTTATGCTTGTAATACCTGTTGAAATTTCAGAACCTGGAGGTGTCTGTTAGGATTTCTTCTCAAAGCTGGGAACTTGATCTAGTCATGTGCAGTTGCATCAAGATAAATGTTGCAAAGCAAGGTAAATTATTGTGAGAGTTTTCGGTTTCATTTGCATAATCCATGCAGCTTGTTGTCTCCAGTTTTACTCAACACAGAATTGTAATTAAAAAAAACCACAAATTAAACTCAAATAGGCCTGATATGTAAAATATCCAATGACCTTTCTTCCTACTCCACTCAATAATACCTCAAATCCACCAGTGCACCATGAAGTTAAATTCTCTGCCAAGGTCATTTTCTGCTAAAGAGGAACTCAGGAATGACAGCTGGGGATAGCATACCTAATGTGGGTGGATTCCTTTCTTTCCTGGTGGGGCCTGGGCTCTTTATGAGAAACTTTAAACCTAGGGAGAATAGAGAAGCTACTCTTTTCAAAACACATTGTCCAATCTAATTGCAAGGAGAATAAGCTTGTAATCATGAGAGGTTTGAGGCTCTGAAAAGGCCGGAAGAGAAGAGCTGATGGAAAGGAACAAAAGGGGAGGGGGAATCCACACAACACAAATGTTGGGAACTGAAAAGGTGTCATTAATCTTGTCAGGGCTCATCCTTGTTACTTCAGCCTACTTAGCTGCATCCCTGAAGAAACTCATAATAACACTTTGTATTTATAGAGCTCATACCAAGTGCTGCTCTTACTGTTTATTATCTATACTACGCCACCTATGTGGTGTGTTTTTCATGGAGTGCCATTGAGAGAAGCTAATAGGTCCTTGCCCCCAAAGATTTTCCAGTTAGTGTAGGGAAGGCAACAGAAGGCTTATCTGAGTTGGGCAGTGAAGAAAGTGGGTAAGAAGAAAATAAATCCATTTCAGATGTAAAGCTAGGGAAGAGTGCTGGGACAAGGAATTGCAACAAGTTCCTGCATTGCTCACTGCTAATCATTGGCCGGTTACAGACCGGCAGTTTAGTGCGTGTTCGCCACGCACTAGGGTTACGAAAGGGCGGTGCTTCCGCACCGCCTACCCTATGCGTGGCGAACACGCCTAAACGGCGGCGGCCCTTCTGCACGGCCGCCGCCGTGAGTACGTCATGCCCCGCGTCTAGACGGGGCAGCGCGTCCATACGTAGTAGCCCGCGCCAGGGCGCTTAGTGCGCCCTGGACACAGAGCAGGAAGGAGCCATTTCGGAGCCCTCCGGGTTTAGTCCCCTGGGCGCAGCCTCAGACGGCGGCGCCCAGCGGACAAACGAGAAAGGGGCCAAGCGGCCCCTTTCTCTGCTCCCCGCCGCCCCACCGCGGGGTGTCCTTGGGGCTTGAAGCCCCAGGGACACCCCTTTTCTGGCTGCGGGGAAGCGGCCTTTTGCCGCTTCCCCGCAGCCCGAAAAGTGGCGGATCGGGGCCTCAGCGGCTGCTGTTCTGGTCGCTGAGGCCCCGCTCCGGCGGGGAAAGGGGCAGGGCCAGACCGCCCCAAATTGGCGGTCTATATCCCGCCATTGTAAGACTCTCCAAACTGTCCAACCCTCTGCCTGCAGGAACTCACAATCAAAGCATCCCCAACAGATGGCCATCCAGCTTCTGTTCACAAACTTCAAAAGAAGGAGACTCCACCACACTCTGAGGTCCACTGTCGAACAGCTCTTACTGTCAGGAAGTTCTGCTTAAAGTTGAGCTTGCTCCATCCTCAGTATGACATCCCTTCAAATACTTAAACAGGGCTATCATATCACCTCTGAACGTATCCAGCTCCCTAAGTCTCTCCTCATAAGGTATGGTTTCCAGACCCTTGACCATTTTGGTTGCCCTCCTCTGGACATGCTCTAGTTTGTCAAAAGCCTTTTGGAATTGTGATGCCCAGAACTGGACACAGTATTCCAGGTGAGGCCTGACCAAAGCAGAAAAGAGTAGCACAACTGTATTACTTCCCTTGATCTAGCGCATCATACTTGAGTTCTGATCAGCAGCTAAGCAGACCCGCTTCATCTGATGCGTGTGGTCAGTGCAGGGGACATTTATGTAATTTTACAGTAAGATTACCTAGTTCTACTGAATATGGAGCAGTTACAGATTCATAACACCAAATTACAAATCCATAGCTGCAATGTGGAATATCAGATGTTAATTCTTCCATACTTTGATTAGATACTACTGGCTAATCCAGCTCGGCTCTTACTTTCTTATATGTGGGCAGAAAATACATATGTCTTGAAGTGCAGTTCTGGCTTCCTTGCATGGGTTCTCTTCCTTTGATGAACCTTACTCAAGCAGTTACATTGAGAAGATTTCCAGTAAGATTCCACCTACAAAGAAAAGCCTTTCTGTTTAAAGAGTGTTTCTGTCTTTCTCTCTGACGTCATCTCCTCCCTTTCCCTTCTCCCCTTCCCACGCACTTTGGCTTTTCTGAGCCTGGCTCCATCTCTGTCCATCTCTAAAGCCTAGGGAGGGGTGACTTTCATTCAGGTCCTCCACCTCCTCTCCTCTCCCACTTTTCTGGAACTCCTTTCCTCTACACTCCCTTTTCTCCATCTTCACTTCCCTCCACCCTCCCTGCAAGCCACTGACTCATTTCCTCCCCCTGTTTCTTCTCTTTCTCTCATTTTTTTGCCATTCTCATTGGCTAAAGACAACTTTTCCTGGGTCCTATCCTGCAAAGCAATCTTCAGGATATAAAGATTTCCCCAAGGTAAGCAGTGGGATTGCTCTTAGGTGATACTAGTTTTTGGACAATTAGAATCCCATTCATTCATACAAATAAAAGGAGTCTTGGTGCAAAGGCAAGGGTGTATAACTGCAAGGAAATACTATTTATACCAAGTGTAACACAGCACATGAAGTTGTGGTGATGGTGTCACAGCACAGGCCACATATGCTTATAGAAAGCTGCCTTACACTGGGATAAAGTTGTTAGACTGAAAATTGGAGAGGGCTTCAGTACCTTTAATGGTTGTGTAGAAGACAGGTGTTGCCTGTCACAAAAACATCCTACCTGTCAACTGTCTCATTTAATCCTCAGTTGTTTCACTTTTTCCAGCTACCTTTAAAATGTTCTGAGTTTTCTGTTCCTCTCCCACATTCTCCTTTGTCTTCAGCTGACTTCAATTGCTGCAAACCTGAGTTCAAAGTGCAAAAGTACATTGCATTTCATCAACTTGGCAGGAGGGAAGGAAGAGGAGGGGGCAGAAACATTCCTTTCCCAGTAGGCCCAGGGGAAAGCAAACTGCTGCAGCCTTTCCTAGTTTGTGTCTTCTGCCTCATTAATAACTTTTACCATCTTGACTACATTCTGATGTTGCTTGACAAAACTTATCTCAGTTTTCATGTGCAAAATCCTGGAGGGTCTGATGGTTCCCCTGAAGCAAGGTCATCCATGGGAACTTGCCATGTGCTCCATTAATTGGTACTTTCCTTTGTGACACATCAAATTATTGTAATGGGTTAATCGTAATGTGTCAATACATCTTCATGTAGACAAAGTTATCCTACCAAAGAAAAAGCAAACTGACTGTGTAGAGCTAATGTATACAAGTGACTGAGGGTTGGTCTACCCAGATTCAGTGCAGAATTGGGCTTTCCACATGAAAACAATCTGCACCCGAATTGGGGCTTTAGCCCTGCATCATTTGGACAGGACAATTTGAGGGTGAGGGGAAACTGGTTTTAATGGCCTGTGTAGACATGCCCTCAGAAGTCAGAAGAGTTGTACCCCCTATATGTAAGACAAGGAGTAATTACTCTTCTAACATGGCATTTGCCACCTGCACATTCATAGGATATTTTGGCGGGTTGTGAGGGGATTGTGGTCACCATGAAGAAAAAAGGAATGTGTAGAAACTTGTGTAATGTGCGAAGCCAGTGTGGTGTACTGGCTTGAGTGCTGCAATACAACTCTGGAAACCAGGGTTCCATTTCCAGCTCAGCCATGATACCCACTGAGTGACCTTGGGCAAATCACATGCTCTAAGCCTCAAGGAACATATGTTGCTAAGAAAATCTCATGATAAGTTTGCCTTATGATCACCATAAGCCAGAAACATCTTAAAGGCGCACAACACAACAAACACACAGTTTTGAAAATTAGCACTCCCAGGTGTACTGAGTGTGCAAAACAAAATTAAGAGTTCTTATCAGAAAAATACCTTCTGGGAAATTAAGCTCCCTTCCTCTCTCCTTTCCTTCCTTTCTCTCTTCTGATATTGCTTGGTTGCTTTCTTTCTGGTTATTAAAATGACCTTTACAGTTAGATGCCCAATTCAATGCAAACCAGTGTGTGTTTGCACTAACTATGGTCATGCCACTTGTCATGGCTCCATCCATTAGTTCCTCTTCTGTGTAAAAGAGTTTTGGTCCACTTTTCTGGACTACAAATCCTAGGATTCCTTAGGACAAAGTCTAATTGAAGTGGCATGAAAGACATGTTGTGCAGACACACCTCATGCACTCTGGCTCATGAAAGTTTATGGTGTTAACTGAGATATTTGTTTATATTTTCAGTCTTTAAGACACCATGTCAATTCTTTGGGTGCAGTATTGTCTGTACTTGTTGTTCTTTTTAATCGTTATGCTTTAACCTGCTTTAAATTCTGTTAATAACTTCCTTCTATTTGCTACTATTGTATGATCTAGACTTTTAGATGTATTTGTCTTAACTTTGATAGGTTGTCAACTCCCAGACTGGGGAAAAATGATGGGATTTTTTTTTTAGTTATTTGATGATATATGTTCTAGGATTAATTCCAAAGGGATTGAGAAAACATATGAATGAAATTGCCATAAATAGGATGACAGTAGCACGATTACAGAAAGCAACAGTGCTTTGGATGTGCCACATTATCTAAGGATTGTTGTTGTCATTTTCAACATATGGCTACTCTAATGTGAACCTATCACAGTTTTCTGGAGCTGAGAGTGTGCGACTCACCAGAGGTCACCCAATGGGTTTTGCTGGTTGAATGGAGAATCGAACCCTGATCTCCAGAGTCATAGTCCAACACTCAAACCACTATACCACACTAGCATGATCTAATGATATCCCATGGATTTCTGGCTTTTTGGATAAAATCTCTATCATTGATGCCTTGGAGGGAGGGATTGTCTTTTGAGGTCTTTAAATGGGCATCTTTCAGGAATGATTTAACAGTGTATCCCTGCATGGCAGCAAGTTGGACGAAACGGCCCTTGTGGCCCCTTCCAACTCTAAAATTCTATGGCTGCAACCGTACTGCAGGTATAACCTGGTTTGATACCACATTAGCTGCCATGGCTCAATGCTGTGGAATCCTGGGAATTCTAGTTTGTTTTGGCACTAGAATTCTCTGACAGATGATGCTAAATGCCTCCCAAAACTACAGTTCCCAGAATTCCACAGCATTGAGTCATGGCAATTAAAGGTCAAACCGAATTATTTCTGCAGTGCAGATGGATGAATGAATGAATGAATGAATGAATGAAATTTTATTTCTAGATCGCTATTCCTTGTAGATCACAGCGGTTTACAAAAACACCATCAAAACCAATACATAGCGCAACAATACAAAAACCCACCCATACAATTTAAAAACAATACAAGGGAGGGCTTGTCTTCTTCAGGCAGGCAGTTGGAGCCAGCCTGCCTCTCTCCCCCCAAGATGGTGGCTGAAGGGAGGGCTTGGTCTTCTTCAGGCAGGCAGTTGGAGCCAGCCTGCCTCTCTCCCCCCAAGATGGTGGCTGAAGGGAGGGCTTTTGCATTTATGATTGTCCAAAACTCTAGTCAGTAACACCTAGTACACTGTGATTGTGGTGGTGATGATGGTGATGAAAATGATATTTGTTATAATTATATTTTGCAGCATTACAATTACCTACCTGCCGTCTGCTTCAAAGAATTATCAAAAATTAACAAAAAATTATCAAAAATTATGTAAAGTAAGGGTTGGAATCCTATTATCCTCCAGTGGAGGAATGCTATATTGTAGTCCAACAACATCTGGTGGGCCACATGATTTCCACCCGAAGGTAAGAGGTAGAACAATTATTCCCAAATTCTGCTCTTCCAGATGCTTTGGATTTCAGCTCTCAGAATTCTTTACTGTTGACCAAGCTGGCTGGGGCTTCTGGGAGGTGACATCCAAAACACGTGGAGGAGCTAGAGCTAGAGCCTTTTTAATTCACGTAATGATCAAGCCAACAAATGGGGGGGGGGGGGGGGGCAACCCAACCACAAACACACACACACACACACACACCCTAATTCACTGCCTTTGTGGGTGAATTGCTATTCAGCAAAGCCACAGCTGTCCACTCTGCTGAACTTGGGTGGGTTTGGTTTGGTGAAGGCTGAAGGGCTAGTTGTGTGAAAATGTGTAGGAGAGGCTAAGAAAAACATCCCGGCTTCAGAAGTGAGATGAGGCTGGGCTGGAGAGAGTGGGAGTTGAGGTAATCTCTGTCTTTTGGGGAGACGAGAGAGTGTTTGTGGTTAGATCACATTCCTCGTTCTGTCTTCACAGGAATTAAGCTGTGGGGGCTGGCAGGAAAGTCAGAGGTAGAGAAAGCCAGGCCATGCCAGCCTGGCAGCAATGAGCTTGGAATGGCTTTGGGCAAAGGATTGGCATGGCTTTCAGCAACCACTCTGCCAGAAATGGGAAGCCAGGGATCTTGTTATAAAACCTGAAGCTGTTTTAAAAACAGAAGTACTGTTGTTGGTGTATTTTCTTAATGGGTATGCACGTAACTCAGAAATATTCCTTTTTTGGATTAAAACTCCTAGAATTCATAGCCAGCTGTCGAGGATTTTGGAAGTTGTAGTGCAAAGAAGTAGCAAAAAAAAAAATAAATCTTCACATGTTTAGTCTCTTTTGGGGGTGGGGGTGGGCAAGGATAGGTTGGCGTAAAGGAATGGTAGTGAAACTACAAAACACCAGCAATTCAGAGATAATGCAAATATTTAGGAAGGGAAACAGCTTTTTATTTGTTTGGATCTAAGCTCTGGCAGAGGTCATGGACACTTCATAGTTGCATTGTTTGTGCATTAGGTTAATAAGGGACAGAGAGATGACAGGCAGCATCAGGGAGGGTCAAAGGGAGCTTTTTTGACTGTGAAATGACAGGTTTCAAGAGAGGGGGGTCTCTAATGAAAGACTAGCAAAGACTAAAGGAAGAGCTATCAAAGTCAAAAGGATGAAGGTGATAAGAATGGGAGAGGGGCTGTGACTAGCAGTTATTGGAGTCCGAGAATGGAGTAAACCCTGTAGTGAGTTGGACCTCTGCCACCAGGCCAATGGGTTTTGGAGTTGCTGTTAGCATCACAGCTAAATGTTAACAACTGTCCAGTGTAGAGAAAGAGCCCACTTGTGTTAGTGATTCTGTAAGATTCTTGTTATGTGTCTTCATGTTGTTTCTGACTTACAATAATCCTAAAGCAAACTTCACACGCTTTGCTATTGCCTTTCTCTCAGGCTGAGAGACTGTGACTTGCCAAGATCATCCAGTAGATTTCCATGGCTGTGTGGGGATTCAACCCTTGGTCTCCCGAAGTCCTTGTCTACCATTCAAACCAGTATGCCATTCTGGTTCTCTGACTTGATAAGAAACTTTTTCATTAACTTGGCAGTTTGAGACTGTAAAAAGTTATGAAGTTTGGGACTGGAGTGGTGAAATGAATATTCATCTGCTGCTGTACAGTTCGCACAACTATGAGATGGGAGATGGGTCATGCTTGTGCATCTTGGTTTTCTTTGTTTGCGTCTGCACTATGTAACTCGTACGAGCCCATTTTCTATCGACCCCATCCTAGGAGCTTCTACTCTGTAGAAATAATGCAGTTTGATGCAACTGCTCTAGCTCCATCCTGTGGAATCCTGGTATTTATAGTTTTACAAGGTCTTTAACCTTCTCTGCCAAAGCGTGCTGGTACCTCACCAAACTACAAAGCCCAGGATTCTATAGCACAGAACCATGGCTGCTAAAGAGGTGTCAAACTGCATTAGTTCAACAGTATAGATGTACCCATAGTGCCGTAATAAAATTAAAACACAATTAAAAAGTCCTTTTTTAAAAAAAGACATTAAACAATAGAAAATCATTTTAAAAGCATACAAAAGTTAAAATTAGAGTACCTACCCATGCACCCCATAGCAAGGCTCTCTGTGAACCATTAGTCATTTAAATCCTAGTTGAACAAGAAGGCCTTTGCCTGGCTTCACATAGGCACACTCCCTATCATAACAGGTTTGATAACCCGCACCGTGTGATGGACCAAGTTTACAGTCACCTGGTCATAGATAGTCCTGTGATTTAATGCCTCACTTTCATCCATTCACTTTCAGTGGTAGCAGTGCATTCCAGCACTATGGGCAGAGATTGATAAATGCAGGTTGTTCTGGCTAAACACCTGGGATTTTTCATCATTTAATCTCCGTAGTTTTCCTTCAGCTACCCTCTCCCCTCAAGAGCACATCCCACCTCCAAGCAAGCTCTGAGCAATTAAAAAAAAGAGTTGGGGGAGGGATTTTCTCAGACTGTGTCGGATGGTAAAGTCAAATGCAAATGGGAATCAAGGGGAACTGGCAGCTATTACCCAGAATTCTTTTGCAAAGCATCGGGCACTTGCCTTATGTTCTTGATGAGCTCATTAATGCTCAAGGACATAATAGGGCAGGGCAGTGCTTGCAGATCCGAGCAGCTAGTTAAAAGTATTTTGCTGGTAAAGGGAGGGGGGAGGCTGTCTGACCAAAATTGGACAGGAGGGCACCTTTATTTATGATATAAACCCTTTCCAGTTTTTGGATGAATGATGGTCATAATGTGATGTAGCAACTGTGGCAGCATTTCCATAGGGTGCTTCCTTCTCTCCCTGCCAACTGCCCACTTCTCCCTGCCACCTTTTAATCTGCTGGCGAATTAACTCAGAAGGTTTGGTTCTGAGGTGGCATTTGTCAGACCCTCTCTTGACAGTCTGTTCTTACATATTTGGAGGTGGACAACCTGCTGCTGTCCATCTTCATTCAAACATATATATATATATGATTTTAAAAAATTAATTCAATGAAAGTAACAAAATTCTGAAAGGTCTGCAGTTTTTAGCTGCATGCAAAAGTAAGCAAAACAAATATTGGTCATCAGTATATCAAGAGATCTTACTTCACACCATTCAAAACCAACTTACCATTGGTCAGCTGATGCTAAAGATTTTAGGTTGCTTCTGAGATTACCTGGGAGTCTGTCTTTATGTCTTTAGATGGACAAAAAGAGTGAGGAGCAGAGATGGGGGATAAATTTGTTTGGTTCTCATTTAAATATAGATCAGCTGCCCTTTCACATCTTGTGCTAATATACAAACAGGAAGGCAGTTACTGTATCCTTTGTTTTTGCACTTTCCTGGATTTTGTAATGCTTTTCTCTCTTTTTTAAAAAAAATGAAAGATCCTCCTTAGAGTATATAGGAATGGTTCCCATAGAGAAAAATGTATGCAAAATTTTTGTAGTTTGTTGTGGCATCAGAGAAGGCTAAATATCTCACAAAACTACAAATGCCAGAATTCCATAGCATTGAGCCATGGCAATTAAAGTGGCATCAAATTGCATTACATTTGCAGTACAGATTAGACCAAAGTTACACCTTTAGCCATTAATTAAATAAGAAACATTTTAGCCAGCAGTGGCCACACGGGGTTATTGTGAATAGCTTTATAAGTAAAGATGAGCTCTCTGGACTGTTTATTGCCTTTAACTATATGACGTATGGATAATTCGGAAGATAGCCTGTGTGAGTCATATCCAAAGCCTAATAATACCCAAGTTTAGCATTCCAGGTATTTGTCTCTGTTGCCTGCTCCTTAGTCTACCTTAGTCTACAATAAACCCAAAGGAAAATAATAATTGTAGGGTTCTCTTCCCTTTAGGGTTATTGGGGATTCTGGAAATAAATACAGGATGTACAAGGCAAGACTATACATCAAGGAAGGGTTCTTGCTAGATCTCTGGGCTCCTGTGGAGACTCTCATGGGAATGAATCCAGGTTCCACTACCACCCCAATATTAAAGGAGCTAACAAGGAGAAAGGTGATATATGAATAAAATACAGTAGGCACTTGTTGTCCACTGTGGTGTGGTTCCAGGACCTCTCATGGATACCAAAATGTTCAAGTCCTATTACATATAATGGGGTAGTAAAATGGTGACCCTTATATAAAATGGCAAATCAAGGTTTGCCTTTTTGATTGTTTTTTAAAGAAATATTTTCAAGCCAGTTGAATCTATGGATGCAGAATCTGTGAATATGGAGATCTAGCTGTAAAATAATTATCAAACCTGTTTTGGAGATAAGGCTCATCACCTTAGATAGGTCCTTTACAGCTGAGACTTAATCCAGAATGGATTCACCATCCCACATACATGGAAGCCACTAGCTGCTTGTGCAATGATATTGCTTAGATTGATGGGGAGGGGGGGGGCAGGAAATAGACTTTTTATTTTTGTCTGTATTTTCCTCTTGTGAGTTTTATTGTTGCACTTAAGTATTATGTGACATTTTTATGATCAACAATATAAAAGCTGTACAAGTAAATAAAACAATACTACATTTTTACATTCTGATTAACAGAGATTGCTGCACACGTATATCTTCTTTTAGGATTTGTGTCAAAGTATTCAGCATGGTCTCTGTGACAATTTTTAAGGGATGGTGTTAGCCAGTTTCAGTTTTTTACTGGAAACTGTCAATTTGGGCAGCATAGCAATGTTTTTTGAAAGATTTGTATAAGTATGCATTATTTTCCAAACCTGTTCAGCTCCATTCTCTCTCCCCACCCAACCTGGTGTTTCCGTTTCCTCCTTCCTGTTCCTGAATGAATCACATGAATTATCCCACTTAAATAGGGATTAAAGAGCAAACAGAATGATGCCACATTTGCATTTGATGTGATGAGCCAATGTGGGGTAGTGGTTTGAGTGTTGGACTAGGATTTCAGGAGACCAAGGTTTCAATCCCTGCTTAGCCATGGAAGCCCTCTGGGTGACCTAGGGCAAGTCACATTCTCTGATCCTCAGGGGAAGGTAATGGCACACCCCCTCTGAAGAAGTCACCCAAGAAAACTGAGTTTATATGTTCACCTTAAGGTTGCTTTGAAGGCACATAGCAACATCAAACAACACTTGACCTATGCAACTCAAATCACAACCATTCTTCATACACATCCTAGAGAACAAAGAGGACAGTGGGAAGTCAGAGCAAGAGAGGGCAGTTAGGAGGGGATGTCTTGGAAGGAATGCCGAAACTTACTTAGAAACTGGAGAAGAGTTTGTAAAAAAAAAAAAAATCACAGAAAAACAAAAAAAACCCAACACAAATTAGAGAGCAGTTGGGGGCTTATTTCTTCTTGTTTTATTTATTTATTTATTAGAGTATTTATACCCTGCTCTTCAGCCAATAGGCTATCAGAGCGGCGCACATGAACAAGCCTATTGTTGGCTTTTACAAGTAAGTGATTACAGTTGGTCCTCCATATCCTGTTAAGGAAAAAGCAACATGGGATATACAGTGAAAGAAATAAAACATGTATGTGAGAGTCAGGATGACTCAGCAAAAGCAATTAGAAGCCACACAGGTGTAAAAGGTAATGTAGTTAACAAGTCCTAAATGCCAAGGACAGAAATGCAAAGTGGATAATTGAACACACCTGAGAATTGTTAAGTGGACAAGGTGAAATGATGAAATCATTAATTGTGGGATGAAACAAGAGAACCAATGAGAATGGTTATACACGCCCACTGGGTGGAAACAGACAACAGTGGGTGGTATCTTGCAATGACTATAATAATGGCTATGAATCCCAATGTATTTTGTGGGTAGTAGTTGTGAGGAGTATTGGAGTAGTGTTGGATAGTTTTGGAGCTGTATATAGTAGAATAAAGTAGATCTTTTATATAAGACTACTGAGTTGTCTGGTGTCTTGGGTGAAGCTACAAGAGCCAGCTGAATCCTGAAGAAGGGTGAAGACTTCTGTGGAAGCAAGAGTGAGAAGGCTTGGAGAGTTTGTCAGGGTCTTCAGCCTGTTCTCTGTAACTCTGCTGCTTTTGAGCAAAGCTTTAACCACTGGCCAAAACTGGTCAGCGTGGTGTGTAACAAGGTGGTGAGTTTGAGCCAGAGGTGAAGAGCTACAACTCCCATCATCCCTGGCATATCCATGGATTCAACCATCCATGGCTTGAAATTTATTTATTTTTTTTAAAGAAATCAAAAAAAGCAAGCTTTGGTTTTTCCATTTTATATAAGGGACACTACTTATATACACCCTCCATATCCATAGACTTTTTGTCCATGGATTCAAGCATTCATGGTTTGAAAATATTTAAATATATAAATAAATTTCAAAAAATCAAGCCTTGACTTTGCCATTTAATATAAGGGATGCCATTTTCCTGTGCCATTGTCTTTAATGACACTTGAGCATCCACAGATTTTGGTTATCTACAAGGGGTCCTGGAAACAAGCCCCAAGGGATACCAAGGGCCCATTGTATTTTACTACCCTGTTGTATATAATGGAACATGAGCATCCACAGATATTAATATCCATGGAGGGGGCTTGGAATTAAACCCCAGCAGATAGCATGGGCCCACTGTACTGATGAAAGTTTTTTATGAGTGAATATTGTGCAGACTTCTGTTGCTGAAAACATTTAGGAAACACCATGGTTTTTGCATAATGCGGATGGTTTATTGATCCTATGAGTTCAGCTTGGTCACTTCTTCTGGAAGGCAGGGACTGAATATATAGTACCTCATCAGGTAAGCAAATGCCATTGACTAAAAAAGGACAATTCCTGGGTTAGTGGATTGCAGGAACTGATCTACAGTGCGCTGGCTTTATTGCTACATGATTATGTGCAGATAGTGTTCCCCACATGAGCCAGTGTATATCTGGTAGAGTGTTTCTGCTTTGTGGTATGATTTTGCTTCTTGATCTTTATTGTTTAGGAGCAGAGAGAAATAGTTTTGGCCTTGAGAGCTTTGCTTCCTTCTTATCAGATGAGTGAACCTATGGATTGCAGCTTTACTACCAAGAAGAATAGAGTCTTGAGGAATCTCATGATTGTTATTTTTGAAAAGAAAGTCACAGAGACTCAGGTCTGTGCGAAAGCCATGTAATAAAGAAAAAGCTGTTCTCTGCTGAATTCCCTGTTAAATGGAGAAGGGACTGAACATCAGTTCATATCCATTTGCTTCTTTGTTCATCAGATATTTGTATCCCGCTTCCACATGTTCTGATTTAGCAATTCAGGTTGTACTTAGATCTTCAATGTAAAATAACAAATAACACTGCAGCGACAAATAAAGGATTGCATGTCACTGTCTGCTCTTAACAAAGCAATGATTTTGGTTCCCATAAGTGAGATCTGCTATGTGTGCTCTGAAAAATCCATGATGGATGGCTGGAAATAGAGAAAACCTTGGAAATCTTCTCCATTGGATTTCACCCAAAGATGCAACTCTTAGCTGCTGTTTTTCTGTTTTTGTGCAATATGGCAAACACAGTGGCTAACATTCTGTTAGGAGGTTATGATGTTGTAAGCTAGACTTATAACCTTGTAAATGCTTCATATTTATATTTAGGATCATGGTACCAATGCAAACAGGGGAATCGCTAGGCTTGATATCACCTAGTGTGGTAATTAATGATGTCACTCCCCACTTTGTCCTCTCATAACACACCATACAGAATCCTTAGCAATTTTTTGTATATTAATGTTACTCATAAATTGTAATTCCTATATATCACTGAATGTGATGGTAATAGTTATGACATAAAAGAACTAACACAATTAAAATTATACCTTTAAATTACAGTATCAGATGCATCTGAGGAAGTAGACTGAAGTCTATGAAAGCTCATGCTGCTGCCAATTTCTTTCTTTCAGTTAGTCTCAAAGGTGCTACAAGATCTCTCTACATACTGATTCTAGCAACAAACACGACTATATCTTTGAATGATTTCATGTGGTTAAAGTGAAAAATTGACAAAATGTGATGTTTTTAAAAAAAAATTAAAGAGTTAAAAACAATTTTTTAAAAAGTTAAATTTAATGTTATAATTAAAATTTAAAACATTAAAAAAAACCTTTCTCCTCCCACTGAGCCTTGCCCTACTCACACCATCTCTTCTGTGTTTTAAAGGGTCACAGGCAAACACCACAGCTTGTTTCTGCCAAAACAGTGTTGTCACCCAAGGTGACCAGATATCCTAACTGCAAAACAGGACAAGGCACTGCAAAATGGAGGACATTCCAGAAACATTGAGGACATTTAAAAACAAAAGCTCAAAACACTAATAGAAATACAAATTCATGCTTCTTCGTCATGCTCAACATGCAGAACATTGGGGGATTCCTCCTGGGCGGGAGGCTGAAATGTAAGGTGTATCCTGGAAAAGGAAGATATCTGGTCATCCTGGGTGCCACCCCCACTTTGGGTGTCACCTGGTGCGCGCACACACATACACCCCTAGTGATGCCCCTGATTGCAATTTCTCCTAAAACCCGTTTTAAAAGCCATACCAAGCATCCATACCAAGTGAAGGAGTTCTGCAGCACTGATGAGTGGGAAGCTAACGGATAACACATCCAACCTTCTTCCAGCAAGCCATGGTGTGGCAAGGAATTGCAACAGAACCCTTCAGCAGTCCCTGCTTCTGCTTGTCACAATACATCTTACTGGTAGGGAAGGGCTGGATGTGTCATTCTTCACTGCCCTGCTTGCCAGTGCTATAGAAATCTTTTCATTGATATGTCTGCCTGGCTTTTCAGGAGGGTTTCAGGGGGTCAGATTGGGAGATGGAGTATACCTATAACACTGAAGCTATGTATTCCATGCAGGATTACAGTACGAATTTTGAGTGGTGAGGTGGGATGAAAACGGGTATATGTGAGGCCAAGCAACATCAGAGTGTGGTTAAGATGAGTCTATGATTATAAATGAGGAAGAACCCACATGCTAGAAGAGGCTGCAGAAACTTGCTTTTGCCTCAGCCTACTGGGAGGAGCAAAATGCTGTCCCCTTCTCTACTCTCCAATTAAGTTCAAACTACTTTTACATTTTCAACTCAGTTTGCTCCAACTGAAGTAAACTGAGGATGAAGGGGAAAATGGGAGGAGAGAGAGAAACTGGGACATTTAAAAAGCACCTGAAAAAGTATGATGACAGAGTTTAACTAGCACTATCCCTGTCAAATCAGAATAGTTGGAGGGTATGGATCTACCAAACTTGTCTAATAAGCTTTGCACTTATTTATAATATTGTTTGTTGCTTGTGTAAATTGTTATGGGAAAGAAAGGATATTTCTTGTTTTTGTGTATCTTCAAGTCACTTCTGACTTACAGTGATTCTATCATATTTTCCCCCCAAGATTTGTTCAGAGGAGACTTGCCCTTACCTTCCTCTGCAGTTTAGAGAATGTGACTGACTCAAAGTCATCCAGGGGCTTCCATGGCTGAGAAGGACTTGTCTCCAGAGTTGCAGTCCAATGCTCAAATCACTACACCAGAGATATAGGGCTTTCAAATACATTCATAAATATACAGTCGGCCCTCCGCATTTGCAGTGGTGACTTTTGTGGATTAGATTATTTGCAGATTTAATTGATCTGTTTTCTCTAGTAATCTCTAGGTCATCCAGCACAACTCTGTGGTCACCATTAGCTGGAAGTTAACCACAGAGTCATGCTGTAGGACCTAGAGATTCCTAGAGAAAACGCTTCTCTAGGCATGTTTAGGTCCTCTAGCATCATTTTATGGTCAATCTCTGGCTGATGTTGACCATAAAGTTGTGTCGGAGAACCTAGAGACTACTAGAGAGGTGTTTTTTTATTTGTGTTTTGCCCACTTTCATGGGGATATCCCAAACCCCAGCAAATGTGGCGAACCTACTGTATTTTAAATTTTTGTATTTGCTTATACTATACATATTAGCTGCTTTTGTCCATTTGTCATCTCTTTTGGTGACAAACTTGTGATATTATTTCCTTGGTTGTGCACGTTTTGTGGAAGAGAGTATCTTGTTCAGATCTTTATGGCTGTTTAACAAAGCTTTTCTCTGTCTCCCTGTATTTTCATCTATCTGCTTTTCTACCTTTTTTAAAAAAAAATCAGGCTTTCTCTGACATTTCTTTTCTCTGGACAATACTTTGCACTTTGATCCCTCCTGCCCATCCCAGGAAGGTGAAAGGAAAGTGCAGACTAGTGCTAGGTGCCTAAATGCTGTCAGACAGAGAATGCAGAACTGGAGTAAGTCTCCTGTGGTGTTTGCACTATATCAACAAGATATATACTCAGTCATTGGTGTTCTGATGATAGAATGATAGCACAGAACAGCATATTCTCAGTTCATGGCACTTAGGAAGCTGTGTTGTGTGACTGAATGTTCTCCTGAAGATCTGGAGGGAGTGGGGAAATGATATGTGTTCATTCTATAAATAATTCATATGTTTAATTAGTACTGCAGTACTGCAACAAGTTGGGAGATTATCTCCATGTTTCCGGCCATTGTCCAGCTGAGATGGGTGGGTGAAGGTTTCAACTGACTTTATTAGGCCTCCTTAACAATATAACTAAAATAAATGAGCTCTCTGTTTATGTAACAAAGATTTTATCTTCCCAGAGCCAAATTGCTTTTGTAGTGTCCAAAACAGGAAGATTTCAGTAGGACCTTCAGTACTAGCCTGGGACTTAATTCCTACCCCACAGTATTTCACAGATGAAAATTTGAGACATGTGTGGCC
The DNA here is from genome assembly GCF_019175285.1 of Sceloporus undulatus. Taxonomy (NCBI): domain Eukaryota; kingdom Metazoa; phylum Chordata; class Lepidosauria; order Squamata; family Phrynosomatidae; genus Sceloporus; species Sceloporus undulatus. The sequence goes on from NC_056523.1 coordinate 320,924,326, forward strand.
AAGCAACATATGAGTCCAGTCAAGATGGAAAAAGTTATTAATGAGGAAGAACATACATGCTCAGAGAGGATGCAGCAGTTTGCTTTTGACTGAACCCACTGGGAAGGGAAGGGCTCTGCCTTTTCCTTTTTTTCTCCCTTCTGCTAACAGTGCAAATGTTTTTGCACTTTGAATTTAGCTGCAACCAAAGTACTGTAAGCCTTTGTTCTCAGCTTACTTTCCTTGCAGCAAACTGATTTCAAAGTGCAAAAGTAGTGTACATTCAGTTAATTCGGGGTTTGTGGGGGGGGGGATGTTCTGATGTTGCTTGACTATACATACCCTGGTTTTCATTGGTGAAATGTTGGAGGGCATGTAAGTTCAGGGTGGTGTTAAAGGTGGTATTTGAAAGTGATAAATGGGTTGACATTTGTGAGGAGTGGATAGTTGAGTTGGAAATTAGGAGGGAGGAAGATATAGGGTAATGGAGATTAGTGGGGTGTGAATGGGTTTAGGTGATTTTCTCATTCTGATGGCATTTATCCCAGACTACAATTTATATGATTTTGTTTTCACTTGTCTTGAAAATAAGTCTGTTGTTAACCCTGTGTAATTGTCAGTTAAACCTTTGCTTAAAGGATTTGAACAGCTACTTCAGTACCTATACTTACACAGTACTGTTAGCAGAGTAGGACTGTGGTTGTTTCCCTCCCTTTCTCCCTCTTTCTTTCTCTTTCTCTGACACATACAGCTGTACCTGGTGAAATGTGTGGGTGGACTAGCAATTAGTTAGATCTGCCAAGAATTACTAGATCTCATTCTTTCTTGCATCCAAAGGGGTTACTGTGATCTGGCTGCTAGTCTGGAGAACAGATTTTGGAAAGAAGTGTTTCTTCATGAGCCCTTCTGTTTGATTAATTTGTGTGTCTTGACTTTGAATGACAAAGTAGAAAACAATTATATCTTGCATTGCCTACTTACCTAAAAATGTGCAGCTAACATCTCCTGCCCCCCTGCCAATCCCATCTTACCAGCCAGCAGCCACATCAAGCAAAGGAGGTCTGTTCAGCTGGCTTTCAGGATGCAAGGAGGATGACGTTTCCAGCAAGTGAGACTGTGACGATCAGAAGCAGAATCCATTGCAATTCTTTGTTGAATCATGGGAGGGGGTGGAAATGTCATAGTTTTTAATATATAATCATGACAGGGTGGTTTTTATATGGGGTGTGTGTTTTAGCTATGTTTTTAACTTTTGTATGTTTTTGTGTTTATTTTATACTGTTTTAACTAGATGGTTTTTAAATTTTTATTGTAAGGTCTTTTAAAGAGCCTTGGGTCCCTTTCTGGGAGAAAGGTGGCACCCAAATGAAACAAATAATAAATAATAGTCCTTACAATGTGAAGTTGAAGGCTTTCATGGCCGGCATCTATAGTTTTTCGGGTTATGTGGCCATGTTCTAGAAGAGTTTATTCCTGATGTTTCGCCAGCATCTGTGGCTGGCATCTTCAGAGAATGCTTGCTTGGAAAGGAGTTAGGTATAAATATTTATCACATAGCCTGAAAAACCCACAAAAAACAATAGTCCTTACACCTTGATCACTAGCTGAACAGGCTTCCATTGCTTTATGAAGATGCTGCCTGGCAAGATGGGCAGCATCTATGGGCAGCAGACTATGTAGTGTTAATGAACATGGACCAATTACAAATCTGTGTAACTAAGTTATGAATCCATAACTAAAATACAGAATCCCAGCCAATAGCAATTGTTCTTTAATCCTTATGACTGGAAGGTGGTCTTGAAATTTACCTGAAAAGGCTGATTTCAGTATATAAAAGGTATATAGAGAGATCTTGTAGCACCTTTGAGACTAAACAAAATAAGGAAATTGGCAGCATGAGCTTTCGTAGAGTTAAGTCTACTTCCTCAGATGCATTTGAATCAGATGCATCAGTATATAAAAGTTTTCTTCAAGTGTTTGTGCGCACATGTGTGCATGCTTATGTGTATGAAAGAAAAACTTTGTATTGTTTCCCCATCCCCTTATCTTAGTTTTAACAACATTATTACTGTATTATGTTATTTTTCCAGATAGCAAGGACAGTCATGTTCATAACATTAATACTAACATGTTATATTTGGTGAATCATGAGTTACATTTACTTATTCTAACTTCCTGGCTGAGAACTGGCATTGTGTTTGCTTAGTGTAAAACTACACTGACATAGTTACATGGTGTTTGGACCACACCGCCCTTTGGCTGAATAATAACATTATACAACTGTGTACCTGCCAGTGTGCCTGCCTATTGTCCCATTGTGCAATCAGGAATGCAAAGTGGCTCTTCTGCAAGCCCAGGGAATCAAGGAATACACACCATCCACGAATGTGCAACTGCATGGCTGAAACTAAAGGTGACCCATTTAATCTGTTGTTGAATAGTGACTCAACACATAAATCCAATGCACTCAGTAGCTTCGATGTATTTGGAACTAAAAATTGGACTGGGGGCCATGTGAAATGGTTACACATGTAGAATTCCATTTATACAACTGCAAACTAAATACATCTGTTTCACAGTGGTAAAAAAGTTTTACTGTATTTGCAAGGGAACATACCCAGGTGTGTGACACCAAGAATCTCAGTTTGTATTTTTGGGAGCATGGGGTGTGGGATTGACAATTTTTAAAAAGCTTTTTTTTTTAATGGAAGCACAGTGGTAACACTTTATTGACATGTTACCTCAAACTCTAGCATTAATGTTACACATTAAAGTGTTATGAACATTTTAAAGTAACCACTAATGCTGTTAACGATATGCATAATAATTTTATGCTCTGGCACTGAAAGACTGCATGCTGCCTCTTCCTCCACACCTTGCCCTTCTTCAGAGTCAGCAAAAGCAACCAACCAGTTCCAGAACCAGTTCCCCAAAGCCAGAGATTCTCCATTACCAGCACCATGCAAATGGTTGCAAAACTTCCTCAGGCCCAGCACTAGCTGCCCAGTTAAGCAAATTAATTAACTTCCTGACAACCTTTGTGGTTAAATAATATAGCCACACGCCCCAACCCTGTGAGTAATGATACCATAACAGACTCATGCAATAACCAAGGGGCTCTTAAAAAAACAACCAAAAGATACATAACTTTAAAATAGCAAGAAAAATAACTTTATAATATCTTTATAAACTATATGGCTCAGGTCCAGGCTATTTGGCAGACCATATTTCCCTTAGTGTAAAACTACACTGACATAGTTACATGGTGTTTGGGCCACACCGCCCTTGGGCTCTGGGATCATCAGGTCAGGCCATTCTCTCAGTCCCATCACCATCACAAGTGTGGTTGGCAGGAATGCAAGAGAGGGCCTTTTTGGTATCTGCCCCAAGACTCTGGAACTCCCTTCCCAGGGAAGCTAGAATGGCCCCCTCCTTGTTATCCTGCCATCGACAGGCTAAAGCCTTTTTATTCAGACAGGCTTTTAAAACTGAACATTTTTAAAGAATGGGCTGGCGGTACTGTACTGTTTTAACTGTACTGTTTTTAAGCACTTTATCTTTTTAAATTGCATTTTATTCTTTTAATGTGTGATGTGTTTTAATCCTGTAATAGTTTGGTTCTGTTTCAATGCTCACTTTTTGTATATTTTTAATTATATTGTTCTTTTAAAATTGTGACTGCTTTGAGTCCCAACTTTGGAGGAAAACTGGGATATAAATAAATACAAGGGGAGTTAATAGTTTTGGTGGAGAAGGAACTAGAATAGTTTTGTTGTACATACAAATGATGATGCATCCACTATTATCCCATGGTTGAGTTAAAGAGACACCTCATCCCATAGTGGCAGCCTCAGAGGAAGGCAAAGGCAAACCCCCTCTGAACAAATTTTGCCAAGAAAACCCTGTGACTGGGACGTCTTAGGGTAACCATAAGTCAGGGGGCACACCGCAACAACAATGGGTTTTTTTTGGAGGGGAGGGGAATCTAGATTTTAAAAAATGTAAAAACAGAACAAATGCCATGGAAGAAATGTTGTAGTCAATGACATCACTCAGTGCTATACTATAGTAGCTGAGCTTTTGTCCCAAATTTGTCCATCAGAAGCTTAAGGAAAGATTTCCAAAGTTTCCATTGTTCTACATAACCTTATATGATTTAGCATGTTCAGTTTACATTTCCTATTCACACACTTCAAAACTTTATTTAGAAATTATTTTGTTGGAACATTTGTAATAAAGGGCATTAAACAAAAAATGATTGCACCAGAAAGAAGCCTTTTGAAGGTCTCATCCTTAAAGAGAACTCTATAGTACAGTACTTGCTATATCTTACATCAACAGTTTAACTTTCTTTTGCTGAAGCACAACTGTAGTAGCTTCAGCTTCAGTCACTCACTCTGCTCTACTTATCAATTACATTTCATTTCAAGTTGAATAAAATCTGATTCAGTACAACTAGTGAAACCTTTTATTTTATCCAAGGGTGGATGTGAGTCTGTGGCCACAGGCAACTTACCACATTTTGTCTTACTCATACTTGTGAGCAACAAGAGTTTTTGTTGTTGGAAATTAAAGTTTCCTGGGGTGTCAGCCCTGGTGGCGGAGTGGTTAAATGCCTGTACTGCAGTCATTCATTCACAAACCATAAGATTGTGAGTTCAGTACCAGCCAGAGACTCATGGTCGACTCAGGCTTGCATCCTTCTGAGGTCGCTAAAATGAGTACCCAGCTTGTTCAGGGCAATTAGCTTGCACATTGCAAACTGCTTAGGGAGTGCTTAAGCGCACTGATAAGCTTTATAGAAATGTACTTGGTATTGCTATTGCTATTTTAACTAATCCATTATTTTAAATTTTGTAACTGCCTTGGGGCCCGTGGCAGAAGAAAGGTGGGAATATAACTAAAATAAATAAATAGTTTTCTTTTCAACCCTCATGCTCTAGAACACAATATTGGAGTTTCCAGAATCAACTTTTGTTGCAGAATTGACACAGAACTAGATTGGGGACCCTTTCACACTATGTAATTACGGCTCTGTGATTCTACTTTAATTGCGATGGCAACATCCCATGGAATCCTGGCATTTGCAGTTTAGGAATCCTGGCATTTAGTGTTTACTTAGAATTCTCAGTCAGAGAGGTCTAGTGCCTCACCAAACTATAGACTCCAGGATTTCAAAGGATGCAACCATAGCCATAGCAGGTAATGTGGAATCATAGAACTGTAACTGTGAAAAGCAAAAGATTTTCCAGTTAGCAATGGCATCCTGATAAGAAGTCTCTAACTGTAGCTGTGAGGGGATTGAGCAGCAAACATGGTGTCCAGACCATGTCATTTGGGAACATGGCAAGTGGTCAAGAATATACCCTTGGGATAAGGTGTTATGAAGGGTTACATTTTGGTTTATTACCTGTCCTCCAAATTTGCAGACACCATGAGTTATCAAGGAGGAAGAAGAAGAGAGGAGGAACAGAGGAGACTGTGGGATGAGCCATGGGTGTGTTTGTGCATACCATCTTCGGATGGTCAGGGACACCTCCATTTTTAAAAAAAATAAATGTGAGTTTTGATTTAATTTTATTTGAAGGGCTATTTTTTGACCACAAACAATTAGCTTCAAACATCTTTACTCCTTACTTGAAGTAAAATAAGAAGTAAGATGAATAGGAAAATAGAGCTACAGCCTACAAGCCAATGAAAATTGAAAGTGAATTGAAATTGAAGGTGATAAATAAAAAAGGGAAAAAAAGAAGGAAGAAAAAGAAAAGAAAAGAAAAGAGAAAGAAATGCTGCTTTGTCTTTTTGTTTGTTTGGAGAGGAAAGAAAAAAAGAAAAGCTGGGGAGGAAAGCTAAAAATGGTTGTCTTTGGATTTTTAAACATTTAACAAAAATGTTCCTTTTGTGATGGTCACTTCTTTAGTTACTTTCACAGTTATGCATGTGTGGCCTCATTACATGTTGTTCTTGTGTGCCTTCAAGTCATTTCTGACTTATGGTGACTCTATGATGGATTTTTGAGGGGTTGAGAGTGTGTGACTCGCCCAAGGTCACCCAGTGAATTTCTATGGGTAAGTGGGAAATCGAACCTTGCTCTCCAGAGTCGTAGTCCAGTGTTCAGACCACTATAAAAGTCCAATGTTCAAACCACTGGCTCTGCATTAAATGGCAGGGGAGGAATATTACATGGCTATTGTTGTTGTTGTAATAATTATTATATTTATTTGTATCCCACCAGGGACATAGCCAATGGGGGGTTCTTGGGGTCTGCCCCCCCCCCCTCCATTAGAAAAATGAATGGTGCGTGCTGCTGCGCCGCTGTGCCCAAGCCCTATTATAATAGTGGCACTTAGTCTGGACCCTCCCCCCCTTCCTAAAATCCTGGCTACATCCCTGATCCCACTTTCTGGTTTGGGACTCAAAGCAGCTTTGCTGTTGTTGTGTGCCTTCAAGTCATTTCTGATTTATGATGACCCTAAGGCTATGATGGGGTTTTCTTGATAAGATTTGTTCAGAGGAAGTTTGCCATTGCCTTCTCTGGAGGCTGAGAACATGCAACTTATCCAAGGTCACCCAATGGATTTCATGGCTCAGCAGAGACTCAAACCCTGGTCTTCAGTCACAGTCCAATGCTCAAACCACTGTCTCATGCTGGCTCTCATCCTACAACAGCTTAAAAACCCGCCATTATAAAGTCACAAAAAACAAAAATTAAAAAGTGAGTAAACAATAAAAAGCAGTTAAAGCATAAACCATTTAACACCCTCTCCCTCCAGTACAGCAAATAGGAGAACCCACATGCTGAATTGGGCTGTTCCTCTCACTGCTGCTTCCTGTTCTGTTATGAGCATTGACATGATAATAAGGTGCATGGGTGATTTAGCATTGCCAGTTGATATTTTATCCACAGATTCAAGCATCCATGGTTTGGAAATATTCCCCAAAAAAGATAAATTCCAAAAAGCAAACCTTGATTTTGCCATTTTATATAAGGGACACTATTTTGCTATTCATTGTATTAATAGGACTTGGACATCCAAGGATTTAGGTATCCTTGGGGGGCCTGGAACCAAACCCCAGCAGATACCAAGGGCCTTCTGTACATTGCCTTGGAGTGTGGTGGAGTCTCCTTTGGAGGTTTTTAAGCAGAGGCTGGATGGCCACCTCTTCTAGCTCTAGGATTATGACCATTTATTTCACCTGGTAGCTCTATGGGTGGTGGATGCCTTTTGTATTCTGGTGTAGAAGCTCACAATGTCCTGATGTTTTTAATTGAGCTTTTAGTTTAGTTTCTTAAATACTTACAGGACATGGGAAAGTAACACATTACTTCAGAAAACTGTAACGGTGATAGCACACCGCTACAACACAGTGAATTATAACTACCTGCATAACTCAATGTTTTCAAAAGTTAATCTTTTGAACACTGGGACTGAATTCTTAGTACCCTTGCCCAGTTCATGGAGAAAAGACAGCTTAACTGCAGACATCATCAAACTCTGCTAAAGGCACATAAAATCTACATCTTTTTATTTCTCAACCAAGACTGAAAAATGTAACCGTTTGCTAGGTGCTGAGAAGGATTGTGTGCTTGACAGTGTCTGATGCAGTGTGGCTGCTTAGGAGGGAGAGTCATTTACCGCTTGGGCCATAGCCAGTTTTCTATACACACACACACACACACACACACACACACGGATTTGTACTCTGGCCATAAATTATCTCATTTCCAACTGAAACTTGGTCAGTATGCTCTCAGCCTTGGAGCACTTTTAAGACCTGATCTAGAGGATGGGGAGGAAATCAGGTCAACTGGTTATTTTAGTTTGGAAGAAGCAATATTAATATTTTCCTGAAGCTAAAACAAGGAAGGAAAGAATGAAGGGAGGGGGGAGGACATTTTATTACCATAAATCTAAGATTTGCAAGCTTACAGCAAGATGAATGAACAACTTTCCAAAAATTCCTGTGCCCTTTGGGTTGGCATACTGGTGTCTCCTAGAGCCAGGAACTATTTTAAATAAGTTATGTTATGAATTAGAGCCTATGTGGTATAGTGGTTTGATTGTTGGACTAGGACTCAAGATCTATGTTTGATTCCCTGCTTGGCCATGGAAACTCTGTGGTAAGTCACACATTCTCAGCCCCAGAAAACCTTGTGACCCTTGTCTTAGGGTTGCCATAAGTTGAAAATGACTTGAAGGCATACAACAATAATAGGTTATAAGATTGCTAATGAAATGGGGTTGTTGGGTCTGTGACCACAGAATTAAATACATATCTATAATGAAAAGGTGTGACTGTCTTATTCCAGACATGGATGTATTTCTAGTCCTCTCCTAGAGTTGTTTTGATGGTGGACGCTGGTACACGTTATTCCTACAGCATAAGCTTTATTGGTGGTAAATTATACACAAGGTGGTACACAGTAGAGAAGTAATCCAGGCTTTTCACTGATGGGGTACAGCATCCCCTGACAGCAAGTGGTAGAACTGGGCCCTTGAACAACTAATTCTACCCAGTCTATTTCTAACTAGTAATCCAGTTTCCCAACGCTGGCTAATGGGATGTCCATGGACTGAGGTGCACCCCTCCCAGGATATGGCCAATGGAAGATTTGCAGATACTTACAAAGACAATTTGAGTGTGCAAATATGATCCCCAAGCCTGACCCATCTCCCCTCAATAGCTATGAGAACTGTACAAGCAGACTAGCAACAGAAAAATTCACAACGCTAGTTAGTTCTCAGCCTTCATATCTTTTCCCAGCCTCAAATTGTAAAGTGAATGCAAATAGTATCCAACAAAGTCACTAAGGTCTAATCTGCACTGCAGAAATAATGCACTTAGACACCACTTTGACTGCCATTGTTCAGTGCCATGAGATTTGTGAGATATTTAGCCTTCTCTGTCTGAGGAGTTCTGGTGCCACAGCAAACTACCAATCCCAGAATTCCATATCATTGAGCCATGGCAGTTAAAACACAGTCAAACTGCATTATTGCTGCAATACAGGTTAGATCAAATACAAGTTAAGTATTTTGCACCATTGGACAGCTGTAAACACTGGGCCATAATAATAAGAAAGATTCCGGAACCCATCTGCCTGTTGACAAAGGCCCAGCTCACTACAGTAACTGCATTAAATTTATTTTTTTCAATTTAAAGTGATTGGTTTAAGTTGAAATTTCAGCATAAGCATTAAGATTTAAGTTTACATATTGATTAATTAAATGAGAGAGTATGCCAAAGAGCTAACAGATTTTGCATTTCCTAGCTAGTTCTTTACCTGGTGCCTAGTGGTTGTTATTCCCAGCGAGGTGTCAGCGATGGTCCTTGCTGATGTGCTGGTGCTATGGCAACGACCCAAGGATGCTGGGTGTGGATGCCAACACTGTCACCATGGAATAGCTCTTGCTTCCTATGCTCACCTGCTGTAAATCTGATGACCCAGAGGTCTGAAGCAGGGCTTCAAACATGCAGTGATCAGATAGGATTTCCATAGAGGAGGAAAAGATTCTTGAGACACTCAGCCACTGATTAACTCTGCTGGGGTCAATTTGAAAAGACAAGGGGAAAGTGTAATCATTTGGCTGTGAGCTGAGGGCAGACTGGCCTGTTCACTTCTTGAGGCTATTTTTTGTTCTCTTAGTTACTGTCATAGGAACAGAAAAGAAAAAGACACAGAACAAATATAAGAAGAGCCATATTGGATCTAGTCCAGTGGTCAGCCTCTTGCCTATCGGAAGTCGACCAGCAGGATTTGAACATAATTGTACCCCTGACTTGCATTCCACAGAAGAACACTGCTACTGGAAGCGTTTTTATCTACCCCATACCCTCCAAGTGTTCCAGTTTGGCAAGGATAGTCCTGATTAATCCTGTGTCATTCCACTTTTCCAGCTCCTTTTAACATTTCCTTTTTACTCTCTCCTCCCACCTTTCTCTTCAGCTTACTGTATATACTCATGTATAAGTCTAGAAATTTTAGTCAAAAAACTGACCCCAAAAACTTGAGTTGACTTATCCATGGGTCAATGTGAGTACTGTACTTTAACTCTTATTAAAAATAGGGCTATTCCCTGGTGAAAGGCAAGAGTGTAATTTGTCCTGGAAGCACTGACCCTCCTCTCTTCTCTCATCTATCCTGCCTTTAATATGAACACAAACAGTTATGCCTGCTGGAATTTTGTACCTTCTTTGGCATTGTTTTCCTTACTTCATCCTTTAGATCCTCTGTGACATGCCCCTAAGGTTTACCCTCGACTTATCCATGGGTCATATCAAAATCCATAATTTTGGCCCCCAAACCCACCCTCGACTTATACATGAGATCGACTTATAGTTGAATATATAGGGGTACTTCAGTTGCTGCAAGCTGAGTTCAAAGTGCAAAACTAGTTTGTCCTTGGTTAACTCAGCAGGGTTGAGAAGAGATGAGAGGGTGGTGTTTTGCCCTTCCCAGTTTGTTCTTGTTGTGTGCCTTCAAGTCATTTCAAACTTATGGCAACCCTAACTAAGGGCATGGGGTTTTCTTGGCAAGATTTGTTCCAAGGAGGTTTGCCTTTGCCTTCCCCCTGAGGCTGAGAGAGCATGAACCAGAGGGTTTCCATGACTGAGCAGGGATGCTAATTTTGGTCTCCAATGTCATAGTCCAGTCCTTAAACCACTACGCCACACTGCCTGCCTTCTCCTTCCCAATAGGCTCAGGTAAAAGCAAACTGCTGCATCATCTCCTAGCTTGTTTGCTTTTTCTCATTAATATTTTCTACTGTGTTGGCCACCCTCTAATGTTGTTTGGCCACACACATCTCAGTTTTCATTTGTGAAATGTTGGAGGTTATGTGCTGTCTCTACATGACTGCTTGTATGCATTCTTTGTACATTTCCCTCTCCTAACAGAAGTCTGGATGGGTGGGCTGAAAGCAAGGTTGTGAAAGCAGCTACTGAAGGGTGTGTCCCTTTTCAGGCTGATAGAACAGGAACGCCAATGGGAGGAACTTTTCTTTTCTTCTGCATTTACAAGGCTGGGTGGATTGGCATTTACTGGACAAAGCCCAAGTTTTGCTGGTACCTTATCTGGGCCCAAGCATATGGTTTGCACTGGTTTTTCTGATTAAAGTGCCCAGACACTCCTTAGAAAACCCAGGAGTCAGAGGAGGTGCTGATAGTAGCTTGGGTGTGGGGTTTTAAGAGAAGGTGGGAAAGGATGTTCTGAAACCAAAGTATTCTGAATGGTTGTTTTTTAAAAGTGTTCCAGGCATTTGACGTCTGCAGTTCAACTAGAGCCTCACCCAACTTACTACCAGGAGGGTTGCTATTTATTCATAATTTGAATGTGCTCATATTTCAGCAGTTCCGTTCTTAATAAATCAAAGATTTATTTTTATCAAGAATAACGTTGCTCTTATTGTCAATGGTGTTGTTAACAGCTGAGATTCTAAATCATAGTATGCATTTCATTATTTTAGGGATCTGTAGCTACGGTGTGAGAGCCACAGTGTTGTAGTGGTTTGAGTGTTGGACTATGACTCTGGAGAGCAGGATTTGATTCCCTGCTCAAACATAAAAAGCCGCTGCATGACCTTGGACAAGTCCCTCTCTCTCAGCCTCATAGGATGGCAATGGAAAATCCCCTCTGAAGAAACTTGCCAAGAAAACCCTATCATAGGTTTGCCTTAGGGTCACCATAAATTAAAAATGACATGGAGGCACACAACAACTAACAACAAAGAAACGTAAAAATGCAATAAATCCCTCTTAGTAAACTGTGAAGATGCGCAACTGGGAACCAGCAAGAGTCTTCCAATGCACATACAGTGTTTCCAATAAACAACAAGGACTTCTGATGTGTGTCAGGCACTTTAGATCCATATCAGACAAATTGTGCATTGGGCATATGCAGTGGTCTTTGGACATTTCTAATGCACACTGAGCACTTCTGTTATTCTCTGGCACTTCCTAGCCAGTGTCTGGATGGGTATTGGAACCACCCCAATGCACATTGGTGCACATTGCACATCAAGGCCATGGAACATCAGTCACCCCACTGGATAACATTGTGTAACAGGCACCTGTACATTGTAACATTGAGACAATTCCTAGGTGCACATGGACATTGTGAAATGGCTCCATTTCATTTCTTGTACATGCAGGTCCATTTACAAAAATGTAAATCCCATGCTAAATTCTAGGCCTTAACTCTTAGTAATTCAGTGGCTAAAGTATTTAAACATCTTCATGAATATTATCATGATACAGTAACCTTGTAAATTGGGGTGGGAGTCAGGAAGCACAGAGCGAGGTGTATCCTGCAACACTTGGGACCTCCTTCTCAAATTCTTTTAGCTGAAAAATGCTGGACTTTATGTTTTAAAAATACACTTTAAAGGTTAAAAACCACTTCATGGATGTGTTGCATTCTGTTTTGAGGGGCTCCCTACTGTGAAACTGCCAACTATGCCCCCAAACAGTCTGAGAGGGGATTGGTAGTGATGCATCATTGCTTCCTGACAACAAATAGAGTGGTGGCATCCTCTGGGTCTTCTGTGTTCCAGAGTGAGCCCAGAGAGCAGTATCGATATGATTGCCCCCACATTGCAGATGGAAGGACTGAGGTTGAGACTGAGGAGGTGGATAAAGTGGCATGTTTAAATCCTCTCTTAAAATTCATAGTGGGTGTGGCATTCTAAACTGGGAATGTCCTGGTTGATATCTCATGCATGGAGCAGAATTAGATGGGAGTTGGGAGGTAGAACTGGCATGGTACAGGAGATTTGCTACTTCACACTGGAAATGGAGAATCACATTACTTGAATGCTCACCAGGCATTCATAGTTTTTTGTGTTGCCTGCCTAGAAATTGATCATGCATGCACATGACTGGTCAACTGCACCATTGACCTGTCACACACCCCATGAAGCAAAATGATGACAAACAGAGGAGGTTGCCAGTGATACTGTGGATGTGATAAGAATAATAACAAACTGGCTGGTCCAGTAAGGGGCCATAGGGGAAAGAGGGGAAAGGAGACATATGGAGGGGGCATCTATTATCGTGCTGTGCCATTGTACAACTGGGCACACTGATGCAACATATGGGTGGTCAATCACTTTTGCAATCAAGTGGTCAGTCACATGGCCAGTTAGCCGAGGCATCAAATGGTCTGGAACCGGAAACAAGGGAGATGATGATGGCTGCTGGTGGCACCTCTGTGCGTACACACACATTTGCACATGGGTTTGGACAGAACAGGAAAAAATGGTGCAGTGCAGCTTGTACATGTTAATGTCCTGTTTTGGCCAGTCTGTCCTTGTAGAAGAAGGGGGAGTGGTGTGGACTGCCCATCAGTATTCAGCCTGTTGTGGGAGCCAACATTGTGATCAGCAGGTTCTCACCACAAATTGGGAAACTGAAGAGGTAAGCCAGCTTTCCCCGTCCATCTTCTCAGCACTTTGGCTGCATAATGTGTTTTCCTGCCGATTGTAGTGCCTCCCTACTCTTGGTTTAAATTTCCCTGTGATTTATTGGATCTTACAGAAGAGGTCTCCTGTTCTTCCTTATTTGTTGTCACCTTCTTTTTCTTTGCAGTATTATAGTAGTTCTCTTTGCCCTTGTTCTCAAGTAACTGAACAATTGCGTTAAGGGTAATGGCCCTATTTCTGACACCTTTTACTTTTGCTTCTACTCAGTCTTTAATTGAAGAATTTCAACTTCCATCCATTGAGGCTTCTCTTTCTTTTTGGCTTCAAATAGCATATCTTTGTATTTCTCTGACAATAAGCTTCATTCCAGAGGTCTTCTGGCTCCTAGTCTATTAATCAATTAGGCAAATCTATTTTCCACATTATTTTTAAATTCCAAGGGATGTTTTTCAGGTTGTATTTCAGTATGATGGTTGGTTTAGTGTTCTTCTTTAGCTTTACCTTAATTTTTGACATTAGTAGTTCATGGTCTGTGTCATAATCTGCTTCTGAACTTGTTTTTGCAGAGGGAATGGAGCTTCTCAGTCTTCTGCTTCCAATTATGTAGTCTATTTGATTTCTATGTTGGCCATCAGAGGATATCCATTTATGCAGTTACTTCTTGGGTTGCTTAAGGAATTTGTTTGTGATGAACAAACTGTTGGCCTGCAGAATTCAGTCATTTGGTCTCCTGCTTCATCTTTTGATCCTAGGCCAAATTGTCCTACAGTCTTTGAATCTGCTGTGTCCTATTTTGCATTCCAGTTGCCTAAGATTAATCCTGTTTTGAGGTTTGATCCATTTCCTCCTGGACTCCAGTATGGAATCTTCCAGTTTCTTCTTCTTCTGCCTCTGTACTTGAAGCATAAACATGGATTGAGGTTATATTGATGGGTTTTTGCTGAAGTCTTATTGACATGATTTGGTCATTCTTTGCATTATATCTTTTGATTGCTTTCCAGTGTCCCATTCCTACCCACTTTATCTTGCTCATTCCAGGTATTGTAATGCTTATACATTTTATTTCTTCCTTTAGTATGTCAGTTCTATTTCCTGCATATGTAAGTCCGCTTATAAAGATGTAATTCCCATACCACTCTACAAATAAATAAATAAAAACCTTGGTATTTTCTGTATTACAATATGTTCTCTTTTACTTCAGCTTTCTGCTTAAGGCAGTTGTTTCTGTAAGGAAGTATTTGTTCATGTCATCCACCATCTGCAAAGGTACACTCCATTTTGCCAATTTTGCTACTCTCATTTTTGTATATGAGACCCAATGTGGTATAGTGGTTAGAGTAGGTTTGGGTGAGGCTTGGATACATATACACTACTTGGCTGTCAAGTGTGCTTTTACCTTAGACTATCTCACAAGGTTGCTATGAGGATGTAATGTGAGAGAGAGATAAGTATGCTTTTTTGAATTGAAGGAAAAGTGCCACAATAAACTCTTAGTTTTATTTATTTAGTGTAATGTTTAGTTTCAAGGGAGGGGATAAGGGGATTATGCAATTTGATTTATGTGTGCATCTATGTCTACATCATTTATGTACTTTCTATTGTTGTAACCCACTTTGATTATTATTATATCCACCACATCTGCGGTTTTTGGTATCCACAGTGTGTGTGTTGGGGGGGGGGGGGGGCGGGGACCAAACTCCAGGCTCTCATGTCATTTAGCTAAATGGTGGAGGGGGAATCCTATCATCCCCATCCTCTCTGCTGCTGTGCCCTTGGCTAGCCAGTTGGCAGCCCTGCTTGGCAGAGCGAGGGAGCTGCCTTGTGCCTTGGGCCCTTCTGGAAGGCAGGATGCCTCCCAGGGCAGCAGAAGAGGCGCCTGGGCTGCCCAGCCTCCTCCTCTTCCTCCTCCTCCTCCTCCTGCTGCTGCTGTCCAGGTGGATGGAGAGCCTGGGCTGCGTCCAGCGCCTTGGGCTTGGCAAGGAAGCCTCCTGCTCCTCCTGCTCCTCCTCCTCCTCCCAGCCAGGGCTGCTCCCTTGCCTTCTTTGCCAAGGCTCCTCCAGTCGCCTCCAGCCCTCCGCCCAGAGCAGACACACAGAGAAAGAGAGGAAGAGAGAGCCGAGATCTCTGCTCTGATCCCCCGATGCCTTCCTAAGCCCAGCCCTGGAGGAGAACGCAGCGCAGCCCGAGAGCCGGGGGGGACTGGGCACAGGGCACAGGTAGGCAGGGCTCCTTGCCTTGCTTTGGGCTTTTGGGGGTGCTGGTTTCCATTGCTGCAGGAATCGCCTGGGGGGACCCCGCTGGAACTGCCAGGGCTCCGGGCGATGGGATCCTGGTGCCATAAGAAACGACCCTGCCCACAATGCCATAGCATGGAGCCCTGGCAGTGAAACCGGTGTCAATCCGGATGGTTTCTGCAGTGCAGACGCAGCCTGCAAGCCTGCAGGTGCCTTGCCTTCTTCTAGGCACCCAGGCGAATGGGGTTAATTGACTACACACACACACACACACACACACACACACACACACACACACACACACGTGTGCATATATAGATACACACATAGATATACACACACATACACATGCATATATATATATATATATTCACACAAACATACATATGTAGATATACATATATATACAGTATATATATATATATATACACACACATATACATAAGTAAACACATACATATATACATATATATAGTTGTATATGCACATACATACACATACTTATATACATATGGTATATACACAAACACATACACATATAAACACTTACATATATATATATATATATATATACATACACATATATACAGTATATATATGTATATGTATATGTGTGTGTGTGTGTGTACAATAGATAGATATACACACATACAAAAAGACATATATACACACTCAGAGAGACATATACATAAAATATATATATATTATATATATATATATATGTTACAAGTCTGCCTGGAGAGCCCCTGTGGGTTTCAGTTTGCTTGTTCTCTTTTACTATATCACAGTTTGGATAGACTGTGGCAAAGAAGCTCTGATTCCTCCCTTTTTTGTCATTTGCTGCTTGAATTCTTCCCCCAAAACTAGGCATCTGGACTGAATGTCAAGTTCATAGAGAGAGAGTGGGGGACAGGGGGAGATGAGTTCCGATGGTTAGGGAGATAGATAGATAGGACTGAATGTCAAGGGTCATATATACTGATATAGGTAGATAGAAGCATCTCAGATTGTGCTTGGGTTGTTTGGAGGCTGGATTTGAGAGTTTAATCTTAGAAAAGATAGAGAGATAGACAGAGAGATAGAGAGATAGGCTGGAGAATTGTGGCATGGAAGCCTCATAAGATAACACAAGAGAGTGGTTTGTGGCACTAGGAATGGGATAAATGTTTGTACAGTATGTTTCCAAACTTGGGCAAGATCTTTTTGCTTTTGGTTTCAATGGAATCTGCTTTTGCATGGGACTAGTTGGGGGTGTCCAGTTCAGCCTTTATGGTTGTTGCAGGTTTATGAATTAGAGGCTGAGTCTCCTTTCTCTGAAATGCTTGGGGCAGAGGTGTTTTGGATTTCAGTTTTGGAATACAGTACAGATCATTTCAACAATCCATAAAATCTTGAAATCATGCCAAAATTAAGGATGCTGAAAGTTTTGATAATTTAGTCTATGATTCTTAGGATTTCTGAGCAACAGACTGTCTTGCACATGTTTGCTTGGCTATTATTACTTTTGTATACATCTCACTAGAGGTTAAAAAAATCCCTATCTATTTACATCAGGTGTTTAAAATCTTGATTTTAATTCCCCCGCTCTCAGAGACTTGGGGTTGGTGTACACGAGATTATTTAAGGTCAAGAGAAACTGAACTGAATAATAATAATAATAATAATAATAATAATAATAATAATAATAAGGAGTATGGAAAACAGAAAGGATTTTCATGTTTAGACTTGGGTCCCATCTCCAAGATATATCTAATATCCCCAAATCTGTACAAATCCAAGATGCAAAACATTTCTGGTCCCAAATGTTCAACCTACTCTTATGCCAGAGTGCCTCTTGAAAATCTCAGCAATGTTTTGGCTGAGGAGAAGCCTCCAAATTAGCCTCTCTTTCTTCTCTTTAGACAAAATCCAGTGATTACCTAGGAATGTGGAGGAGGTAGATATCACCTCTTTGAGAATTTTTGCAAGTCTCTCAGGCTCTTTTTGCTTTCCTCAGTATTTTTCACAACCTTAGTGCAAGGAAGTACTCTGCTTTGAATTTTGCATCAGGTAAAGTTGCAGCAATAGTTCTAAATCTGAGTTTATGACAATTAGCTGCACAGATTATAGAAAGGCAGCGGGCAGACAGAGTGATCAAGATCTATATTAGTTGCTTTTGTTGATTTTTATCGTGCCAGCCCTATAGGTGTTGTTTTGCAGGGAAACATAGCCGAGGAGTTTATAAGGTTTAAAAGCAAAATTTATTAAGGAACAGGAGAATATATGGAAGAGAACAGAACAAGAAGCTGTAAGACGATAGAGCAAGAATACATATTGTTGCTTGTAATCTTTAATGATTGAAAGTTCTGGATGAAATTTAAAAGTTTGACGTTTGAAGGCGTTCTATTACAGAGGCTGAAGCTTCTGAGACTCTTCTACAATCTCAAAATCTTATTTTTCACTTTTAGATGTAATCAATGTTTTTAAAACTGCTAAAATTACATCAGACACCCCCCTCCAGAATAGTTGTAAGGATTCTGAGCTTTGTACATGTTAGCTAAGTTTGAATATTTAAGAAAGAAAGCTGAACATCTACTAGCTCAGGAAGTATGTTTGAGGTGTGTGTGTGTGTGTGTTTACCTTTCTTCCATCTTTAGGCAGGAGATCAACATTTAGCAACAAGTTATCTATTTAAATTAAAATAGGCAAATTTAAAAACAATAAATAAAATATAGAGCTGTCACAGCGTAGTGCTTTAGACTAAATTACAAATCAAAACATCCTTGCTTTAGAATAGATCTCACATCTTCCATGAACTTGATAAGGAGGACATCTTCTTATTACCAGATAAGAGGTAATATGACTGAGGGTGCATCTGCACTGTAGAAATAATGCAGTTTGACACCTCTTTAACTGCTGCGGCTCCATCCTATGGAATCCTGGGATCTGAAATTTTACAATAGCTTTAGCCTTCTTTGCTAGAGTACTGTGACTCACAAAACTGCAAATCCCAGGATACTGTAAGATGGAGCCATGTTGTCAAACTGCATTACAGTATTTCTACAGGGAAGCTGCACCTGCAGTTCTACTGGACATACATCAGTGGGCCCTTGGTAACCACTGGGATTTGGTTCCAGAATCCCCTGTGGATGCCAAAATTTGTGGATGCTCAAGTCCCATTAAATACAATGACATAGTAAAATGGTGTCCCCTTATATAAGATGGCAAAGTCAGGGTTTGCTCTTTGGAATTTATGTATTTTTTGAACATTTTCGAATCGTGGATAAAAAAAATCTGTGGATATGGAGGACTGACTGTACTTAGTAGAGATGCATGAGACTTCACTGTAAATTACTTTAAAAGAAACAATTTTATTTTTTCTTGCAAGGATCCCCACATATTCACCAGTACTAATCTGTCTTACTTTACATGTTGTGGTAAGGAGTTCAGCAAGATGGTATATGCAGCCCTATGTTGACAGTAATTAGCAATTCTATAAGATACTTCAGTTGCTTGATTGTTATCTTAACAATCATGAATAGTTATTAATAAGCAGAGCCTGAAAAATTTCCTCTTTTTGGATTGAAGCTCTCAAAACCCTGCAGTAGCCATGTGTGCTGAACAATTTGGGGAACTACAATGAAGAAAAAGAAGTTTTCCAGACTTTGCTTACAGTAAACAGGATTTTCTGTGTTCTGCTTTCTATGGTTGCACGAGCAAGTAAAATCTAAATCTTGTCCCTTGAATCTGTGCTTTGTTCAGGTTGCCCTTCGTAAATATCCACAGGTTCTGTCCCTGGTTTGCTTCCAGTAGCATTCAGGTGAAATGGTCAATTGGAGATGCTGAAGCCCCAAAGCACTGGGTGTTCATGAAGACATTAACCCCATGGAGTTTGTTCGTGTTTCCCAACTTTGGTCAGAGGTTTGTTGCAGAACTTAAATCACTTGCCTGTTGGATGAATAGTCAGAATTCCCTTCCGCTATGGAAGAAACCACACTGTAGCTATGAATTGCACCACAAAAACTAACACACACCCTGAAGTTCTTAGTTGTAGGTCTTGTTGATGCCTCATATTTGTGCTGAAAAGAAAACTTATTCTATGAAATGCAAATGCCTAAATGGGCTTTGACAAATAAGTCTTCCTCAAGGGGTCAGTGCTTCCTTCAGACATTCTTCTTGAGCCCTGAATCAGCGCACCTTGCAGAAGGAGAAGAACACAAGGGACTTTGGCCTCTTCAGGAAGCCCCATTTATCCAAAATGTGTTTGACGTCTTTATGCAGTATACTAATAATATAATAACAATAAAATTTGTTTCTATCCTCTCCAAACAGATCGAGGCTGCTAACAATAATAAACCACCCTTAAAACACAATAAAACAGTTATCATCATTATATCCTAACCTTCCCAAACCCACCCATCCACAATAAAATACAATTAAATATTAAACAATTGTTAAAGCAAGGCAGAGGCAGCTCCAGACAGTAATGGATGTTTGATGGAATTAATATAAAAATTACTAGGATGTTAATCTGGGAAAGCCTGCCGGAAGAGATACATCCTGATCACCTTTTTAAAGCATTCAAGACTGGTCATATCTTCACTGTAGACTTGAATGCTGCTGGAAGCAAACCAAGCTGTTCCATAATTTGGGGGTGACAGAAGAGTAGGTCCTCTGACTAACCACAGACAGCCTAATTCTTGCTGTCTGCAGTAAGTTTTTGCTAGAGGCCCTAAGTGTGTGGGGTAGATTATATGGGAGAAGGCGATTCCATAAATAAGCTGTACCAACGCCTCGTGCTGTGCCCGTATAACAAGTGGGACTTGCATTGTGAGGCTGCGTTGTGAAGTGCTCTGCTTCGGGATCACAACAGCCAGCCATGCTCGTTCCTGGGATTCCATGCCATTCTCCATTTCCCACTCCACCCAATAGATACTACATTTACTGTAATGACTAAGCCACCTCAGTGTACTTTAGTCCCCACCTAGTTTAGAGTTTATTTTCCTCCTGTTTTTTTAAATATACTTCTGTAAAACATAGGGCAGCCCCAGACTTCCTCTCTTGTTTCCCAGAGTGCATCTACACTGTAGAAATAATGCAGTTTGGCACTACATGAAGTGCTGTAGCTCCATCCTACGAAATCCTGGGATTTGTAGTTTTACAAGCTCTTTAGCCTTCTCTGCCAAAGAGTGCTGGTACCTCAAAAAACTACAAATCCCAGGATTCTGTAGGATGGAGCCATGGTAGTTAAAGTTGTGTGAAACTGTGTTATTTTTACACTGTAAATGTGCCCTCAGCCAGTGTGTATTGCCTTTAAATATCACAACTTAGCAGCAGCAGATTTCATCACACTCACATTCATTTGTTTCTCATAACTCTGTTTTGAAGTTTGAAGCATTCATTTCATTTATAAAACTTTTCTTTCAAAAATGTATTACTGTATTGCTGTTTTAGTATAGTGTACATAACTGCAGGTGCAGATCCCATTCAAGTCCTAGGCATGTTTGATGGGTACAAGGAGAGCTTTTTGGTGGCTGCTCCTAGGCATTGGATCTCCTTCCCCAGGGAGGCTAGAATGGCTCCTTTTTTGTCATCTTCTGCTGGCAAATATACACTTTCCTATTCCAACAGGCTTTTAGGAACTGACTACAATAGGCTTTCAGTGGGTTTTTTGTTGTTGTTTTTTCATATTCTGTATATTAACTAATTTTATTGGTTTCAAATATATAAATTGTTTAATTGCTGTAAGATATCTTGACTCTCAGTACTAAGGAACTGGTAGAATATAAATTAATATCATCATCATCATCATCATCATCAATCATCTGCCTTTGTCTCAGTACAGGACCCAACAAAAACAACAGCAATAACAAAGTTATACAGCTTTTCTGTTTCTTTTATATGAATGTGGATCAGTTTCATTTCTGTTCAATAATTTTAGCAGATATTCTGAAGACACAGTCTTGCAGTTTATTGACTTTTGCAATAAAGAGTGACATTTTGCCAGAACTCCCAGTCATAATCCAGTTTGTGTTTGCCTTAGACCATGCACCAAAGCTGCAGATGCTTTTCACCAGCAATAGCTACTTCCTGCTACTGTATAGTGGTAGTTTCCACATTAGCCAAATATCTAGAATTGGCACCCTTCATTCATTCATTCATTCATTCATTCATTATTGTTGAGAATCCAGACCATCTTGGATTACTATTCTGTCATGTTCCACTGTTGTCTGTGTTTTTATCCCAACAATTTTTCAGAGACAATTAGTAGTGACTTTTGCTTTCTTTTGAAATGCAATTGTAGCAACAGCTTTGACCATTTGGACTTACAAAATACTCTTGTAGGTTTACAGGGCTACTGTTTCATTAATTAGAAGCTCCCTTGTTGTGGCTTCAGTCTCTGTAATTAGTTCTTGCAGAGCAAACACAAGGCATTCCTGGGTTGACTCTTAATTGGTCAGTTCCTATCTTCCTCTTTAATTATTGGGTTCCCGTCATTAATTCTCTTCATTTGCTCTTTTATATTGAAGTGGCAATAAAAGTAAAACTACAGAGAGCAAAACAGTAATTAATTCCTGCCTGTAAGGAACAGAGAAGTAGCTTATTGGTGTAATTAAGGAACGATTTATCAGTAATGCCGCAGTGATGCTGAAGAGCATCAAGAGGCAGACAGTGCATCAAGAGATGAGGAAGAAGCTTGTAATTAAACCTGCTCTAGGCCTTTGTTGAATGGAACATACAGTATGTCTCAGTAAAATTATATAAAGACTACAGCTATGGACATGCACATTCCTAGATAGTAATAGCAGTAAGTTCCAACATGGTAGTGGTTTGAGTGTTGGACTGCGACTCTGAAGGCCAGGGTTCAGTTCCTGCTTGGCCATGTAACCTACTGGATGACCCTGGCAAACCACACTCTCTCAGCCTCAGAGGAAGGCAAGGTCAAACCCCTCTGAACAAATCATGCCAAGAAAACCCCATGACAGGTTCACCTTCAGGTTGACATAAATCGGAAACAGCTTGAAGGCACACAACAACAACAATAACAACTTAAGTTCCATCTGAAACTAGAACATGCCCTCCAATGTTTCACAGATTAAAATCGAGACACATGTGCCCAAGCAACATCAAGATGTGGTCAAGATCTTAATGAGAAGAACACACAAACTAAGTGAGTCTGCAGCAGTATGCTTTTCACTGAGTCTACTGGGAAGGGCACATATCTGCCCTCTCCTTTCATTTCCGCCTGCTGAGTTAATAGAGTACAAGTTATTTTTGCACTTTGAACTCAGTTTGCAGCGACTGAAGTAAGCTGATTACAAAGAGGAAAGTGGGCAGAGGAGAGAGAAACTTTGAACTTTTAAAAGGAGCTGAAAAAGTGGGATGACAGATATTTAATTGGGATTGTCCCTGTCAAATTGGGTATTTTAGAGATAGAAATTTTGTTGGCATTCAGATTCTCAGGAAGAGTGAAAGAGTTCATCTTTCACATCTGAGTACTCACTTAAGTTTTCTGAAATTTACACATCTGATACACTAGCTGTGAATTTTGGAAGTACAGTGGACCCTTGGTATCTGCTGAAGGTGGTTGGTTGAATGTGTGGATGCAGAATCAGTGGATATAAAGGGCCAACTGTATGGATAATATGATGCATACATTTTAAAAGTGTAGTTTTGCCTTCTAAAAATGCATGCATCTGAAAAATATGCACAAGAATACATTTATCAGTGGGGAAAATGCATTAAAAATGTTTCATGTTGAAGAAATGCATAAAATGCATGCATGGCGGAAAAAGTGTATGAGTGCTGATATTGGAAATAAGAAGCAAAGTCTTGCTGCCTGATATGAACAAAAGAGATGTGTAGCGATTTATGGCAATATAGAAATTAATTTTGAGATTTATAGAAATACAATAAAATCAAGATTGGGGTTTTTTGGGCAGGCAGCCTTTAATTCCACTTCTAGCTGATTGTGGGAAAGCCATGCCTTAATTACAATAGAGTATCCAAAGTGGAAACCATATATCCAACACATAGAAAACAAGTACGTAGAGAGATCTTGTAGCACCTTTGAAACTATCTGAAAGAAACAAATTGGCAGCCTGAGCTTTCATAGACTTCAGTCTACTTCCTCAGATGCATTTGGTGGGGTGGAAGCCAGGCACAAACCTATGTATGCCATTGGTATGTGAGGATGTCAGTTCAAATATATATGTCTGTGCCTGGCTTCCACTCCACCAAATGAGGAAGTAGACTGAAGTCTATGAAAGCTCATGCTGCCAATTTATTTCTTTCAGTTAGTCTCAAAGGTGCTACAAGATCTCTCTACGTACTGATTCTAGAGACTAATATGGCTATATCTTTGAATTATACAAAATAAATGTGAGTAGAATCATAGAATCATAGAATCAGAGTTGGAAGAGACCGCAAGGGCCATCCAGTCCAACCCCCTGCCATGCAGGAAATCTCAATCAAAGCATCCCCGACAGATGGCCATCCAACCTCTGCTTAAATACCTCCAAGGAAGGAGACTCCACTACACTCTGAGGGAATGTGTTCTACTGTCGAACAGCCTTTACTGTCAGGAAGTTCCTCCTAATGTTGAGATGGAATCTCTTTTCCTGTAGCTTGCATCCATTGCTCCGGGCCCTAGTGAATGCTAACCCACTGAAACAGGGATAAGATTTTGATGTTCACATTCCCTCCCATTTTGCTGGGTTGCTTTCCTTTTGCACTTGTTTGATGAAACAGGTTGGATAGATTAGAAAGGTTGGATAGATTAGAAATGAGGGTAAAATATATGTATAAAGGGAAAAAATAGGTGCTCTGAGGATCCTGTAGGGTCAGTACCTGTGCAATGAAACAGGTACTGAAATAAGTGTGGTACTGGAATTCCAAGATGTAAAATAAAATAATGTATAAATAAATAGTGTGGAACTTTTGTCAGCATGGAAATGTTTCAGACTACAACTCCCAAAATCCCTTACCATGATCAGTGCTGGGATGGATTGATGGGATGTGTAGGCCAATATACAGTGTGCCTTTGTTATCCACTAGGGTTTGGTTCCAGGATCCCAGTGGATACCAAAATCAAATCCATGGATGCTCAAGTCCCATTGAATACAGTGGCATAGTAAATTTGTGCTCTTTATATAAAATGGCAAAATCAAGGTTTGCTGTTAGAAATTTATCCTTTTTTTCAATATTTTCAAGTCGTGGATGCTTGAATCCATGGATAAAGAATCTGTTTATATGAAGGGCTGACTGTTTCTGGAAAAACAATTTCCCCTCAATTCTGGTGCCCACACTTGTATTTCACATTGAGATTTCATATAATTCCAGTTCCAAAATAATAATATACAGGCAGAGTATCCCTTATCCAAGTTTTCGAAATCCAAAATACTCCAAAATTCAAAACTGTCCTTGTTGGTATCTAAGATAGTATCACCTTTGCTTTCTGATGGTTCAGTGTACACAAACGTCGTTTCATGCAGAAAATTGTTTAAAATATTATGTATAAAATTATTTTCAGGCTATGCGTACAAGGTATACACGATCATAAATGAATTTCGTGTTTAGGCTTCGGTCCCATCTCCAAGATACCTCATTATGTATATGCAAATTTGAACATCCAAAAATAAATAAATAAGTCCAAAATCCACAACACTTCTGGTCCCAAGCATTTCAGATAAGAGAGACTCAACCTGAATGACTCCCGTAGCACCATTGAGACTTTGGTTATTTTATATCAATAAGTAAACAGACACAACTCCCGTTCATTTTTATTTTTAACTTTCCCGTTATTTTGGCTATTTCGAAGACCCCTTGGGATCCAGGACTGTATTTTTATCTTTTTCATGGAGCAGAATTCCAGGCAACAATTTGACAGGGAAACCTACTTGTATGTTCTGCATCCCAACCAGCGCATAATCCAACATTTCAACTGCACAATCCCTTATAATTAATTTCCTGCAACCAGAATTTCCACATTTTCTTGAAACTTTATGAATCACATCGTATGATGAAGGATAGTTAGGAAACGCTTGGAATGGCTGGGATGTGACTCAAGTAGGTTTTTAGGACACTTTGGTTAAATTAAAGAGGGAAGGAGATATTGTTTTCCACAGGAAAAAAAGCACCAGTAAATTCTCCCCTTGTCATTATATTTCAAGGATCACTCTGAAAGAGGGAGAAAGTGAGGGCATTTTAGAGCGAGGGCAACAGTTATATGAGAAGCATGACCTTCTTTCCCAATTGTCTGCCTCTCCTTGGCATTTTATCCCCAAATTTGATATGATATCATCACAGTGGGTTCCATCCGGATTAGTCTGGGATTGCCTAGATGTCAGAGACAAAACCAGCTACCCCACCAGCTGGCTTCTATAGATGGAGTAAAGGATGTCATTAGAGGGTGTGCGGAGGTGCAGGCTGCACTGGGTGACACCAATACTTTCCAAATGTCTTTCCTTTGGCAGAAATGGTTCACCCACATCCCTTTAAAATCCTGTAGCTTAGTGGAAGAGAAATCATGAAGCTCAGTGATGTGAGGAGGCTCAGTGGGTGAAAAAAGGAGAAGTTCTCAGCTTTTTTAAAAAATGTTTTTACTTTTTTAAACTTTTCTTTAAAAATATCACCTCTTACCAAATTTTAATGTTAATTACATGAGCCTATATAAATGTAAATATATTTAGGCTGTGTTTATGATATTGTAATTTAAAGGTATAATTTTAATTTTGCTTGTTGTTTAAGTCACAACTATTGCCATCACATTCAGTGAAATGAGGAAATTACAATTTAAATGTAAAATAATGATGATGATGATGATTTACCCACTTTTCCCAAAGGATCGAGGTAGGGAACAACAACAATTAACAGACAAAACACAAAAAACATTACTGAGGATTCTGTATGGTGTGATATGGGAGGAAGTGGTTTGAGCGCAACTTTGGAGACCAGAGTTCAATTTCCCACTCAGCCGTGAAACCCACTGGGTGACTTTGGGCAAGTCACATGTTCTCAGCCTCAGGGGAAGGAAATGGCAAACCTCATCTGAACAAATCTTGCCAAGAAAACCTCATCATAGAGTGCATTATGGTCTTCATAAGTCGGAAATGACTTGACAGCACACAGCATGCTTACACAATGGGAGGTGATCCCATGAGTTACCCCACTAGTGGCGCCTCTCATAGAGTGAGGAGGGCTTGCCATCTTGTCCATTGCCTCAGGCAACAAAATTTATGGGACCAACTCTGACTTTTTATGATGTCCTCTTTTCCCTCTAATATTTGTTGTTTTACATCACTGTTCTTTATCAGTAGTGCTTGTTTCCTCCTGATGAACACCTACTGGATTAAGTTGACCCAAATGTTCTTGAACTCATGTCATTCTGAAGGGCATTATGGGAAAATTCCCCCCATCCATCATCCATGCCCATTCTAGAATAATGCTTTGTAATAATGTGGCTTAATTCTGGGTGCCACTGCTATGCCATTATGTTTCTCCATCTTCTGCTCATCAGTAGGAGAGGGGAACACCCAAATTCAGTCCCAACCACAGTTCAAAAATAAAATTTTGACTTCATGGAGAATTAGGCTTAATTTAATTAGCTATTTTTAGTTGGATTATTTTATGTGGACTCAGTTCCTAAGGAAAGAAATTAAGATATGCTTCAATCCCTTGAGATCTCTTTTAGCCGTAGATGAAAGGTACCTGGGACAAGAATGTTACTATTTCCTCTAATGTAGATAAATTCTTTAATCAGAGGGAAAGGAGTTTTCTTCGAGAGGCATGTTTCATGGTTCTGCCTAGCATCCTATTTGCAATGAATGTGGGCATAAGTATCACTACATGTGGGATGTTTTTTGTGGACCGTATATAAGATTTAATGTTGCCAGGTGAGATAAGGGACAGGACTCTTATTGCTTGCTCTTGAAATTCCCTCTTCTACACAATCTTTAATAATGGACATATCTAGGAGAAGCTGGGTTCCACATGAGGAGATGCTGTGCATTAAAATTCAGAGAGTTGTGTGAAAATGCAAATTGTAAATTGTGCTACATGATGCTAGCCATATGCATTGGCTTCCATGTACATTCATTGCACTATGTTGTTATGCTATATAGGATTTGTGTACAGGAGTTACATGGAGCCAGCATGGTGTAATGGCTTGACTATTGGGCAATCAGAGTTCGAATCTCCATTGAGCAGTAGAAATCCACTGGGTGACCTTGGGCCAGTCACACTCTCTCAGCCTAAGAGAAAGACAGTGGTAAACCTTCTCTGAATCAGTCTTACCAAGAAACTATTATCATGGTTTTCTTGGCAAGATTTGTTCAGAGGGGATTTGCCTTTGCTTTTCTCAGAGGCTGGGAGAGTGTGACTTGCCCAAGGTTGCCCAGTAGATTTGCATAACTAAGGGGGGGATAATTCAACGCTCAATCACAGATTTGGAAGAGACTCCAAGGGCCATCCAGTCCAACCCCCTGCCATGTGAGAAGACGCTATCAAAGCACTGCGAGATGCTGAAACCACTACACCACATTGGCTCTCAACCCTAGGATAGGGTCAGCCTAGGTTTGAGCCTATGTGAAGGCACATAACAACAACAACAACATAGGGGTTGCATAATGGAATGAAAATGTAACTCTGCTGGCAAGTTATTTATGCTGTGTGGCACTGATGTAGGACCTCAACCTCTGCCCCCTCCTGCTTGCTTTTGAGATGGTTGACACTGGAGGAAGATATTAAACTCCCACAGCATGTGCGTGTTTTCATGTCACAGTGTAACTTGACATGGTATGGTAATAATAGCATAAGTTGCAGGCAGTCACAGACTGGTCAAGCCGACCCTGGGCTGGAGCCCAACATGTTGAACACACTGAAACCATTAATGTGGGTGTAATTATAGGGGAGACGGGTCCCCTCCCATGTTTCAGAATGGGTGTGGTGGTGTAATTTGCTTCCTCCTCTCCCCCTACTTTTTAGCCCACATTCTCACCAGAAATGCAACTACTTGAAAATCTAGTAAAGACATGACAAGATCAGGAGAGCAAGGGTGACGTCCAACTCTGTCTGCTCTCCACTGATTCAGGAAAGACGTGTAAGCTTCATTTAAAAACTACAATAAATGTCTTGCTTGTTTGTTCATTCCACTGTCCAAAAGATTTCAGTGCTTTTCTATGGATGACATGTTGCTGTAGTTGTTGGGTGCCTTCAAGTTATTTCGGACTTATGGCGACCCTAAAGCAAGCCTACAGTGGAGGTGTTTTTTTTTTTTTTTTTTTTTGCAAGATTTGTTCAGATGAGGTTTGCCATTACCTTCGCCTGAAGCTGAGAGGATGTTACTTGGCCAAGGTCCCCAATGGGTTCCATGGCCAAGCTGGGAATCAAACCCTGGTCTTCAGAGTGTTGTAGTCCCAACACTCAAGCCACTAAGCCACACTGGCTATGAATGAGCTATTCCAAACAAAAAACAACTTACCAATCAAACTGGTATTCAAACTTTGTTTTGGAGAATGCTAAGAGTTTCTTGGGAACTTGGCAAATCTCCTCAGTGAGACCAGCAGAGATTGGTTGGGCTGCTATGAGAGAAGAGTGAATTTGGCACACCTATCTATTATTGCTACTTCCTCTTTAGAAACTAAATCACCCCCCCCCCCATAAAAAAAAAAATGTTTTTTTTTTTTTTTTATTTCATTTCCCCCCCCCCCCCCCCACTTAAAGGCATTCTGTTTTTATTGGCTTTTATATGAAATTACTGTATTTTATTTTACTACTGTACATAAAACAACTCAAACGCCAGGTGGTTAGTGTTATCCTTGTTATGGTTTGCAATTAGAATTCACCAGGAAAATCAAGGAACTGCATGCAAATTTGCTTGATTTGCATAATTTGTTCCTGAGGCGGTTAGTGGCCTGGATTCCCAGGTCGGTGCAGAGATGTTCCATGCACATTGCAGTGCTTTTGAGGCATAACCCATATATAGAGAGAAGTATGGCTTCTCTTCCCCCTACCTCCATGCTTCCTAGCAGGCTATTCCTGAAACTTCTTCGTCTTTCAAGCATTGCAATGGAGAGTATGAAATGTTTCATCAAGAAGCATCCATGGATCAATTTTTATTTTAATGGAAGCATATAACTCATTTACTTCCTCTTTGGATTCCTATAATGCGTTCTCATACCCTCCAACTGTCCCAATTTGGCAGAAACATTACTGCTCACTCCTCTGCCATCCCACTTTTTAAGCTGCTTTTAAATTGCTCCTCCTTATCTCTAGCCTTCCCCCTTTGCCCCTTTGTTCTCAGCTTGGCGCAAACTGGGTTGAAAGCTCAAAAGTTGTTTGCACTCAATGAATGCAGCTGGGGGGAGAGGACAGTAGGAGGCAGAATCTTGACCGGCTTTCCCTCTCCTTCTCCCACTTTCCCCCTTTGTCTTTGGCTTACTTCAGTTCCTGCAGATTAGGTTCGAAATACAAAACCAGATTGCACTGAGTTGACTCAGCAAGGAGGACAGCCGAGGAGGGGTTGAAATCTCGCCCTTCCCAGTAGACTCTGACAAAAACCAACTGCTACAGTTTCTCCTAGCTTGTGCGTTCTTCCTCATTCATTTTTGTCATCTTGACCACACACTGAAGTTGCTTGGTCTGGATTTCATCTATGAAATTTTGAGATGCGTGTGCTCTATTTTATTGTGGTGGTGTGTTTTACAGTTGGCCTTCCATATCCACAGATTCTTTATCAATGGATTCAACCATTTACTACACACACACACACACACACACATACACACACAAAAGCAAACCTTGAGTTTATCATTTCACTATCCCCTTCCTTCCTTCCTTCCTTCCTTCCTTCCTTCCTTCCTTCTTCTATTTTAATGGATGTTTTTAATGGATATTTTAATTGATGCATTTTAATATTTCAATTATAATTCTGCTAACAGCTGCCTTGAGCAGTATGTTTAGTGGAAAGGCAGAATATACATTCAAATAATAAATGGGTGTCTAGAGGAGGGTGACCAAAATGGTGAAGGATCTGGAAACAATGCCTTATGAGGAGAGACTTAGGGAGCTGTTTAGCCTGGAGAAGAAACGGTTAAGAGGTGATATGATAGCCCTATTGAAATATTTGAAAGGGTGTCACGTTGAGGATGGAGCAAGGTTGATTTCTGCTGCTCCAGAGAATAGAACCCATATAACAGATTCGAACTAGAAGAAAAGTGATTCCACCCATTAGGAAGAACTTACTGACTGTGAGAGCTGTTTGACAATGGAAGACATTTCCTCAGAGTGTGGTGGAGTTTCCTTCTTTGGAAGTTTTGAAACAGAGGTTGGATAGCCATCTGTTGGGAATGCTTTGATTCTGTGTTCCTGCATGGAAGAATAAGATTGAACTGGATGGCTTTTGTGTTCTCTTCCAACTCTATGATTCTGTGGATGAACCCAACAGGTTTCTAGGTTGCTTTGCGTTTGTTAAGCTTACTATGTCGTTATGCATATTCTATTTCTCTCTCCCCCATGTTTCAATTTAAAATAAAGTCTGTAGGAAGAAGAGTGAGGGGCTTGACAGACAGGTGGCTAAACGCCACCCCTTTTAGCCCTGGATCATTGCCATGGCAATGATCCGCTCCCTCTCAGGAGCAAAAAGAAGCTGCTCTAAGCAGCTTCCTGGAAGGGGTGGCATAGTGGTGCTTGCACACCATGATGATGCCCCTTCCAGCCAGCACCGTTTGGGCGCTGCACCACCCGTGCATCATAATGGTGCACCCTGTGTGGACGGCCGTACACCATAATGGCACATGTATGGCGGAACTAGGGTTCAAAGCATGTAAATGCTCCCCCCCTAGTTCAGCCCTAGTCCACAAAGTGCTGGACTATACTGCCCCTAAGTATGAAGTTCCTTGGAACTGAACCCAACTCCAAGGACTGGAGCTGTAGCAAAGAAGTCTCTGCTGCTGGAGTCCATACAGCAGCGCAGTCTCTGTATACACCAGAGGAGGATGTCATCCAACATATTTATGTGCCATATGGGAGGAGATGTTCCTCATAAAAGACTCATATGGGAGGAGATGTTCCTCATAAAACAAAACACATGATCTCATGTGAATTTCCCTGCTCCATAAGAGGCTGGCTCTTGAAGTAGGGTGGGGGAAAGCTCAACACGATGAAGTCACATTCCCTTATAAATCTTACAGAATAGAGAAGAGGAGGTGAAAATGAAGGGGTGCTGAATTGGGTGGTGTTCCATTTTGTTATTTTAACAAGGGTGGGGGTGATGGGAACGCCGCAGGTTTTTTGGACTGCAACTCCCAACATTCCTTACCATTGGTTATGTTGGCTTAGGCTGCTGGGAATTGCAGTCCAACAGCATCACAATTTCCACTTCAGATACATTATGTAGCTTCTCCAGTAGTTTCAGAGTCTTTTCAAGCAGAACTTGGAAAAGTTACTTTTTTGGACTGTGACTCCTTTTGATTTGTGGTCTAAAAATGCAACTCTTCCAGGTTCTTCTTTTAACCATGGTCATGTTCGCATTGGCACAAAGAAAACACACTTACCCAAGAATGGACAGCATTCCATCCCAGGCCAGTGCTGCATGATATTTGCCTTCTTTACTTACATATTGATTTATTTGTTAATTTATTACTCAGCCTTTCTCCCAGCAAAGGACCCAAAGCAGCTTACATAAATTCTAAAACTAAATAATAAAAAGTTAAAACACAGGTAAATGAGTTATCCTATTAAAATACTGTTATTTTTTAAAGTGTAAAATCATTTCAAAACATAACAATAAAGTTTAAAATACAGCATCTACCATTAAAAAAAACCCACCCTGTAATTGATTAATCATTGAATGGCTGCTTTGATTATAAAAAACAACAGTCTTTGTCCAGCTGGCAAATGGAGAGCAGAGAGAGGACGAGCTAAGCCTTCTGTGCAAAGATATTTGTTGTTGGTGGTGTGTGCCTTCAAGTCATTTTTAAAATATGGCGAGCCTAAGGTGAACCTATCATGGGGTTTTCTTGGCAAGATTAGTTCAGAAGGGGGTTTGCCATTACCTTCCTCAAAGGCTTAGAAAGTGTGACTTGCCCAAGGCCACAGGAACGTAACCATGATTTTGGGAAGGCGGGGGGGGGGTGTCCAGACTAAGTGCCACCATTATAATGGGGCTTGGGCGTGAAGGAGCAGCAGCACACAACATTCATTGTATCTAATGGAAGGGGGGGGGGTCTGGACCCCATGGACCCTCCCCCCTTGGCTACATCCCTGAAGGCCACCCATTGATTTCCATGGCTGAGCAGGAATTCAAACACTGATGATCAAGCCACCACATTACATTGGCTCTTTGGGCAATTGTAGATACAGTGGGCCATTGGTTGCTTCTGGTATTTGATTCCAGGGTACCAAATTCGGTGGATGGTCAAGTCCCATTATACAGAATGGTATAGTAAAATGGTGCCCGATATATAAAATGGTAAAATCAAGGTTTGCTTGAATTCATGGATGCATAATCCATGGATACAGAAGACCACCTGTAATAGAATGGGGCCACAGGAAAGCACAAATAGGAAGGGGCCATATGGGCCATTTAGTCTAACAGCACAAGTATAGCACTTGTGAAAGATGCCCATCCAACCTCTGTTTAAAGGCTTCCAAAGATGGGAGAGTCCACCACCGTCTGAATTAGTCTGTCCCATTTTTGAACAACTCTTACAGTAAAGAAGTTCTTCCTAATGGTTAGGTGGAACCAGTAGCATCACTAAGGTTGGCATCACCCGGTGTAGCAACTCATGGTGCGACCCGCTCCTAAATTAACCTCTTACCATACCACACCATACAGAATCCTTAGTAATGTTTTTGGTACTAGTGCTACTTATAAATCATAATCCATTTATATCACTGTATAAACTCCACGAGCTACTTGTGAGTTGCTGGGAAAAAGATGAACTGTCATCACATCTCCAAGATGCGCTCATCATCACCCTGTATAAGAAAAAAGGAGCAAAATCCGATTGCTCAAACTATCAAAGTATAACACTGCTCTCCATCGCTGGAAAAATCCTTGCAAGGATACTCCTGAACAGATTAGTTCCTGCTATTGCAGAAGAACTTCTCCCTGAAAGCCAATGTGGCTTTAGAGCTAATAGGAGCACTACAGACATGGTATTTGCCCTTAGACAACTGCAGGAGAAATGTAGAGAGCAGAACAAAAGACTCTATGTAATATTTGTTGACCTCACCAAAGCTTTCGACACTGTGAGTAGAAAAGGTCTGTGGCAGATCCTGGAACAACTAGGATGCCGCCCCCCCAAATGCCTCAAAATGATTACCCTACTACATGAAGGCCAGCAAGGCCAAATCAGATATGGCGGCGCTCTCTCGGAGCCCTTTCTAATAACTAATGGTGTGAAACAAGGTTGTGTTCTCGCTCCAACTCTATTTACAATCTTCTTCAGCATGATGCTCCAAAGAGCTACGGCTGATCTCAAAGAAAAGATGGCATTTATATACGCTACCGTACTGATGGTAGCCTGTTTAACTTAAGCCGCCCGAGGGCTCACACTAAGACTCTAAACTATCTAGTCCGTGAGCTGCTTTTTGGTAACAATGCTGCCCTCATTGCCCATATGGAAGCAGCTCTGCAGCACCTAACATCCTGCTTTGCAACAGCTGCGGAGCTCTTTGGGCTGGAAGTCAGCCTGAAGAAAATGGAAGTTTTCTACCAGCCGGCACCGCAGGAAGAACACTACCATCCCCACATCACTGTAGGCACATCTGTGCTTAAGTCCGTCCAGCAGTTCACCTACCTGGGAAGCATCATCTCCTCAGACGCCAAGATTGATAAAGAGATCGATCACAGACTAGCAAAGGCATATAGTGCATTCGGAAGGCTTCACAAAAAAGTCTGGAGTAACAAACACCTGAGGCGAAGCACAAAAATCAGTGTGTATAGAGCCATTGTACTGTCTATTTTCCTTTATGGATTTGAAACATGGGTCACCTATCGCCAACACCTATGACTCCTTGAGTGCTTTCATCAGTGCTGTTTATGCACAATTCTAAATATACACTGGACCGACTATGTGACAAATGTTGCTGTCCTTGAGCAAGCAGGGATCACTAGCATTGAGGCCATGCTATTGAGGACGCAGCTGCGCTGGGCAGGGCACCTTTCTAGGATGAAGGACCATCGCCTCCCCAAAATAGTATTCTATGGTGAACTCGCCATGGTCAGTGTAAGAGAGGCGCTCCAAAGAAGAGATACAAGGACTCCCTGAAACAACATCTCAGGCTCGGCCAAATTGATCACCAACAATGGTCCGCCCTGGCCTCGCATCGGGAGGCATGGAGATGCACTATCCACAATGCTGCAGCCTTTTTTGAAAGCTCATGCCAAATGAGTCTCGAAGAGAAGAACCACAACCCAGAAACATCACCCAAGGACACTTTTTGCTGTGCCTTCTGCAACCAGACTTGTTTATCTCGGATTGGTCTTTTTAGTCATCAGAGCACTTGTAGAAAGTGCGGGATGAGTCCTTTCTGAATCTTCGTTTGCGAAGTAAAGCCAGAGAGATGTAATGGCAACAGTTGTGACATAAACAACGAGCAAAATGAAAATTATAACTTTAAATTACAGTGCCACGCTCACTGCCTAATGTATTTTCATGTGCATGACTTCATGCAGTTAAAGTGAACAAGTTTGGTAATATGTGATGATTTTAAAGAAAATTTAAAAATAATTTGAAATGTTTAAAAATATTAAAATTATTATTTTTTATTTAAGAAATATTTTTTTTAAAAACTGGGGCCTCTCCTTTCTCTTCCCACTGAGTCTTGCCCCACTCACACCACCTCTTCAGCATTTAAAGGGATGCAGTTGAATGCCACAGTCAATTTCTACCCAAAGGCAGATGTCTGGGGAGCAGTGGTGTCACCCCACTTAGGATGTCACCTGAAGTGGCCCACACCCCTCTAGTGATGCTCTTGGGTGGAACCTCTTTTCTTGTTCCACAACCTGGGAGCAGCCACAAAGAAGGCGCTCTCCCATGTCTTCACCAGGGAGTGGTGTCAGTAGGCAGTGCGGGGTGTAGATCTCACCAGGTGACACCCTAAAAGGAGGTGACACCACTGTTCCTCAAACATCGACCTTTGTGCAGAAATAGGTTATGGCATTCACCTGTGTCCCATTAAAATGATGGAGAGATGGGGTGAGTGGTGTGAGGTTCAGTGGAAGGAGAAAGGAGAAGCCCCAGGTTTTTTTAAATTAAAATAATTTTTTTAAAAAATATTTTTAAATTAAAAAAATAAATATTTTTAAAATTTTATTTAAAACATGACCTTTTATCAAATTTGCACTTTAAGCACATGAAATTATACATACATTTAGGTTGTGCATATGATATTGTAATTTAAAAGTACATTGGACCCTTGGTATCCACTGGGATTTGGTTCCAGGACCCCCTGTGGATAACAAAATCTGTGGGTGCTCACATCCCATTAAATACTACACACACACACACACACACACACACATAAAATGGCAAAATCAAGGTTTGCTTTTTGAAATTTATACATTTTTTTTGAATATTTTCAAACCATGGATGCTTGAATTTTAATTCCATGGATACGGAGAGCTGACTGTGTAATTTCAATTGTGCTATTTGTTTATATCACATCTATTACCATTACATTCACTGCTGTATGTGAATTATGTGCAAGTAAATACATTTAGGCTGTGCATGATATTGTAATTTAAAGGTATAATTTTAATATTGCTAGTTGTTTATGTCACAACTATTACCATTACATTCAGTGTTATATGGGAATTATGATTTATGAGGAACGTTAGTACAACATTTTTTACTAAGGATTCTGTATGGTGTGAGATGGGAGGAGGTGACACTATGAATTCCCGTACTGGGCGGCACCAATCCTAGTGATGCCACTGTCACCAAGGGTCGAAAGAAAGAAAGATTTTGTGTTGTAGTGGTTTGTGTGTTGGACTGGAGACCAGGATTCGATTCCCAGCTCAGCCCTGAAACCCAGTGGGTGACCTTGGGTAAGTCACACTCTCTCAGCCTCTGGGGAAGGAAATGACAAACCTCCTCTGAACAAATCTTATGAAGAAAACCCCATGGTAGTGTCACCTTAGGGTCGCCATAAGTCAGAAATGACGTTAAGGCACACAACAACTACAACAACAACGTTCATAAGGGGACATACCAACTTTCAGCTAGTGTGGACCTAAGCTGTAGAGGCTTTATATAGTTTCATATTTGCATGTGTAAGTCAACTCCTGTTTGAAATAGTTTGGACTTAAGTCAGGCTCATCTGAGTTCATTAGATCGAATCACACTTTGTTTTTCAGTACAGAGCTGTGAGGGATTAGATGTATTCTTTTCTTTCTAAATATAAAGATTAGCACCAGAGAACAGGCCATGGGGGTCTGTTCTGTGTTTACAGTAATTATACAGGTGTATAATTGTCTAGAAGTGTGATTTTTTTTTGTTTTTTAACTTGCCGTGTTCCCATTCAGCTACGCAACTTTACAGGTTCGGCCAGTGAGACAGCTGCATGGTTTCTATTCTTTTGGCTGGGAGCTTTCAGAGATGAATAGAGGGAGGGGATGGTTGGTTGATTTTGTTCTGCCAAGAACCATGGGGACTACAGGCTCCATGCAGCTCCTTTCATTTTCATTTTGTTTTTTTTTCTTACTTGCTTAAGTCCAAAACATACTGCAGAAGTAATCCAGTTTGAGACTGCTTTAACTGCCCTGGCTCAATGGAAGGAAAGTATGTGAACTATAGTTTTGTGAGACATTGAGCCTTCTCTGTTGGAGAGCTCCGGTACCACAATAAGCTACAATTCCCAGGATTCCCTAGCACTGAGCCAGGACAGTTAAAGCAGTCTCAAACTGGATTATTTCTGCAGTGTGTTTTGGACCTATGTCCCACAGCCTGTCCTCTACCTTCTAAACCAGTCTGCTGCTCCTTGTGTAGTGGAGGACTCCATCATAATTCCAGTATTAAAATCAGGTTCAGTTCACTGTCCAGGCAAATTCTGGACGAGGGATGTCGGTGAGAGTGTCATTTTGTTATCTGCCTTAGGCAAACTTGGCTTGAATTTGTGCAAAAAACAAGGAGTTCCTCAGCTGTCAAGTGAAAGAAGCAAGATTTTTTTCCCTGAAGGCAGAAAATTAGGCTGCACCTGCACTGCAGAAATAATCCAGTTTGACACCATTTTAACTGCCGTGGTCCAATGCATGGCTAGTACAAAGAGCTGCAGCCAGAGTGTTAACTATCCTAGAAGCCTCAGTGGGTCTTGTCCTGGAAGAAAGGCAGCACAGAAATAAAATAAAATAACTGGAACCATACAACTCCTCTACTAAAACAGCTCCACTGGCTGCCAGTTTGGTTCTGGGCCAGGGTGAGCCAACTGCAAAGGAGGACAAGGCACAGCAAAATGTGGGACCTTTAAGAAAAGGACATTATGAAATAAAAGCTAAAAACACTAATATATAATTTATTTGTTTCTTAGACATGCTCAAAATGGAGGACGTTTTGGTATTCCTCCTGGACAGAAGTATGAATTGTAGTTATGTCCTG
The DNA here is from genome assembly GCF_019175285.1 of Sceloporus undulatus. Taxonomy (NCBI): domain Eukaryota; kingdom Metazoa; phylum Chordata; class Lepidosauria; order Squamata; family Phrynosomatidae; genus Sceloporus; species Sceloporus undulatus. Next base: position 320,962,540 of record NC_056523.1, read on the forward strand.
GAAAAGGAGGTTGTCTGGCCACCCTGATATGGGATGAACACACGAAGGTGTTTCCCTAAACCAAATGGACAAATTGGTAAAACAAAAAAGTTTAGGGAAAGGTGATTATAAAAAAAAGTATAAAAAGAACTTTATTAACCAGTGTGATGGCAAGTTTAAAATATAAGAAATGCCAGTCTTGGCAATAAACATCAAATGCTGGAAACTAGAAGTCCCAGGTGGCATACAAATAAAGCTATCCAACAGTAAAAGTACATATAATATCAGGAATGTATGTACTTCATAAGAACATATGTTAGAAGTAAAAGTATACAAATAGTAAATACAAATAAAACCATACACATTTTGAAAATTGTCTTCCTCAGTGGTAAAAATATATAATCTAGAAAGATAAAATTATAGTATCATGAGTATGTCATTGTGTTATAGGCATAATTCAAAGTGATGGTTATGTACTATAAAACCCTATATGGCTCAAGTCGATGCTATCTGGTAAACTGTGGGGCAAAACAGACCGCCCCTTTGGAACAGTGTCCCGTCGCCCCTTTCCTTACTGGATTGGGGCCTCGGCAACCGCATCCAGTACCTTGCCAGTGCTAAAAAGAACAGTAAAATGCCACTCCTTTGAGCTCTGGCAAAAAGGCACCCTTGCTGCCATGGCAGCAGCTTTTTGGCACTCCTTTGGCTCAGCATGTCTAAATGTTGCATCAGTGGAATGCTGTGACACCCCCACTGTGCAGTTGGGTGCGCAGACATGATGGTGGCATGACACTGGCAGCAGGGCATGTGGCATCAAAATCCCATGCTTCCACCGTGCCCCCATGCTGTTGTTTCAAGCCAGTCTGTTTAGCCCCTTTATCTCCCTGTATGAGCCTGCCTGGGCCCTGAGATCATCAATAGAGGCCCTTCTCTCAGTCCTACCACCATCGCAAGCAAAGCCGGTGAGGACACAAGAGAGGACCTCCTTGGTGGCTGCTCCTAGAGCCTGGAACTCTCTTCCCAGGGAAGCCAGACTGGACCCCGTCTGCAGGCTAAGACCTTTTTTAATTCCAAAAGGCTTTTAAAGCAGAAAAGCTTTTAAAGAATAGGCTTGTTTTAAACTGAACTGTTTTAAATTGCATTTTTATCTTTTTAAATTGCTTTTTATCCTTTAAAGTGTAGGCTAGATTGTTTTAATATTGTGAATAGTTTAATTCCATTTTAATGTATGGTTTCGGCTCTTTTTTCTTTTAAGTGGGAAATTGCCTTGAATCCCAGTTTTGGAAGAAATTTTGGGAGAAACATGGGATGATGGTGGTGGTGGTGATAGGTTCAGCATGGAATGGAAAAATCCAACCAAAGGCTTTCCAGTTCAGCATAAAGGTCAATTGAGGAAACAGGGACAGGCAACCTGTGGCCACTATTGATTATGTTGCTTATTGTAGGTAAGCATACATGGTTATAAAAAGACAAACAAATGAACAGAGTAATCTGGAAATTTTCCTGGAAGCCAAGATGATTAGGTTGAGGCTGTTGTACTTTGGCCACATCATGAGAAGGCAAGACACATTTGATTGGGGTGCTAGAATAAAAAAGGTTTTACCTGCTTATAGAAAGAGATTAAGTTGAATGCCAGTCCAAGCTCTCTGGGGATGGAGTGCCAGAGTTTAGGAGCAGCCACTGAGAAGTCTATTTCCTGTGTTCCCACCCAGTATACCTAGGATAGTGATGAAACAGAAAGAAGAGCCTATCCAAAAGATTTAAGAACAGTCAAGTTGCATCTACTCTATGGAGGTGATTCAGTCTTTGCCAATTCCAGCATGGTGTTGAGCACTAGATTACAACTCTGGAGATCAGGGTTTGATTCCCTACTTGAGCATAAAATCCCATTGGGTGACTGTGGACAAATCACACTCTCTCAGTCTAAGAGGATGGCCATGTCAAACCCCCTCTTGAAGAAACTTTCCCAAAAAAAAAACAACCCTATCATAGTTTTGTCTTAGGCTTGCCATAAGTTAAAAAAGTACTTGGAGTAACACAGCAACAATATGATGTGGAGTCAGCATGGTATAGTGGTTTAGATGTTGGACTAGGGTTTTTATCACACCAGCATTCTGTACCGCCACAATTGTGCTAGTTTGAGAATGGAAGCATACTGGTTTGGCATCATTTCTTATCACACTTTTCCCCACGATAGCACTTTGGTTATCCATCTGTTTTTCACACTGCTGAACACTGCCTTCTAGGAGGAGGGAGGGAATGAGCAATTGGGGCTCCCAAAGCCAACTGCTTTGGAAACATCAGCTGACTTTGGGAAGGTGTTAGCAGTGAGATCACTCATTCCCCGCTCTTGAAGTGTGGGACTGCTGTGTGCACATTCACATAGCAGCCCTGTGCTTTGGGAGGAAGGGGGGGGTGATATTTGATCTCGGGTGCCAGCTGCCTCGCAAAGCCAGCTGTTCTGTGAATGTGTATATAGTAGCCAGCTTCAGGATGATGTTGGCAGCTGTGATCACTGCAAGGTGGTGAGATGGCGGGAAAGGAGCAGAATCACACCCACTCACACCATGTGGCTGTCTGAGATGTACAGCTGCAGCAGAAAGGACCTGTCTCACGAAGTCAATAATGGAATAGCAACAACACTGAGAGCCTATTGATGGGTTTTGTCTGTCAATGAAAAGGTGCACAACAGTAAAGAATGGAATGCAAGGCAGCAGCAGGGCAGGCATGACGTCTGATATGTACCAGCTAAAGAATCTTTTGTCCCATTAAAATTCCACTTTATAACCTGATGTGATAAAGTCCTAGGACTCCATGTGATGAAGGTTTGAATCTTTGCTTGACCATGATAACTGACTGGGTGACCTTGGGTAAGTCATAGATGCTCAGCCTCAAGAGGAAACCAAAGGCATACACTTTCAGAATAAATCTTGCCAAGAAACTCCAAGGTATGGTCACCTTAGGATCACTATAAATTGCAAAAAACTTAAAGGCACACAACAACAACAACAACCAATCAAACCCTGAATTGTGGAAGCCCAGGAGCCCTTGCAAAACTGGCCCATACTCTATTCTCTTTCCCAAGTTTCTGCCCTAAGCCTGCATCATGGAATTGCTCTAATTACAGTATGATTAATTGCCACAAAACTGCTCTGAAATGCAAGCACACATACTGTAGAGGAAAGGCTGGACCAGCCCCACAGAACCTGCTCCCCCTCCTACTTTCCCTACCACCATCTCCATAAAAGTGACTTTCCCAGCCTCTCTGGTGTACTAATGACTGGTGCTCAGTTTTAAGGGAGGAGTAATGTGGTTTTAATTGGATGATTATTTTACTAGGCTTGTTGTAGGTGTCATATTTTTATGAAACCTTTTCCACCACTTTAGAGAGGCAACTTTGCTCTGAAAGGCAATGGCAATATCTATATCTATATCTGTATCTATATCCTACCTTTTCACAGGCACTGAGGTATCTCACAACCAATTAAAATAAATTACCTCTAAAAAATTAGTTTTTAAAAAGAGGTAAGGAAACAATTCTCTCAAAGACATAAAGTTAAAAGTGTTATTGCATAATAAAAGTGTAGCACACTCCATTAAAAGCTCCTTCTCTCATGTGGATTATACACACACACACACACACACACACACCAAACTTTCAAAGACAGAAACAAGGACATGTGTAGTAAGCAACATCTGATGTGGTCAAGGTTTTGTTCTTAACGTCTGTCAAGTCAACTTCAACATATGGCAACCCTATGAATGAGAGGCCTCCAAAAACCCCTGTCATCAACTGCCCAACTCAGGTCTTGCAAACTCAGGACAATGGCTTACTTGATTGAGTCTATCCCTGTGGAATGTGGTCTTCCTCACTTCTCACTGCCTTCTACTCTACCAAACATTATTGTCTTTTCTCATGATTCATATCTTATGGCCATGGTCACACAAGTTACAAGAGGCTGTAGCTGTTTGCTTTTGCTTGAGCCTTCTGGCATGGGCACAATTCCTCCCCCTCCTGTCATTTTCCATTCCTCAGTTAATGGAGCATGGTCTATGTTTGCACTTTTATATCAGTTTGCAGCAATGGAAGTCAGCTGAAAACAAGGGGGGATGTGGGAGGTGGAGAATGAAATGGGGACATTTTAAAAGCACCCCCTCCCCTCCAAAGTGAGACAGCAGAGGATTAATTGGAACCGTCCTGCTAAATTGGGACAAGTGGAGAGTATCTAACCATTGACATTGTTGCACGCAATATGACATTCAAATAAAAAAACGCAAAGTCAAACAAATGAAGAAAGTACACACAGACTACCCCAGAGATTCCTCCCGCTTGCCCTAGATATTAGAAAACTAGAGCCAGGTCCTGAGGTCTGAAAAGCATTCTCTGGTGTGATTTTTGTTGTTGTTGTTCTAGACACAGTTTAGATAACTGTTCATGCTGGATGGTGGGTTATGGGAACTGTATGCCAAAACAGTACATTTTTCAGGCTCTGGTTTTACTATCCTTTAGCTCAACTTGTGCCTGAGTGCCTTCTAGGTCTGTCTTCCTCAGTGCCCTCTAGATGTGTTTAGGTGCATTTCTTATTATCCCCAAGCTCCTAGACAACTTTGATGTTGGCAGAAAATTATGGGAACTGCAGTCCAACATATATGGAAGATATCAGGTTGAGGAATGCTAAACTAAATTCAAAAGTTTTTTGTGGGTTTTTCGGGCTATACGGCCATGTTCTAGAAGAGTTTATTCCTGACATTTCGTCAGCATTGTGGCCAGCATCTTCAGAGAATGCTTGCCTGGAAAGGAGTTGGGTATATATATGTATACTGTGTGAACCTGGGAAGGCAGGAGTGATTTGATGCCAGCCACAGATGCTGGCAAAACATCAGGAATAAACTCTTCTAGAACATGATCACATAGCCCAAAAAACCCACAAAAAACTATGGATGCTGGCTATGAAAGCCTTCAACTTCACATTAGATTCAAAAGATTTAGAAAAAAAGATGTTGAGAATGTTCATTTTTCCTGCAACAATGGCTTTTCTTTTATTCTGTTCTGGAATGCAGTCATATTAAAAGTGATGAATACAAGAATATAATGTGCAAAGGTAAGATGTACAGGTTGAGTCTTCCATATCCAGAATTCTGAAATTTGAAATACTGCAAAATCCAAAACTTTTGCATGGATGGCTGAGATACTTTTGCTTTCTGATAGTTCAGCATACACAAATTTGTTTCACGCACCAAATTATTAACAATATTGTGGCAAGAGTATGTTTCATATACCTCTTAGGCACATAGCCTGAAGGTATTAAAACTGCCTTCAGGCTATGTGTATAAAGTGTATATGAAACAAATATATTTTATTTTTAGACTTGGCTCCCATCTCCAAGATATATAATTAAGAATATGCAAATATTCCAAAATCAAGAAAAAAAATCCAAAATATTTCTGATCTACAAGCATTTCTGAAAAGGGAGACTCATTGTGTATATTTAACAAACAAATGATATTTGAAGGGATATTTCTGTATTTTGGTGCATATTGTTTACCAGAAAACAGAAGAAAATCTCTTGCCTTGACCCTCCATTTGCAGTTGTCATATACTTGTTTAGTCAAGATCAAAAAGATTAATAGAAAAACGAGTTTGGGTGGAATTAACAGCTGTGAAACTCTTTCTTCCCTCTGCCGCGCATTATCCATCACATTGGCAGAAAGACATACACTGGCTGTACAATAGATAGACTCTGTTTGCTGCCAGTCTCTTTTGAAGTTAATACAAAAAACATGGATTTAAGGAGCTCGTATATATGTAACCTGCTGAATGGAGCCCAGACATTCATAATGTAAGGAATCGTTGTGAAGGAAGGAGAGGGGGGAAAATACATTTGCCTTTTCTTCCTTAGAAATCCATCTCCTTCTAACATTTCAGCCCCTAGCTGTAATAACTAAGCTATTCATGCATTCATCTTTGATCAGAGGGACTTTTCATTGCTCTTAACGTTTTGAAGAAAAATCTTGCCATGCAAACAATAGCGGCAGCTACTTATAAATATCAGGCGTGCGGCAGGTATTCATTAGAAAGTGGGAAGGACCCAAGTTCACCTGGGGCCTGTTTAGAGTTTCCTCACCTGGGCTTGCTCTTGTTTGAACAGAAGAACCCATTTCTATATTCCTGCCTTTCTTCTGTCTGTGCGTCCTCGACAAATGGCTTTCAGAAAGAAGTGTCTGTGCTCCCCAAATACACCTGTGTCCAAATCCATCATTTGACTCACCAACATGATTGGTATCCTCTTTACCCAGAACTGGAAACAGTATGCAATCAAAGACAAAGAGAAACTGATCATAAGAAAATTCCTGGCAGGTCAGACCAGGACAGAGTCCTGATTCTGACAGTGGCCATTCAGATGCCAATTTGCAAGCCCACAAGGAACCCTCCTGCTCAGAGCCAGACCAAAACCCAAAGTAGATCTGGTAATTGAATTGGATATCTGATAAGCAACTATACTCTGCTTCTAAGGAATGGAAACACTCAGCCAGAGTATGTGGTACAGTCCTCCCAGGTCCTAACTATGCTATGGTACATCATGGAGAAAATTCAGAGGTGTTAAGCTAGTGGTAATGACTTGGGGTGCTCTCTTGTCTGTTGTTCTGTTGTTGTTGGGTGCCTTCAAGTTGTTTCCACCTCATGGCACTCTAAGGTAAACCTATCATGGGGTTTTCTTGGCAAGATTTGTTTAGAGGAGGTTTACCATGACAACCAGCCTTGTGTGGTGATTTGAGTGTTGGACCAGGCACGAAGCCGGGGGGGGGGGGGGGGGGGGGGTTTGGCCCCCCCCATCAGCCCTGGGGACATTCAAACTCCTTCCTTCCCCCTCTCCTCCGCTCCATCAAAAGCTCCATCTGGTGCCCATCGCATTCCGTGCACGCCCCCGCGCCCCCGTTAGAACGCGCTGGGGAACGGTTTAAGCCCCATGCGATAAAGTTCAGTGTCTCAGAGCATGAACAGGGTGGCTGCCACTCATTGCTTGAGCAGCTGCACTTTGCTTTATTGACTTGAATTTATTTGATGTAAACACCTTCAGAGGAAGGACTCAGTTTGCATCTGCACTGAAAAAATAATCCAGTTTGATGGCACTTTAACTGCTCTTGGCTCCATGTTGTGGAATGCTGGGATTTGTAGTTTGTTGTGGCACCTGACAGAAATGGCCAAACAGCTCCTCAAAACTACAAATCCCAAGATTCCATAGCACGGAACCATAACGGAAGTTAAAGTGGTGCCATCCTGAAGTAAACACTTGACCCTCTTTTTGTGTCTTAGGGGGGCTCTTAGCCTCTCAAAATGGTGGCACTTAGTCTGGACTCCCCCCCTTCCCAAAATCCTGGCTACATCCCTGGTTGGACTACTACTCTGGAGACCAGGATTCAGTTACTAGCTTGGCCATGAAATGCACTGGGTGACCTTGGGCAAGTCACATGCTCTCAGCCTCAGGGGAAGGCAATGGCAAACCTCCTCTGAACAAATCTTGTCAAGAAAACCCCATAATAGGGCTGCCTTGGGGTTGCTATAAATAGGAAACTACTTGACGACACACAACAACAGGTTTGCCATTGCCATTCTCTGAGGCTGAGAGCATGTGACTTGCACAAGGTCACCCAATGAGTTTCATGGTTGAGCCAGGAATTGAATCCTGGTTTACAGAGCCATAGGCCAACACTCAAACCACTACATCACTCTGGCTTTACTTTGTCTACATGATTAAAATACTTCTCATTCTATTCTAATAGAATGTGATCCCACCACAATTCAGAGGAGGGATCGACGTTGCCAACAATTCACAATTCTGGCTCTTTTATGAGGGGAGGAGGCAAAAAAACTCCACAAATTCTGTAGAAGAAGGCTTTGCATATTTTACTGGAGTACCTATGAGAATATGCATTATCGAATGTGTATCCATCCATTTGCTTCTCATGGATTCGGATGAATGTACATTTTCAGCAGAGGGAGGGTGAATAGATGCAAATCTGTGCAAGAAAATGAATCATAGAATCATAGAGTTGGAAGGGACTGCAAGGGCCATCCAGTCCAACCCCCAGCCATGCAGGAAATCTAAATCAAAGCATCTGCGACAGATGGCCATCCAGCCTCTGTTTAAAGACCTCTAAGGAAGGAGACTCCACTACACCGGGGGAACTTGTTCCACTGTTGAACAGCCCTTACTGTCAGGAAGTTGTTCCTAATCTTGAGGTGGAATCTCTTTTCCTGGAGCTTGCATCCATTGCTCTGCGTCCTAGTCTCTGGAGCAGCAGAAAACAAGCTAGCTCCCTCCTCAATATGACATCCCTTTAAGTATTTAAACAGGGCTATCATATCACCTCTTAACCTTCTCTTCTCCAGGCTAAACATCCCCAGCTCCCTAAGTTGTTCCTCATAGGACATGGTTTCCAGACCCTTCACCATTTTAGTCGCCCTCCTTTGGACACGCTCCAGTTTCTTAATATCCTTTTTGAATTGTGGTGCCCAGAACTGGACACAATATTCCAGGTGGGGCATGACCAAAGCAGAATAGAGTGGCACTATTACTTCCCTTGATCTAGACACCGTACTTCTGTTGATGCAGCCTAAAATCACATTGGCCTTGTTAGCTGCCACATCACACTGTTGACTCATGTTCAACTTGTGGTCTACTTGGACTCCTAGATCCCTTTCACACATAGTCTCCTTCAGCCAGGTGTCACCAATCCTATATCTGTGCATTTCATTTTTCCGCCCTAAGTGCAGTACCATACATTGAAGATAATTAAACACTGGTGCAAATGTGTGAAAATCCACAGCAATTCATATAATAATAATAGTCTAACCTAGGAGTTCCAGGCCTGAAACTTCCCAGGCCTTAGATTTCAGGGTCAAAAGCTGAACATTATGGACAACACTTGGCAATATCAATAGCCATGTACATTAAGCATCAACCATATTGGTCAGAACATGACATAGAAATAAACTCAACAAGCCTACATTGAACAGAAAAAAATCTGTTTTTAAACACCTTTGCAAGCAAAGCTTTTAACAACATAAGAGTTGTGGTCCCAGCAAAGAAAGATTTCCAAGCTCTGACTTGAACAGAAAAAACAAACTGTCCCTAAAAAGTGCTCTTTTTAGCACTTTTCCACACAAAAAGAAAGTTGTCCAAACTCCCAGTTTTAACAGATTTATCACATTAGCTAGTGCCCCTCACTAGCTACATTTCTTTTGTTTTTTGTAATTAGACTGTGAAATCCTGTGATGATAGTGGTACTGATAGCCATTATTTTGGGAAGAGGGAGATGGTGACGATGACAGGCTAATTGAACAGTAGATTGAAATAACCCCCTTTTTAGTTTAATGGGACTTCTAGCTTTAAAATGCTGGGAATCTAACATATTCTAAACCATTTCAAAGCGTTGGGGTGATGGGGAGTGAAGACAAAGGAGAAAAAGATGGATAGTCATAGAGAGAGGGAAGGAAGGAAGGAGAAAGAAGATGATACACTTAGGTGATGTGGGGAATGAAAGAAAGAAAAGGAAGGAAGGAAGGAAGGAAGGAGCAGAGAAAAGATGAAAGTAGCCAGAAAAGTTGAGAGTGGGGAGAAAGGACAAAAGCGAGAGAAAGAGAAAAGAAATCCAACTGGGATATTTTGTTGTTTCTGTTGTGTGCCTTCTAGAGGTCATTTCTGATGTGTGGCAATCCTATAGTGAACCTATCATGGAGGGTTCCCCCTCCCCCCAAGATTTGTTCAGAAAGGGTTTTGCTTTTGACTGTCTCTAAGTCTGAGATAGTGTAACTTACCCATGGTCATGTCTGAAGGGGGGAAATATGAAGTGGGGGAGAAGGGAAGCAGAAGACATTTAGCTATAAGCAGAAATTTAGCTAGGACAGAAAATGAAGGACTAGGGAATGATGGAAAAAGTGAATGCAGATAGGGATTGTAGGGGGTGGGAAGAAAGGGAATGAGAGAGAGAGAGAGATTAGGAGAAAGTGATAGCAGTTTGGGTAGCGGAGGAGAATAAAAAAAAGGACAAGAGAAAAGTAAGATCAAGAATTAAAAGAGAAAGGAGTGAAGTAACTGTTATTGTTGTGTGCCTTAAAGTTGTTTCCTACTTAATGGTGACCTGTCATGGGGTTTTCTTAGCAAGATTGTTCAAAGGGGTTTTTCCATTGGCATCCTCTGAGGCTGAGAGCGAGTGACTTGCCCCATGTCACCCAATGACTTTCCATGGACAAGATGGGATTCGAACTCTGGTCTCGAGAGTCATAGTTCAGATCACTACACTTTGTCTACACAATTAAAATATTCTTCATTCAATTAGAATAGAATGTGATGCCACCATGATTCACACATTACTGGACTTTTTACTATACTAACCACTGTGCCCCTTACATGGACCTCAGAAGAAGAAAGGAAATTATATAGACCATGGTATCCTTCTGGGACGCCTGGCAGAGGTGGGAATCGGGGGCACTGCGCTCCAGTGGTTCCGGTCCTACCTCTCTGGGAGGTCCCAGATGGTGCAGCTGGGAGACGTGTGCTCCGATGAGTGGGCCCTTAAAACTGGGGTCCCTCAAGGAGCCATTCTGTCTCCCATGCTATTTAACATTTACATGAAACCGCTGGGAGAGATCATCCGGTGGCATGGGGCGCGGGGTTATCAGTACGCTGATGACACCCAGATTATTTTCTCTATGTCTCCGACTGATGCAGTGACTGAGGATGGCGTCTCTCCTCTCGTGGCCTGTCTGGAGTCGGTAATGGGCTGGATGAGGGAAAACCGACTCAAGTTGAATCCAGAGAAAACGGAGGTACTAGTGATAGGTTCTCCTGGTCCAGGAATGGCAGTGGTTCCACCTGTCCTGAACGGGGTCACGCTCCCTGTGAAGGACTCTGTGCGCAGTCTGGGGGTGCTTCTTGACTCGTCGCTTCACCTGACTGCTCAGGTGAATGCGACGGTCAAGAGCACCTGTTATCAGCTTCGGCTTATCCGCCAGCTGCGCCCATACCTGGCCCAGAGGGACCTAGAAACTGTTGTACACGCTCTGGTAACCTCGAGACTGGACTTCTGCAACGTACTCTACATGGGGCAACCCTTATACCAAACCCGGAAGCTTCAGATGGTGCAAAATATGGCAGCCAGGCTGGTCACTGGTGTTTCCAGGACCAGCCATATAACACCGGTGCTGAAAGATCTTCACTGGTTGCCTATTCGCTTCCGGGCCCAATATAAGGCGTTGGTGATTACCTATAAAGCCCTAAATGGCTTGGGTCCAGGTTACCTGAAGGACCGCCTCTCCCCGTATATTCCGTCCCGCACCCTCAGAACATCCGGGCAGCTATTACTGAAGGTGCCGGGGGCCAGGCTTACTTCCGTCACAAGGCGGACATTCTCCATCGCCGCCCCGGCCCTTTGGAATACGCTGCCCGCCGAGCTCCGCTCGATTACCTCCCTGGCCCAATTTAAAAAGGATCTGAAAACCTTTTTTTTTCCAGCTAGCATTCCCCGCATAAAATCCTGTGGGCCTCCCTCCTCTTCCGTGGCCATGAGGACGGGCTATTGGGGTTTTTGCTGGTTTTATTTTATTGTATACTGTATACTGTGTTTTAAAGTACTGTATGTGTCATGTAATGTATGTAAACCGCCCTGATCTGAGGAAGGTGCGGTATACAAATAAAAACTTTATTATTTATTTATTATATCATGATATAATTGTGATATGATGAGGAACGTGGAAACAGGAGGTTAACACAAAGAGAGGGAAAACCACAAAGCAGTCAGCCCTGTTGTCCCATATTCAGAGGCTGTAGCATGAGAAACTTTGGCAGGCAGAAGAAGGCAAGAAGGAGGCGGTTCAGCAGATCCCTTGGAGAATCTACGGCAGTTACTCTAAAGTAGCCTAAAGTGGTGAGGACAACAGCACTCTTTCACAAAACACCTTTCTCTCCTGCAGAAAGCTCTTGGCCTGAGAGTCATCCACTTTCCCAAAGCTTAAAAGAAGAAGAAACAGACCGTGAGAGGCCCTGGAGTTTTTCACATTGGAGGATTTCTCTTAAATTCAAATGAAAAGAAAGTGGGGCCAGAACACATTCACGTGAATTCGCTAATTCAGCGAATTTACATGAATTCGAATTGCATTCGAACTGACTTCCCATTGCATGAAAATAGCATGCCATTGCCCGAAATTGCATGTGCTCACCTCTCACGCAGTAACGTGAAACCCCATGATTGCGTTCAGACTGACTTCCCATTGCCCAAAATTGTGTGTGGTAGTCTATCATGCAATAACGTTAAACTCCATGATTGTGTTCAGATTGCCATTGGATTATTTCCCTTGCCTGATAATGTCCCCTGAGATCAAAGAATTCTATAGCAACAATTGTTCAGTTGACACAACAAGCCATCAGAGCAGGCAATCCATTTTTGGATTAGGTCCGCCTTTACAGAGGCCACTAGCTAAGCCATGGCATCTGAGCATGCCAGGTGGGTTGGGAATTACAATGTGGATTTGCTTCCAAGTTTCAACGTTTTGAAGTGCCACAGGTTGAGTCTCCTTTAATCTGAAATACTTGGATCCAGAGGTGTCTTGGATTTCAATTTTTTTTGGATTTTAGAATACCTTTATTTGCATAGAGGAAGCCCACTGAGCATGTCACATGCTCTCAGCCTCAGGGGAAGGCAACAGCAAACCTCCTCTGAACAAATCTTGCCAAGAAAACCTCATGATAGGGTTGCCTTAGGGTTGCCATAAATCAGAAATGACTTAGGAAAAAGCAGGATAAAGATTATTTTGATCATGATACAACCCTGTGACCAGGTGTATCCTGGAAGTTGTCATCCCCAAGAATAACTTTTCTAAATTTGGGACCAAATGAACCCTAACCTCCACATCTATTCCTCCTGCAGGAATGCCATTATTTTATCTTTTCACTCCTTTTGTGTGTTGTGGCTTCCATTTTTTGGAGCTCTCTCAACTATAGGGTTGCCAGTTCAGGATCATCTCAAACTCTTAGGTTTCAAGGCCAAAACCTGACACAAAAGGATAGCACCCAGTGATTTCATTAAGCATTATGTATTAAGTAGCAACCATAGTCATTCACAGCTTGTCATTTAATCAAATAGAGAGAGAACATACTGTATTTCCAGTATGCAAATGAAGGCAGAAGTTTTAACTAAAGGGTATTCTCACATTGAGATGAAATGAGGAGATTATTCCATCTCACTTTCTTTGGGAGATGGGCTAAGGAACATTTAATCTAGCCTATTTGCTTCTAGCCAGAAGGTGGATGCAGAGTAGAGCAGAGGGTGAGACTTGGAGCCACAGTGGCTGCGAGAGAAGGAGAAAGCTAAGTAAAGCACAGACATCTCTCCCACTGGAGAGTTTTTGTATGTTGCAGCAACAAATCAATGCAGGCTTGAGAATAACACCAAGTTGTTGCTCTACTAGCAATGCTGAGGGCTGACACTCAGCCCATCTTCTTGCTCAGAGCTGATCAGCCAAAAACTGGAGAATATGCACCCTACTTTCTTACTTGAAGTGGACATATGAAAACTGGAGACTCGGGGACTTGTCAGGATTTGAAGTGAGAGGAAGCTCACAGAGGAAAGGAGAGGACAATTTCACAGTCTGTCAATGGAAAGAGCTGACACTTCAGTCCTGATGGCTGTGTTTAAGGTTGTGATGGTGGAAAGGCTTCTCTTCATTGTGCTGCTCCTGGACCAGAGTAATACTTTTGTCCTCCTCTGTTGCAAAAAAGCTTGCAAAAGAAAACCTTCAAGCCTGTTCCCCCATAGCCAATGACCCTGCACCTGCTATGAATACTAAATCTTCTGCTGGGATATAAAACTCTTTACACTGATTAATTTGAGCCCGCTGATGGCTCTTATCCTGGTTTCAGAGTAATTGTTTCTCTTGTCTGCGGCCTTCCCTCCTTACATTTCACTGCATATTTATTAGGTTCTCTGCTAAGGCTATCTGCGGCCACATTAAACCAATTTACTCCTTGAAACGTCTGACCTTCGATCTGCAGACTGCATCCTCCTTTATATACCAGTAGCAACAGAAGCAGTGAAAGTGGTGGTGGCAGAATAACCCTTTTAACAATGGGCTGGAGCTGAGGATTCTTGCAGCTCTGAATCCTGGAGTTAACAAAAGAAATAACTTATTGCTCCCTGATCACTGGAAGCTAACAGATTGTCCCTCCTATTAGGTCCCTTTGTTTTCCTGGTGACCTGACCATGTCATGTTAGTTAAAAAATATGAATGCATAAGCACTAGTGCTGTCTTTGCCAGTTTTGCTCTGAAGGATATGTTGCTTTTGTCCAGAGCAGGCAAGCATACAATCTGTGTTGGGGGACTTCATTATGGAGTTTGCAATGTACACTCAAAGAAATAGACAGCAGGGGAACAGCAGCAGCAGCAGCATTTTTGGAAGATATAGCATGGCACCTCTTCTAGCAACCATGATCTCTACCCACCTTGCCAGTCTGTGGGTGTTGGGACACATCCTTGGGTGAATAATAATAACCAGCATCTAAGGCTCTTTGATATTGTGCACTTACAGCACTATGATTCCTTTCTACCTTCCACAGCAACAGCCTAGACCTAGGAGTTTATCAGACAAGGGAAATTGGAAGTATAATCCAATGGCAATCTGAACGCACTCATGGGGTTTAATGTTATTGCGTGATAGACTGCCACACACAATTTCGGGCAATGGCAAGCTATTTTCAGGCAATGGGAAGTCAGTTTGAATGCAATTCGAATTCAGATAAATTAACTGAACTAGTGAATTCATGTGAATGCTTTCTCGCCCCACTTTCTTTTCATTCGAAATTAAGAGAAATTCCTCCCATGTGATAAACTCCTTATAGAATGCAATTTATGTATTAAAAATGTGGGCTAGAATTCAGCAAAGGACAGACATCTATGTAAGTACATCCTTGTTAAGTAGTCAAAAAATTGATCCCAAAAACCTAAGTCGACTTATCCATGGGTAAGTTTAAGTACTATACTTTAATTCTTATCAAAAAAGGAACCATCCCTTTCAGTAGAGTGGCAAAAGATGAGAGCTTTGTCTGTCCAGAGAGAACCTAAAAGAAGCACCGATCCCCTTGACTCCCTCTGCTGTGGGGCCACTTCTAGCTTTTTATAATGCTTGGGTGGCAAAATGGTAGTGGCAGCAACACTTTGGTGTTTTCTCTCAAAGGAGTGTTGAACTGGGCTTTGCAGGATTTGAATAGACATTTGTGTATGATCAGACAAAGTTATCACATTAAAGTTAAAGGCTATAATCACTGCTAACATAGTTGCCATTTTCTTTGCTTTGCCTTTTCATCCTTTCTTTGACATGTCTGCATTTTCTTAGCCCTCTTGTGTCTGGTTGCCTCCCCCACACATCACATAACCACAATTTACCATAGTTCCCTCCTCATCCATCCAGCCTTTAGGATGAGTATAGTTATGCCAGCCAGAATTTTGTAAGTTCTTTGGCATTGTTTTCTTTATTTCATCCTTTACATCCTTTGCTACATGCTCCTAAGTTTTACCCTTGACTTGTCCATGAGGTCATATAAAAATTCATAATTTTGGGCCCAAAACCTGCCCTCAACAGATGAGGTCAACGTATAGTCGAGTATGTACGGTACATGCCCAGGAAATAGAGCTGGCTGGTTTCACAATGTCCATAGGAGCTCCATGACATTACAACATATGGGTGTCAGTTGAGCAATGACAGCAATGGTGGAGTGACTGATATACCATGGCAGCAGGGTGTAATGGGCACTGTATTGAGACACTCATGATACACATCTGACACTGGCTAGGAAGTGCTGGATTGTACATCAGAACTTACAGAATGTTACAAAATGTAGACCAAGATGTAGAATCTTGGCTGTGTTCAACAAATGCCGGTATATTCAAAAAAATCCACATTAAAAATGTACACTTAAAATAATATGCATAAAATGGCTTTAACTGGTGGAAGAAAATATGCACATTTCAAAAATGTATGTGAAAATACACATGAATTTCCATGCAATTTTGAGCAATCCTGAGTCTCATTTTAGGGAGAAAGGCCATATATATATATATATATATATATATATATATATATATAT
>NC_056523.1:320979058-320997242 GCF_019175285.1 Sceloporus undulatus
AAAAAATCTGAACAGCTTTTTTGTCCTAGACTATTTTCTGGCAATTCTTGGCACCAGCTGCAACATTTTATTTCCACCCATGAATGGGTTATATCAGAACAATGACAAAAAGTCTTCTGTTCTCTTCTTTTCATGATTTTTAGAAAACAAAATCTATTTGTGTACAAAGTTTAATTTCAAAATAGAATGATAGTGCTGTACTGCGTCAGTGAAATCACACTTTTGGACTATAATACTATTATGGTAAGAAAATAATAATAATAATTCAGAGAGCACACTTTGGTTCACTTTAGGAAACCATGCCCACTTTTAAAAAAAAAACCCTCCAGGAGAGTCAAGAAATCACTACTGAGAAACACACATACACCTTGCATAAGAATGAAATGAGTGGACACAGATGAACCAACAACCTTGCAAAACCCAAGGACCTATTTTTTGAGAACTCATGCTTCTTTAAACCAGTTTGGAAGAGCTCATTGCTACAACTTACGGTAATCCTGATGTTTGTAGTTTGGTAAAGGTATTCATGCTCTCTGGCAGAGAATTGTAAACACCGCATGAAATGATAACTTCTGGGATTCCAGAGGATGGAGCCATGGCAATTGAAGGTAGAACAAAGTACTACAACAGTCTAATGTTACACTGGCCTATGATATACTTTGCTCAAGAAAATGTTGAGAAGAAACTAATAACTTCCTAAGTCAGAGGACACCACACCAGTCTACTAATAGCAACAGCAAGTACATTTCTATACCGTTTACTATGTACTAAGCGGTTTACAAAGTGTAATCTAATCCCTTCTTCTGGCACCATGATAGAGATCAATTCAGTTCCCATTTCAGTGGAAGAAGAACAGATACGGCTGGAATTCTGTTGGTTAGTTCCAGCTAGACACATGGGATTCATTGTCAACAAATAGGTAAATCGAATTGATTTAATGGCTGTATTGGAGCTGGAATAAACAATAGGATTTGGGCAATATACAGTCTTGGGAGGAATATAGTGAAATGGATGAGGACGCCTACAAAGAGCACCCCCTCACATGTTACACAGATGGAGGCCAGGACGCATGTGGCCAGACAACATCAGAGTGTGGTCAAGATGGTAAAAGTTATAAATGATTCAAATGAGGAAGAGCCAACAAGATAGGAGAGGCTGCATCAGTTTGCTTTTGCCTGAGCCTACTGGGAAGGGCAAGATTCTTCCTGCCCCTATCCTGTTCCCCCTGATGAGTTAGCTGGAGCTAGTTTTCTATGTTAATTTAATGAGGTACTAGGGCTCTCTTGCAGAGAATTCTGAAAGCCTTTGCCTAAACTGCAAATCCCAAGATTCCATAGGATGCAGTCATGGCAATTAAAAGTAAAATCATAGTGCCAGAAATGAGTAATATGAAAGGGCCCCGGGTTCCACTATAACTGAGGACAAGTGAAGAGAGGAGGGTTGCCCTTCACAAGTAGGTTCAGACAAAGGCAGACTGCTGCAGTCTCTACTAGTTTGCTGGATTTTCTCTAGTAATAGATTTTGTGCAATCCTGACCATACTCTGATGTTGCATGGACACTTGTTGTTGCTGTTGTTGTATGCCTTCAAGTCATTTCTGACTTATGGCTAGCCTAAGGCTCACCACTTCCCCTGAGGCTGAGAGCATGCAGCTTGCCCAAGGTCACGCTATGAGTTTAATGGCCGAGCTGGGAATCGAACCCTGGTCTCCAGAGTCATAGTCCAACACTAACCACTATGCCGCATTGCCACACATGTCCCAGTTTTCATCTGTGAAAACCCTGGAGGCTGTGTCACCATCTCCTTATTAAAAATTCTTGACCTGTCCTTGCCTGCTGTCCCAAAATAGCAAGCTGTATCCTCATCCTGATACAGAGCACAGCACTAACGAAAAAATTTCAGTCATCAACAGGAGTCAGCAGACCTAATCCTCCCACCAAGAAGTCCCCTTGCTGAGTATAATTACTTCTGTTTCCTGAAAGGATTAGAGGATTTAATTAGTGTCCTGTTTGATGTCCCTTGTAGAGAAGCAAGGGAGGAGATAACAGAGCCCCCTGAGCATTGAAAATACAGGCATTGCAAAAGATTCATAAAATGACAGATGCGTTTGGATGTGTGCATCTGTATTTTTGGGAAGGGCTGAAAACAAATACAGCTCAATAGCCCACTGAAGAGTCAACTAGGTCCAAAACACACAGCAGAAATAATCCAGTTTGAGACCGCTTTAATTGCCCTGGCTCAGCCCTAGGGAATTCTGGCAACTGTAGTTTATTGTGGCACCAGAGCGCTCTGACAGAGAAGGTTATATGTTTCACAAAACTACAGTTCTCAGAATTCCCTAGGGCTGAGCCAGGGCAATTAAAGCGGTCTCAAACTGGATTATTTCTGCTGTGTGTTTTGGACCTTAGTCAAGAGCCTATCACCTTCATGCAGTTATTATGGGAGATTTATATATTATAGAGAGTTATAGTCCCCAAAATGTAACCTTTCTGAGCTTTGGGATAAGTACAGATCCAGCATGGCATAGTGGTTTGAGTGTTGGACTATGACTCTGGAGTCCAGGGTTCGATTTCTAGCTCAGCCATAAATCCCATTGAGTGACCTTGGGTAAGTTACATTCTCTCAGCCTCAGGGGAAGGCAATGACAAACCTCTTCTGCACAAATCTTGCCAAATAAACCCCATGATAGGTTGCCATAAGTTGGAAACAAAGACACACAACATACACATGCACAGTTTAAAATTACAGTCAGCCTTCTCTGTCCACAGATTCCTTATCCATGAGTTCAACCATCTGCGGCTTGAAAATTATATATGTATATTCCAAAAAGCAAAGCTTGATTTTGCCATTTTATATAAGGGGCAGCATTTTACTATGCCATTGTATTTAATAGGATTTGAATATCCACCTTTGGTTTCCATTCAGGGTCCTGGAACCAAACCCTAGCAGATACTAATGGCCTGCTGTATTATTTTCTTCTATGTGCAAAATAGTAGAGGCATACTGGAAGGAGGGAGCAAGGAGGTTGACTTGGGTGACATGTTGAGAGCAAGACTGGATATTTATTTATTAAATATATGGATGAATGAAGCCACCCACTAAGTATGCTATACCCTTATGGGGAACAGGGAGGGTGGGAGGAGAGAGTAATGTGGTTGTGAAGTAGCAGAAGAGGTATGGAATTGAACAGCATACCTTTCAACATATTACAGACAAAAACCAGGAGCTGTGTGACCAAGCAACAGCAGTTGGCAAAAGTTTTTAATGAGGAAGACAAACTAGGGCCCATTCCGCATGGGCAAAAAATACGTACTAGGTACATACTAGGGTTACGAAAGGGCGTCCCTTCCGAATGCCCTAACCTTAGTACGTACCTAGTACATACAAAATGGTGGTGCCCTATACACATGGGCACCACCATCTTGACATTGTGGATGCTTAGCGTCCGCACGTCACGGCTCACTTATGACACCGCAAGTGCACCATTGGCGCCTTGCGGCATCATAAGTGCACCGCCAAAAGAAGCCACTTTTTGCAGCTTCTTTTTGCTGCTCGGAGGAGTCGCGTGGTTTGTCCGCTGTGGCTCCTTCACACAGCAAACACCAGCGCCGGCAGACCGCCCTAGGAAAGGGTGCAGCAGTTTGCTTTTGCCTGGGTTTACAGGGAAGGGCAAGATTCTGCCCTCTCCTGTCCTCTCTCCTCCTCCAATCAATTAATTGAGTGCAAACTACTTTTGCATTTTAAACTCAGTTTGCAGTAACTCATATCAGCTGAGGACAAAGGTGGAAAATGAGAGAAGGCGAGAAAAACTGGAAAATGTTAGAAGCAGCTGAAAAAGTGGAAAGATGGAGAATTAAGTTGGTCTCTTCCAACTCTATGATTCCAAGTGGAACTGTCCCTACCAAATCAAGACAGTTGGAGGTTATGAAACAAAGTAGGGCACAGCAAAGGTGAGAGGTTTAAAAAGACTTTTTAAAAAGCCAAATGACTAGACAACAGGAAGGCAAAACATTCCCTATTCTAGTAAACTGAGGCAAAAGCAAGCTCTGCAAGCTTTCCTACCTTATCTGTCCTTCCTCATTAATAACCTTTGCCAACTTGATCATACATTAATGTTGCCTGGTCACATGTGTGCTCGTTTTCACATGTGAAATGTTGGAAGAGGTTATGCAGCACAGTGAACTGCAGGAAGGGCTGCATGTTCTCTCAGCTACAAAAGAATGTTCTTCCAATACTCAGGAAATGCAACATAAAGTGAACATATACCCAGCCTTTGGGAGGACACGGTGCAGGATGCAAGCAATAATACAAGCAATAATCAAATATCATAATGTAGAAAGATTATCCAATGGTCTTTAATCCTAAAAACTGGCCAGATTTGGTCATCTTTGTGTAACTCTGTGAGGTTCTTTCTGGTGATACTCTGATATAAAATAGATGAATTGTTAATTCTGATAATTATAGTAATTACTCATTATGAATGCAAGGTCCATGCAGATCCTCCTCTAGGTTGACCCTCAAAGTGAGTTGTCTGGAGCAGTTCATGTTTCACCTTTTCTCAAAAAGCCCTGTAATCTCTTTAGACGGGTTCCCATCGCTATCTGCAGATCATCTCCACTTTGCGTCGTGAAATACAATGCCTGTCTCAGGCTGCTCGATGTCCTCTCCATCTTCCTCGAGGATGACTGGAAAGTGGCCGCTTAACAAATCACCTGCGTCTCCAAAGCCCCTTGTTTTCTGATGCGCCACTATCATATTTTAAAGGTTGATGCTTTTCCTCTGCGTTGTCTGGCCCTTTCCAGAGATGGCGAGGAAGCTTTTTTTGTTTGCCAAATGATTTCATGAAATTTCCCCATTCTTGATGCCATATATGTATATAGTGCTTTCAGGGAAAATAAATACTTTTCTATCCCGACTATTTATGCTCCCCTGTTTACTGGCAGAGGATGTTCTCCATTCTGTACAGCACTCCTTAATCATACAGACTGATCTGAGTATTTGTCAGACTCTCTAGAACAGAAGTGGATATAATGTGGCCTGTAGGACACATGTGGCTGCTAGACTTCACATTTGTGGCCCCTGGAGCCCTCCGTTGATCCGTGCCAAAATCCCAAGCCCTCTCCTTAAACAAAACAAAAAAAGAGAAGATTTGGGTGATTGTCAAACAATTTTCACCTCCAAATAACATAGAAATCTCCCAAATATATGAAAACACATGAAAATTTTCATGTCACTTCCACAAGCACCATAAAGCCTCACTTTCTTCTACAGTCCCTCTCAAAATGGTGACAGGATGTCCTGTTGCCATTTTGAGAGGGGCTGTACAGGAAAATGGAAGTATTTGGGTTTGCGCTGTGGGTAGTTATATGACGCACATGTATTTGTGTGTCTGTGTCTAGGGCTGATACTGCCCCCTGGCCTTCACACAGTTCCCCATCCATGCTATACAAGCTGCCCCCCCCCCCGATTCACAATTCAGGCTTTTGAAAGCTGTGTGACTCGAAATACTTGTGAATCTGACCATCATAGGCAAAGAGTGTTGAGGGGAACTGAATGAGGGGTTTTAGTATGTGGTGGGTTGAATCCCTATCACAAAGCAGATGGGAATTAGAGTCCTTGCCAAGATCATGGCCAAAAGTTGGCTCAATGGGACAGAAACTTAATTTGTACTTAGTGGCTTTGTTGGATATTTTTTCCATTAGCTTGGCATTTTGAGGGTGGGAAAAGATATGAAAGCTAAGAACAGATGGGACAACTCTTTTAGCAACTGACTTGTATAGTTCTCATAGCTACGGGTGGGGAGATATGTGATGTTTGTGTACTTTCTTTGTTTGTTTCTGCACAGTAAAGGCTGAGTCTTCTATATCTGGAATTCCAAAATCTGAAATATTCCAAAATCATGCATGGTTCTTATGGGTGCCTGAGATAGTGACACCTTTGCTTTCTGATGGTTCAGTGTACACAAACTTTGTTTCATGCACAAAATTGTTAAAAAATATTATGTATAAAATTACTTCCAGGATATGTTTATAAGGTGTATATGAAACATAAATTAATTTCATGCTTAGACTTAGGTCCCATCTCCAAGAAATCTCAAGATATCAAGATATTATGTATGTATATGCAGATATTCCAAAATCTGAAATCCAAAATACTTCTGGTCGGAAGCATTTCAGATAAGGGAGACTCAACCTGTAAAAACTTGAGAATCCATTTTCCATTGGTTGCCCATCAAGGTGAACCCCAGGCCAGAGGTTCTCCATAATCAGCCATAGAGAAATGGGTTTACTCTGGGGCCCAGGAATAGTCCAGTACCCAGTTCTATCATTGACTGTGAGACAATACTTCTCTGCCTGGTTGGTATACCTCCCTGCTACGTACCATCTGCTGCATCATTTTACTCCCAATAAAGCTTACCTTATAGTAGTAACCTAAGTCAGTGTCGAGTACAAAATGAATCTTGGGGAGGGGGAGCAGGAATGACACCCAGTTCCAGAACTGGTGGGTGAAAGAGGGTGAAGGAGCAACTCCCTGGTGAAAACATGGCAAACAATATAACTCCAAACCTTTGTGTGCAGTCCTTTGGATGATTTATTTCTTATTTATTTATCATTTTTCCGTACTGCTAGCCAAGTGGCACATGGTCCCAAGGTGGTTAAATCAGCTCATAACAGTCAATAAAATAACAGGCAAGATTTTGATACATCCATGGGGCCTGTGTCTTTGAATAATGCATCCAGTTTCAGTGCTGAAGTGAAATGCAGAAATATAAAAGGCATTCGGATGCTGGCAATAGAATTGATAATTAAAAGCAACAGGTTCCAGATTAAATAGCTGATGGAAGAAGGTCTTAGCCTAGATGTATAATGAGGACACCAGGTGAATCACCCTAGGGAGGTCATTATACAGAAAGCTTTTTTCATTTTATTACTTATTTTATGTTATTTTATATATAACCCTCCTTTCCCCCAGGACTCTTTTTTTGTCAGCCGAGAGGTTGTCATGGTGGCCATGAAGTCATGAGCTACTTCAGAAACCACAGCCTGGGGGTGAAAATCACAGAGGAGCAACATCCTTGGTTTCCTCACCCACCCCATGTCCAAAGTCATCTGCATCAGCTCAAATTGTTGATCTGTGAAGATGGCAGCATACACCATCCTTAACCTTTCCAGTATCTGAGGCCTGGATGCAGGGCACTCAGTTCCAAGTATTGGCACTTTATCTGGACAAGAAGTCTAGAGGAGGGAATGGATCTCAGTGGCAGCTCCCGGACCCTCAAATCTGCAATGGTATTATACCAAATGCCCAAACATGAACAAATACAATAAACTAATTGTAGTCACTGTAGTACACACCTGACTGTCTTTCTCTGTAATCACATCAGAAAAAACAAAACAAACAGCTTCATTCATATACCGCTTCATACTGAACTAACATTGTCTAAGCGGTTTACAACTGTAAGCTAATTGCCCCCACAATCTGGGTACTCATTTTAGTGACCTTGGAAAGATGCAAGCTTGAATCGAGCTTAAGCCCCTGGCTGGTATTGAACTCTCAACCTTATGGTTTTGAATGAGTGGCTGCAGAACAGGCACTGCGCCACGTGGAAGTCTTCTGAAGAACTGAGCAGGCGTTTAGAACTAACTAAGATCACACTGGTAGAGCAACCATTATCTATCCAGCTTTGGGTGACAATGGGAAGTGTGAATAGTTAGGAGTGCATTAGTATTACAGAATTACAGCACTCTTATTCAACTTTAACTGCCACGGTTCTGCCCTGTGGCATCCTGACACTGATAATCTAGTTAGACCCTGGAGCCCTCTGGCTGAGAATTTTGAATTGTTGTGTGCCTTCAAATCCTTTCTGGCAATCCTATAGTGATGCCATCACAGGGTTTTCTTGGCAATATTTCACCAGAGGGGCTTTGTCTTTGCCTTCCTTCGAGGCTGAAAAAGTTTGACTTGCCCAAGGTTGTTCATTGGGTTTGCATGGTCGATTAGGAATTTGAACTCAGGTCTCCAAAGTGATAGTCCAATATTCACACTACTACACCATGCTGACTCTCTTGCCAAGGGGCTTACAATCTCTAAATCAGCTCAAGGGAGATAACTGATGACAGGGATGAAAATGGATAGTTGTAGGGGGAAAATCCAGTTATCCAGTTATAAATGCCCCTCCCTAATCTGCCAACCTCAGAATTCCATACGATTGAACCATGACAGTTAAAGTGGAATGATAATGCTACAATTCTGTGTGAATAGGATCCAGGCGTGCAGACAGGATACAATTTCTCTGCTGCAACATTTCCACTAATATCCCTGTTTCTCTGTCCAACTCCCACTCCCCCCCCCACCTTGTCCTTAGGTTACTTCAGTTGCTGTAAACTGGATTGAAAGTGCAGAAGTAGTTTGCATTCAGTTAATGCTACCAATATGCTTCTGGGACCAATTCAAATTGCTGGTTATGGCTTATAAAGCCCTATCCAAGTTAGATCCAGGTTATCAGACAGACCATATTTTACTAGATGAGCCTACTGGGTTTGAATATTTTCAGCTGCTTTCTTGTGTCCCCACTTGGGCTACTCCTGGGCTCCAAAACTCTTCCTGGAGAGGCTAAGCAGGCTCCATCCTTGCTGTCCTTCCCATTATGGCAGGCAACAAGCTTTCAAGAACTGAGTGTATTTACAGAAAAGGCTTTTCATGGAACCAAAGAAGTGGAAGGTTTTTCAAAGGCTAATCTAGTTCAACCCCCACTTTTTAATAGGTTGCTTTGCTGCTTTTGCCTGTATTTTTTAAAACTGCTTTTTATTTTTAATAGGATATGCTAATTTTTTAAAAAATGTTTTTGACACTTTAATTATATTTTAATGTTAACCTTTAATATGCTTTAGCTATATTGCTTTGTTTTTAATTTGTAAACCACTGGACTGTTGACTGTTGACACCCCATCACTAAGTGTATCTCCCCTCCCTGCTCATAATTACTTCCGTAGTGGCACTCCCATCTTGTCTTCGAGGATTAATAAAAGCCAGGCACTAACAGTGAGCTAACCTTCTTCATGTTGGGATCACACAAACAAGGAACCTAGTGGAGTGACATCCTCTTGTTGTCAGAGTTTCCAAGAGGTCCAGCTAAATATCTGACCCACTTCCCAGGCATACCAGTGTCTGGCTAGAATGCAGTCCATGGGCTTGTCACTTCCAGCAACTTAGAAGCACATCTGGCCTGGTAAGCAGATAATCTTCTCACATCAGCAACACGTAGCAAAAAGAAGTATCACCAGACTAGACCTTCTCAGCTGCCCTCCAGAGATTGGAAATACTACATGGTTGGACTGTAACTTCTGTAATCCCCACCTAACATCAGATGGGTAGATTCTTGGAATTGTAGTTTCCAAACTCTGGGTTTGAACTACTGTTGGTGCTTTTCCTCTGTCTGTTCTCCGTGCTTTCAGTTGTCTTCAGTCAGGCCAACATACATACTCTCCAACTGTCCCAGTTTGGCAGGGACAGTCCTGAGTAATCCTCTGTTGTCCCACATTTTAAGAGGTAGTGGTGTAGAAGATGAAAAGTGTAAGTGAACTTGCAAACTCCAGGTGATTTTTCCATAGGATAGAAATGTTTTTCTTCTTTTCTAGACAAGTCTATATATTTTATCTCTCTCTCTCTCTCTCTCTCTCTCTCTCTATCTCTATCTATCTATATATATATTCTTCATTGGTCATTGAGAAGACATTTGGAAGTTATATGACATTTTTGCTTGGTGAGGATTATTGTATATAAATAATCCAATTTTTTATATTCATGTAGAAGCGATTGTTTTATAATTTGATATATTAAAAAATAAAGTGTAAAAACAAAAACAAAAAAAATCCCAGTTCCAAAGGCAAAGGTTCCAATAGGGTGAGGGGGGGTCTTTGAGAGGAAAATGGATCAGCATGCTGCCTGTGGATCTGAGTTGGCCTGCAGTTACTGAGGAGTCAAATGAAATACAGATTGAATGCCTCTCTGAGTGCCTCAAATTGGTAGTGTCTGTCAGATATACTTATATGACAAAACATATCCCAGGGCAGTTTTGGGATTAAGATGAAATTCCCAGGAGGAAAGAATAGAATTGAATGTCTGTCAATGGCTGGAGAATCGCCATTAATGTCGCTGGACAAAGGAGCCTCACTTACAGAGGGAAGTAATCTTGGACTTCTGTTCATGTGTAAGCACCAGGTCTATCACCCACCATCATTCCTATCAGTGAAGGGATTATACAGATTCCGATCTTAATTGAATTGTCCTGGCTAAGTGCCGTGACTTCCCCCATGCTGAGCCAGCAACATCTTCATATATGGCCATGGCTGGTTTCCTGCACTGGGGTGCCCTCTTGGCTACCTGCCTAAAACATACCTTTAATATCAAACTGGACTCCTTCTTTGGGATCTAGCTGGCCGGCTAGGCCCCATGCAACTCCCTCGTGGGCGGCGGAGCCGCGGCTATGTGGGATGCTGGCAAAACGTCAGGAATAAACTCTTATAGAACATGGCCACATAGACCAAAAAACCCACAAAAAATTATAAACGATCCTCCTTTACTGCATTTTGGAAGAAGCTTTCAAGTGTTCTCTAACAGATTCTTATTTTTGTATACTTATGCAAAAGCTTGACTGACAAAGGTCCAAAACACACTGCAGAAATAATCCAGTTTGAGACCACTTTAACTGCCCTGGCTTAGTGCTAGGGAATTCTGAGAACTGTAGTTTGGTGAGACATTTAGCCTTCTCTGTCAGAAAGTTCTGGTGCCACAATAAACTATAGTCCTGAGCATTCCCTAGCACTAAGCCAGAGCAGTTAAACCGGTCTCAAACTGGATGATTTCTGTAGTGAGTTTTGGACCTTAGTTGTTTTATTTCACATGTTTATATTGTTAGTTTTGAACAAAAAGTCTGCTGAAACATATTGAACTACTCTTCTTCTTTTTTTGTGGTGTAGGAACCTGTCCCCATCCTTTCCATGTTATTTCTGCCTCTGGTACCTTATTTTCTGTTTAAGAGGTAACTAGCCCAGAATAAACTACAATTGATTTCAGGGTGGGAATTCATTGTAGAAATGCCTGCACCCTGGAAGGGTGTGCGCTGTCTTTTTACTTTATACTGTTCTTTAGAATTGTGTGTGTATATTCTTTCAGGTTGCCTGTAGACTTATGGCGATCCCATGAATTTAATAAGGGTTTCTTAGGCAAGGAATGCTCAGAGGTGGTTTTGCCAGTTCCTTCCTCTGAAATATAGCCTGCAGTACTTGACTTGCATCACGCCTTTGTGTGTGGTTGGGACTCCTTGTTTTTCTTCTTGTTTAACTTTAAGATGGCTTGTCACCACTAGAACTGGTTTCAAGTCAAAGAGATTCATCACATAAACACAGGTTGCTATTCATCTGAAGTTTGGGTGGAGGCATCTTCCAATAGGTCCTGCTAGTAGATAGCTAGACCATCAAGGAGAATGGGCGTGTCGTTGTTGTTGTTGTTGCTGCTGCTGCTGTTGTTGTTAAGAGGCTAGTTTTAATCATGAGGGATTTTATTTATTTATTTATTAAAAATACAGCTTCAAATATAGTGGGACTTTGGTATCTGCTAGGGTTTGGTTCTAGGACCTCCATGAATACCAAAATTTATGGATGCTCAAATCCCATTAAATGCAGTGGCATAGTAAAATGGTGTCCCTTACTGTATATAAAATGGCAAAATCAAGGTTTGCTTTTGGGAATTTATACATTTTAAAAATATTTTCAAGCTGTGGATTCTTGAATCCATGGATTAAAAAATCTATGGATATGGAAGGCTGACTGTGGTAAGCTGTTTCGGATCAACTGTGTCGTGTTTAGAGGTATAGGAGGAGTCTTGGAAATAAGAATCTCAATAGATGTAATAATAATAATAATAATAATATTTATTTGTATACCGCCCTCTGGCAAACCAATCCGGGCGGTTAACAACAGTAAAATATAAAATATGACAATTAAAAACACTTTATCCCTCCCCCCCTTAAGACAATATTAAACAGTAAAGTTGCGTTCTGTAGTCTTTTTTCTTATACATACTGTGGATCCATCTAGCATCACCCTTGCCTTTCCAGTCTAGTATAATATTTGAGTGGACTATTACTGGGATTAATTCAGAACATTCTGAAATCCTGAGCTAGATAAAAGATTGGATCAGCTGCTAACATGATTTACTTGGGCTGGCTTGTTGTGCTCCAAGCTAGGCTGGTATTAATATTTTTTATATCTATTTTCTGCCCAAAACTATTTAAATGTTTTTGTAATGTGTTTTTACACACTGGACATAGCACTACTGCATGTTATCATGGTCTTTGAGGAAAGCTTTCCATTCTCTTCTACTCTTGGAGGGCATCTACACTGTAGAAATAATGTACTTTGACACCACTTTACTGCCATGGCTCCATCCTATGGTATCCTAGGATTTTGTAGTTTTGTGAGGCACCAGCACTCTTTGGCAGAGAAGGCTAAAGATTTTGTAAAACTACAAACCCCAGGATTCAGTAGGATGGTACTCCAACACCAACTGATAGGCTTCATGGCCAGCTGGAATTGACTTCAAGTCAACTTCATTCAAATTAAAGGCTGGAAGATTTAGAAGCAAATCCCACTGGCTTCAGAAGAATTCTATTTCATGGCTTTTTATGGAACTTTCTTTCAAGAGAACCACACTCCGCACATGTCCAATGGCAGCATACATGTCACAGTGTACTACTGCTGGCTTTCTGGACCAGATGAAAGCCAACCATTGTAATATAGCTTTCCTCAGCAAGGCTCACAATTAGGAGTGATGGAAGTTATTTTTGGAACCATCTAGAAGGCATCAAGCTTGGGATGGCTGTTTCCAACACACCCAGATCATGTCAGAAGCCTCTGAGAAATACCTATGATACTGTAGCCTTTCACTGTTTTTTGCCTGTACCATCTGGGCATTCACATTACAGAACTATAGCATTGTTATTCAATTATTAATCCATGTTTCATCCTATGGAATCCTGGGGTTTGTAGTTTGGTGAGCACTAGAGTACTCTGGCTGAGAATTCTAAATGCCCTTTCTTAAACTGCAAATCCCAGGATTCAGTAGAATGCAATCACTGAAGTTAAAGTGGAATAATAGTGCTGTAATTCTGTAGTGTGAATGTGTCCCTGGCAATGGTATAGTTTAGTTATCATAACCTAACAGTACAGTCTGCCCTCTGTATCCAAGGATTCTGCATCCATGGTTCAACCATCCAAAAAGTATTTTTTAAAATATCGAAAAAGAAAACCTTGATTTTGACATTTTTACAATGGCTCCGTGGTATCTGCTGGGATTTGATTCAAGGGGCCTCTCATGGATACCAAAATCTGTGGTTGCTCAAGTCCCATTAAATACAATGACAGTAAAATAGTGTCCCTTATATTAAATGACAAAATCAAGGTTTGCTTTTTGGAATTTATATACATTTTTGATATTTTCAAACCATGGATGGTTGAATCTGTGGCTAAGGAATCTGTGGATACAGAGGGCTGATTGTATAAAAAGGACACCATTTTATTATGTCATTTTATATAATGGGACTTTGGCATCCACAGATTTTTGTATCCACAGAGGGTCCTGGAATCAAACCCCAATGGATAGAAAGAGCCCACTGTAGTTGATACATCTGTTCTCTATGAATTTGCTCAATCTTTCCATAAAGCCACCTGAGCTAATAGATAGCACACATCACTCTATAGGAGCCAATGGAATGAGTTGGGTTATTTTTCTCCTCCTTGTAATGAACTATTTCCTCCTGAATTGACTTCCAGTCAACTTTATTGGAAGTTAAGGCTAGAAGATTTAGAAGCAAATCCCACTGGCTTCAGAAGAATTCGATAGCTTGGCTTTTTATGGAACTTTCTTCCGAAATACATCCATCCTGATTGGCTGCAGTTTCAAAATTAGCTGCCCAGTTTAAATTTAAGATGACAGTCATTTGATTCCTCGATTCTTTATTTGTTTTACTCTGAGTCGAGTTTGTAATTTTTATTCAGTGATGTCTTTTTATTGTTTTACAACATCAGAGCATCTTTATGGCCCCCTGGCAGGTCAGATATAAAGCAGGATGTACTTTTAAAATTGGATAAATGGAATGCTGTGTAGTTCTGCCTAAGTGTGCTACAGATTAAACCAGCTGGTCACAGTGTAAAAAGTGGCCTTGAGTTCATTTTGGCTGCATCTGCACTGCAGAATTAATGTAGTTTGACACTGATTTAACTGCCATGTCACAATGCTACGGAATTCTGTAATTTGTAGTTTTGTGAGATATTTAGCCTTCTCTGTCAGAGTGCTCTGGTGCCACAGCAAACCACAAATCCAATAATTCCGTAGGACGAAGCCATGACAATTGAAATAGTCTCAAACTGCATTAATTCTGCAGTGTGGCAGCAGCCATTGACTGTGAATACACTTCCCTTCAACCACTGTCTTCTCTTATTCCAGTAATTTCAGCTGACTGGTTGCTCCTCAGATTTGCTCTCCGTTGTGCAAAGTTTATTTCTTTGGTTAACTCCAATTATTTGTCCTTTCTCCTGCCATCTGTAAGAGCCATAGCAGACAGCATGACATTGTAAAAAGAAAACATGCGCAGGTAGAATTTTAGAGATGTTCCAGGTGAGCACATGGAAAGACCTTAACCTTGCGGCTGTAAATGGAGTGCCAGGATTGCAGCTCTCTAATTAAAATCACATCCTTCTTATCTGAAATTAAAAGCCAAGAGAAGTTTTAATGGCTGGGCTCATTAGAAGGACTTTCCTCTTCTGGCAATTAAGGCTGGGGCAAATAAAATAAAATAAAATAAAATAATGACAGACAACCACACCTTCTTGGTCTTAATGGCGACTCCAAAGGCTGATCTTGTTACCTCAGAAACAGAATTTGCAGTATGACAAAAACAAATGAGAGAAAGCGTCCATGATATTTTTCTCAGAATTTAGGTAACCAGTAGAGAAGGTTGGCTGGAGAAGATGAGAGAAACACGAAAGGTCCTAAACAAAGGGGATTCCAGCAAATGTAAAGATGTTTAGGAGCACCACGGTGCAATTCTTTGATGTAATAACCAGGGCTGCATTTACACTGCATTACAGAATTAATGCGGAGTGACATTGCTTTAACTGCCATGGCTCAGTGCTATAGAATTTTAGGATTAGTAGTTTTGTGAGATATTAAGCCGCCTCTTTCAGAAAGCTCTGGTGTCACAACAAAGAAATGTGTTTGCAGCCTAACCGGAAGAAGTGCATATATTACATGCCCAAGATTCTGGGTTCAATCCCCATCATTTCCAGGTAGGATTGTCTCAAGTCATGGAGAGTTGGTTGAGTGAGAGTTGGTTGAGTGAGGTGGGCCAGTGGCCATGCTGACTGGGGGATCCTGGGACTTGTAGGTCTTTTAAAAGAAACCACTTTTCCAATTTTGGTTGTGATTGATGCAAGACCTATCGGTAGGATTTCTGCTTAAGTACTCAGTCACCCTTTTTTAATCTAAAATCCCAGGACCCTCTTATTGGTCAGTACTGTAAACCTCTGTCATCCACATAATTTTTATGCCCAATTTTGTGCCCATATTTTTATTCTCTACTTTTTATGCTCAAGGTAGATGGGGTGTACTTGGGACAACATGACTCCAGACACAGCCTCCTGAGCTGTGTCAAGTCTAGCACAAACAAAATACATTAAAATTTTACATCTTTCATTCCCTAACGTTTTGAAGGAGACATTAATGAGCCTGAGCTGCCTATCTTAACAACAACAACAACAACAACAGAGGAGCTTATCATCTAGTCTAAAATGGATCTGATCAGATTTTTCTTCTTCTCCTTTTTGAAGCAGCCATCTCTCTCTGTAAAAAATAATGCAGTGTGACACCTCATTAAGTGCTGTAGTACCATCCAACAGAATCCTGGGGTTTGTAGTTTTGCAAGGTTTTTAGCCTTCTCTGTCAGAGAGTGCTGGTGCCTCCCAAAAGTACAAATCCCAGGATTACTGAGGATGGAGCCATGGCAGTTAAGTGGTGTCAAACTGCATTATTTCTACAGTGTCGATGCACCTCATCCCTGTCCTTCTCTCTCCTTTCCCCGCTCTTTCTTCCCTTCCTTCCAGGAATATATTGTATTTAACTTAGATTTATTTTTGCAAAGTTTGTTGGGGCTTGACAGTACATAGGCATGGACTAGATCCAAGCCAGAATGAGATCCCTGTAAAGCTATGCTGAATTCCCAGCTTTACATATTTAATAAATTAACAGTGTTCCAACTGGAAGACTACCTCTGGGGAATGATTGTAGATTAATCAGAAACTACATGTTGAAAGTCCAGGGCCTTTTCTGTGCTTTGCACAGTTAAGCATACACAGCAATGGAACAGAGCCATATAATTTTTAGGGTCATTGTGGTTGCACATAGAAACCATAGAGCACAACACTAGCCTCATTGTGTATTCAGGAGCATTCATTGGACATGTCAGAAAAGCTCCACCGCTCGATGTACTGCAGGATCTGGCTTGTTGTGTTTGTGTGTCTGTTTTCCATTCAGACAAAAATTACGTTTTTTGACCAGTTCAAGTTTCATTGACATAGAAAAGACTTTTTTTCCTCCTAAGAGCTTGAGGAACAAGCCACGTAGTGCTTTTATATATATAAAAAATAGCTACAAGTTTAAAGTATACCTGTAAAAAAAAAAATACAGAAGAAGCAACCACAGTTTCGGCCTTGAAATAAGTCTGTGTGTGTTGAGGCAGACTGGGCCTGAGATATATGCAGAAAGCATGTACAGGGGCAGATAACATTATAGAATCTGTCTTTAACTAGGCTTTAAGTTCTCATAAACAAATACCTTTTATAGGCCTCAAGGCAGGTGCAAAGCCCATTATCTAGCAGCATATAAAATACATAACTTGAAAAATGGATCTGTTCTCAGGTCCTGAGTCCAAAACATCCAACGGCCATGTGTCATGTTCATTCCTATTGATAAGGATCTTAAAGCCCTTCCCTTTAGATTTCTTTTGATGCCATTTTATAGTTGTTTTATACTGTCTTTGGATACAGTCAGTAGTGTAATGAAATGGTACTTCTCTGGCGTTTCCTATGATGACATGTTTACTCATCCCACAAAAACCTGGGAACACTTCCTGAGCGGACTGCAGTTTGTACATGTATTCCCTGTATTTCTGGAGGTGTATTGTGTCATACCCTCCAACTGTCATGATTCGGCAGGGATGGTTCCAATAAATCTTCTATCAGACCACTTTTTAAGCTGCTTTGAAAATGCCCCAGTTTCTGTCTCCTCCTCCCAGTTTACTTCAGTTGCTCCATATTAGTTCACGATGCAAAAATAGTTTGCATTCACATAACTCAATAGTGGGGAATGGAGAAAAGCGAAGGAGTCTTGCCCCCTTCTCAGTAGGCTTAGATAAAAGCAAACTGCTGCAGCCTATCCAAGCTTATGCATTTTTCCTCTTTCATAACTTCTGCTATCTTGACCACACGCTGATGATGTTTGGCCAACATGTGTCCCAGCTTCTCCTAGCTTGGCAGTTCTTCCTCATTAATCACTTTTGCCATCTTGCTCCCATTATGGTGTTACTTGGCGACCTATGTTTCAATTTTCATCTTGAAATGTTGGAGGTATGGTATTTCCTCGCACAGGGCATATTTACCATTATAAATACCAGTGGAACAATCTTGTCTCTGAGCTTTAGTGTAAAACATAGAATGGGAGATTTAGATGCCAGCTTTACAGTACTGAACTCTTGGCTAATTATAACCAGAAAACCATATGGTATCTGCCTTCATTCTTGCTACATGGTGCTGGAAAGCATATTGGGATACTTCCTACTCAGTGCAGCATAACCAGTTTTTCTTCAGTGGCAAAAGAAGGTGAATTAAGCACCCAGCTGATATCTTTTTGTACATTTTGTGATATATACTATCTTATAGTATAACCCAGGGGTAGGCAACTTTTTTAAGCCGGGGGCCGGGTTGCTGTTCCTCAGACAACTGGGGGGCCGAAGCCAATAAATAAATAATTAAATAATTGTTAAATAAATAAAATATAAAAAACAATTCCTACATACACTGCATATTTTGGAGTAAAAACCAAACCAGTCGTTATGCAGCCTCTCTCTTTTTT